>NW_027040732.1:575000-1175000 GCF_037179485.1 Ochlerotatus camptorhynchus | reverse complement strand
GCGTTCGTCTAGATAGAATTGATAAATAGGAGATTTTTAGCGATGGGCCCAATCTTAGATCCATAGGCCAACAATTGAGCCGTTTCCCCTTAATAAATTATGGAAATTCAAAGCAATTATTTTTACAATATTAACTGAATGACTGAATAATGAATTAAATAGACTGTTTTTTAATGTCTTAATAAACTTAACTATTGCTAAGCTTTCGGCTAGTTAAAATGACTATAATTAGATTATAAATTGATTGATGAGCGTTTTAGTAGAATAATTGTATACCGTTAACGTTGTTTTTCTTTGTAATTTTACTACTATTGCATAACTTTCACTTTAACTAATTCACTACATTAACACCACTAACAGAAAGCCTACGACGAGTGTCTATAGATTACGACCATAACTTAACCAGACCATTACAAACTAAATTGAAAAAAAAATTGGCATTGACATTGTTTTCACCAGCAGAAACAACCAACTAAAAACGAGATTAGGAAACACTAAAGACCCAGTTCACGATTTAGGAAAGTCAGGAGTTTTCAAAATATCCTGTTCCCAGTGTGACAAAATATATATAGAACAGACAAAAAGAGCTTTAGACACAAGATTTAAAGAACATTTAGCATCCCTAACATCCCTGACGACAAACACCACACCTGAAAACACAACTCACATATATGGACACTACCTATTTATACACGATTATAAGGGATAGAAGCAATGCTTTTTCTTTAAGTTTATGACTAGAGACACTGAAGAAGTTTGCAAGTAGTAAACGAAATACGTATCTGTTATAGTTTATAGTGATAGTGAAAATAAATTCGTGAAAGTGTTAAAATAGTAGTAGAATTAAAAGGAAAAAAAAACAACGTTAAAGGTATATAATCAGATCTTTAAAAGCTGCAAAAAGTAACGAGGTTAAATTTTTTACAGTTTTTCAAACAAAGGCTGAATTTAAATCGTTGAAAAAGTTAAGCATGAAGTAATTAAATTGGGTTGTTAGCGGAATGCTTAAATCAAACATCAAAAAAGGTTATCTTTCATTTAATTCCACTTAATTAATTTTGGTAAAACCAAAGATTTAAGTAAAGTAAATGAGAAAAAATACCTAGGGGATGAGAATTTAAAGGGATTATATTTTGATAATCCTTTAGTAGGAATGACACTAATAAAGACTGCATACTGTAGTCGAAATACGTATCTGTCATAGATACCAACATTTATTAAGTGGAATTAAATGGAAGATAACCTTTTTGGCTGTTCTATATTAACTAAGCATTAAATCATGTGGAACTTCATTCAAAATAGCTGACTCAAGTTGATCCTTTTTTGCGTTGCCTCAGTGGTATAACCATACAGGTAACTCTAAGTCCTGAAGGTCCCGAAGAAACGTGCTTTTTGGCTCAGCTCTGGTACTCTCTTCGGTCCCAAGCTAATCGATGCACCCTCGAAACATTGGAAAATCCACGAACCCCTCATTTTATCTGTCAAACTTTCATAGCGAATCAAGTCTAGTCAAGTAGTGAGCCAATTTGAAATCTTTAGTTTCCACCGGTTGATATAACTGGCATAGTATTAGTTGTGATTTTTTTTCCACCCGTGTTGTTTTTTTCGCATCACAGTGCAGTGTCCAGGTGATAAGCGCGCGTGTCTCGGAAGCACCAAAATTCGGCGAGCCCGTTTATTTCGAGTGTCCATCTCTAAGCATCCCGGTGAAAGATCACCATCATCACGACGTCTCCATTGTATCGCCACCTGCAGCTGCAAGCAAGCAGCAGCAAACGGTATAAGTATAATAGATAGTTTTTTCGATTGCCTTGCTATTGTATAGCAAAGTTGCCTTGTGGCAGTGTGCTCTCCCTAATAGGGTGGGGCATATTTGCAACTAGTAAAAAGTAAATTTTTTTCTATAATTTTTTTTTGATAATTTTTTTTGTATGGTTGCTTGCACACCGGGCAACAAAACATTAACAACTATAAGTTAAGTAAATTAATTGGTGAAGGTTATTGTTAAGTTTTTTTTTTCATTTTTAAGCGGTTGTGCACCGCTTTTGCGCAACACTTATGGCGTCTTCGGACGCCTACGTTGCGCGAACCGTCTTCGAAAGGACCATGGGTTGTCTTTTTTTTGGCCCAAAAATAAACCTTTAAAAACTCTCGACATTACGAGAGATTTGCTGCGAAAGTATCCGGGAATCTTGGTACACAAGGAAAGATTCAACAAACTGCGGGTAGAAGCACCGACTTATGATGTGGCAAATAAAATTGCTGAACACGAGCTTTTTAGTGTTGAGTATAACATCTACATCCCTTCTCGAGATGTGGAGATAGAAGGCGTGGTCCCCGACGCGAGTCTGACTGTCGAGGACTTGAAACATGCCTCGGGAACTTTTAAAAACTCGACATTCGCTACCGCGCTAGTGAAGATACTGGATGTAAGGCAACTGCATTCAGCATCTTTGCTAGACGGTAAAAAAGTTTATAAACATTCAGACTCGTTTCGGGTGACTTTCGCAGGTTCAGTTCTCCCAAACTTTGTTAAAATTGATGGTGCTTTTTTTCCGGTGCGACTGTTTGTACAGAGGGTATATAATTGTACCAACTGCAAAAGGCTGGGACACTAGGCCAGTCATTGCGGCAACAAAACTCGTTGTGGCAAATGTGGTGAAAACCACAAAGAGGATTCTTGCCACAAAGAATCAGTAAAATTCGCTTATTGTGGCGAGAATCCTCACCCCTTGCAGGAGTGCTCGATGTACAAGCAGCACTCCGATAAAGTGCAGCGTTCAATCTCAGGACGCTCCAAGCAGACATATGCTCAAATGATGAAGGCTGCATCAGCCGTCCAAGATGCAAACCAATTTTCGCTGAACCAGCTGAAGAATCGGACTCTGACTCATCCGATGAAGGTGATTCTACGGTGGTACACGCACCTTCAAAAATGAACGGATCCACAAAAAGAAAATGCCCCTCCCCGAAAGTGCGCCGTAAGAAAACTAAAGTCACCTCCAGAAGATTGGCAAATTCCCAGGGTAATGGGGATGATAAAATGAAACCGAAGGCTTCAGCTGAACCACTCCCTGGATGCAGCAGGAATTTCCCAACAAAGACAAGAAAAATAATAAAGCTGCTCCTCAAACTTCTCAAAAGAAATCCAAGTCCGAACGAGGTTTGCTAGCTTTTTCTGACATTGTGGAATTCATATTAAATATGTTCAACATATAAGACCCTCTTAGAAGCTTAGTTTCTGCCTTGCTTCCAACATTAAAATCAAATCTTAAGAAATTGACTGTTTCATGGCCCCTCCATGCATCAATCATATCTTTCGATGGATAATTCGTCGAACGAGGTTGAAGATATGATCACTGTGATACAGTGGAACTGCCGTAGCCTAGTGCCTAAACTAGACTCGTTCAAATTTTTACATCACAATTCTGATTGTGATATATTTGCTCTCTGTGAAACATGGCTTTCTTCCGATAAAGAACTCAACTTCCACGATTTTAACATTATACGCCTGGATAGAGACGATTCTTATGGAGGAGTACTTTTAGGGATCAAAAAGTGCTACCCTTTCTACAAAATTTCCCTTCCTACTCGATCAGGCGTCGAAATCGTCGCTTGCCAAATAAATGTGAAGAACAACGACCTTTGCATAGCTTCAGTTTATGTTCCACCAAGAATCTCCATTAGCCGTAGTCAACTCTGGAATCTAGTTTCGATTCTTCCATCCCCAGTATTAATTCTGGGTGATATGAACTCCCATGGTACTGGGTGGGGCGATCTATATGACGACAATAGAGCGGCTATTTTTTACGATTTATGCGACGATTTCAACTTGACTATTTTAAACACTGGTGAAGCGACACGTATAGCAAAACCTCCGGCTCGAGAAAGCCGACTCGACCTATCTTTGTGTTCAAGATCGCTATCATTGGATTGTCTGTGGAAGGTTATCAATGCTCCCCATGGTAGCGATCATTTGCCAATCATCATTTCAATTAAGTGTGCCCCTCACTCTGCAGAACCATCTCGAGTTCCATTTGATCTTACAAGGAACATAGATTGACAGAAATATGCAACGGCGGTGACAATCGGTGCCGAATCAATAGATACGTTTCCACCATTGGAAGAATATCGATTCCTCGCCGATTGTCTAGCGCTGCTTTCCACAGATCTTCAACTGGCCTTTGCGCACAAGGAGCAATTGGCTTCAGTATTCTTGGACATTAAGGGGGCTTTTGATTCAGTTTCCATTGAAATTCTGTCAGACAATCTGCACAGATGTGGACTTTCCGGAATTTTAAATAATTTCTTGTACAATTTGTTGTCAGAAAAGAAAATGAACTTTTCCCTTGGACAACTGACAACTTCCAGAATTAGCTACATGGGCCTGCCCCAAGGCTTATGTCTCAGCCCTCTTCTTTATAACTTTTATGTCAAAGATATCGACACCTGTTTGGCAGAACAATGCACGCTAAGACAACTTGCAGATGACGGTGTGGTTTCCATAAGAGGGACCACATGCCGTGGACTTGCAAGGACCATTGCAAAGTTCCTTAGATAACTTGTCGTCTTGGGCTAGGAATCTAGGGATCGAATTCTCGCCGCAGAAAACTGAACTGGTAGTGTTTACTCGAAAACGGTACCCAGCCCAAATGCAGCTTAATATTTTGGGCAGAAACACTACTCAATCATTGTCTTTCAAGTACCTTGGGGTCTGGTTTGATTCAAAGTGCACTTGGAATATCCATATTACGTATTTGAAGCAAAAATGTCAGCAGAGGATCAACTTTCTCCGTTCAATTTGCGGCACATGGTGGGGTGCTCATCCGGGAGACCTCATAACGCTTTATAAAACAACAATTCTTTCTGTTCTAGAGTACGGCTCTTTCTGCTTTCTCTCGGCAAGAAAATGTCACCTAATAAAATTGGAACGAATTCAATATCATTGTCTGCGTATTGCTCTTGGCTGTATACAGTCAACGCATAACATGAGTCTCGAGGTTCTGGCAGGAGTAACACCCCTCCAGAACCGTTTCTGGGAGCTCTCTCTCTCAGAATACTAATCAAATGCGGAGTGACGAACACACTTATAATTGAAAATTTTGAAGAAATTCTTGGGCTGAACACACAATCTCGATTTATGAGAATCTACCACCACTATATATCGTCAGATATGTGTCTTCCTTGTTACACTCCAGACCGTGCTAACTTCACCAATTGCAGTTCCTCAATTGAATATGATCTGACCATGAAATAAGCAACTCATGGGATTCCCGATCAACTTCGACCTATTATTATTCCGCGTATTTTTACTGAAAAGTACTAACACGTCAATTGCGTGAAAAGATATTTTAGAGTACCCTTTCGAGTTGGCAAACCGATTGGGGCAATGGAAATCTTGGACGGTGGTTACATTCAATTATTCCTTATGTTTCTTCGAGAGCGTGGTTTAAAGGCTTGGACTTAAGTCGTGACTTCATTCGCGTGATGAGTAGACTTTTGTCCAACCACTACTCGCTAGATGCTCATCTCAATAGAATAAACCTCGTGGACAGCAACATCTGTCGGTGTGGAAACGGTTACGATGACATCGATCACGCAGTTTGGCAATGTACGGATAATTACGCCGCCAGAGAGCGACTTTTGAATACCCTTGAGGCCCAAGGAAGACAACCCTATGTTCCTATCAGAGACGTGTTGGGAACTCGCGATATCTGCTATATGCAGTCGGTTTATGTGTTTCTTCAAATGTCTAGTATAAGAATTTAATTAATTTGTCTTTTGTCTCTCTTTAATAGTTTTTGTTTGTCTTGTCCCCCTGTCTCGATGAGTCTCATCGTCGCCTATTGGTCACTATAGCCGTTCGAACTCCAGACGAAACTAGAATCACACTACCATTCATACTGGCGACAACACTCTGATGAGACAACGAAACCTTACCCCCAAGCTCCCCTCCCCTGATCCTATCCTTCGACAATGTACCTCTCTAACCTCGAGTAAGCCGCGAGTATTCGGCCCAACTCCTTCTAGACATAGAATTCAGTGAATTTTGTTACAAACAAAGAACAATGAACTATCGGCTCCGTAAAGCTAACGCGATTGAGCTTGCCAAATAAACGAACTAGTTAAAAAAAAAAAATTTGAACGGGCTTCTGATGTTCAGATGCTCTTATTTCTGATTGCTCGTTTATTATTAGAATTTATAATTATTTTTTTAATAAACCATACTACATGGTGACACGTACTATGGTTAATTCAGTTTTGGTGAAATATTTTTTTAGCGTTATATCGGTAATAAAGAATATTGTATGCAATTCGGTTAAACATCCAAATAAAAGTTTAATGTTATAAATATAATAAAAATTGAAAACCAGGTAAACATTGCATATAATGAAATTTGGTTTTTTTTAAATAATTTGAGAAAATGAAACATCGTACATCAAAGTTCAACAAGAAATACTTCATAACATTTTAATATTAATTTTTTAATTTTTTAAAATTGTTGAGTTAAAAAAATAAACAGATGACCAGAAGAAAATTTTCATATTCTCGAACATAAACAATGTTTATTAAACATTAAAATTCTAACAAAAGTGATTGCTACGTCATTGAAGCGAATCAATATTTAGGGTTTCGAGATCTTTTAAATAGATTAATTCTTTAGATATCAAACTTAAATCATTTTTCAAGATTCTAAACATGGAACATGCTCTCTCTGAATTTAGAATGAACTCAAAAGAGATTTACGAAGATCAACACTAAAATCATAATAAAGAAATTATACGGATTGTTATACAGATTTTTGTCAGTCAGATAAAGTTTAAGGTGATTCCTTGTAGAGTCGACAAATGGCCACTACGTAGGCTATACATGCACTTCCACTTCAAATATTCAATTACACAAATCTCGGAAATCGGTGCCCCATTTCACCTGAAATTGTTACTTTATGTATGCTGCAGTGCAGCAAACGTGGAGTAACAATTTGAATGCTGCGCATGACGTAGAAGCTGATATTTGTGCACTTAAAGTTATTTCTAGAATAAGGATGTCACAGCAATTCACCTTAAACAGATTTTTTACGGAGAAAATTCAGATTGAAATTGTATAAAAAAGTGGCAACACTGAACGTGGCACTATCGTTCATACTGGCGACAACGCTCAGATGAGACAGCGGAACCTCACCCCCAAGCTCCTCCCCTTATCATATCCTTCGATAATGTACTCCTATAAACTCGCGTAAGCCACGAGTATTCGGCCCAACTCCTAGTCGACATATAAATAAGTGAATTTTGTTACAAACAATGATGAATGAATTATCGGCTCCGTAAAGCTAATCCAATTGAGCCTTCAAAATAATCGAACAATATCAACAAAATAAACACATTTGTCTCAGATGTGTCATTTCGATCAGAGTGACGTTGTAGAGCTACAATTTATTGAAAAATGTTAAACACGCCATTTTGAAAAAAATACAAGATCTAAAATGGCTGCATTTTTGCAAAAATATGAATTATTGCCCATGACACATAATTATGCACAGTTTTATACAAACCAAAAGTTTCATAGGTCGAGTCTTTAATTTTATTTTTTTTCCAACCTATGTGGCCTGGAAAAAATTCTGTGATTGCAAAACAATCAATCATTGTTTGAAAAGTGGATTATAAATGTTTAGTTAAATTTGGGCTGAATCTTAAAGTTTCTAGTCCATTCCACTACTTGCATGCACATAATGCATGAGTGTCGAGCAGATTTTTTTGATTATTCAATCTGAAATTGAAAGTCAGCCCCTACCACTTGCTACTGGAAATGCATTCATTGGATCAGTTCGACTAAATTAAACTACTTGTCTTTCTGGTTGTGCATGAACGGCAAAACTAGAAATGACTCATTCGCCTCTGTCACAGATGGTCGTCTTAGTGAATCACCCCAATACCCATTCCGATAGCATTCTCAATAGATCCTTCATGGTCTCTGGCACCCCGGGGGGGCTCGCAACAACTTTGAACGGTACTCACTTACTCACCCAAACGATACAAACGATTTCCCATCCAACCTGCTCGATTAACCGTAACAGCATCCTACCCGCTACATTGACCTTATTTTAACGTTTAACCATAGGCGAATTTATAGCGTGCTGAAGCGACCTTGCTCGGTCAGGAATCGAGTGGGGCAATTCAATCAGACCAAAGGCCAATCCAGTTTTGGGAATCGATCACTATCCAGTCGATTTGTGCCAACCGACAAGCGAAACCAGAAACCACCCATTTGTCTGTCCACTTGCCATGGGGTGACCTGTCCGTATAACCTTTCTCTTTCATGTTCGCGTGATGCCCGAGCTTCGAACACAGGCAAGCATCAATAATATGTAGTGGCAACAAGAGCAAGAGCCTGATTATATAACCTTAACCTTGGACAACAAAACCGCTCCGGATGAATTCGAGGGAAGCTCATATGTAGGTACGGAGGTGGCAGGGCTTGGTGGGATGTGCAGAAAAAAAAGAGTTCACTTTTGATCTTACTTCATTTAGTCGTGTTCGTGTGCTCTGGTATTTAGCCTTTTTCTGCTGCCCCTGAGGATGTCGACGAAGTTGACGACGACGACGATGATCATGGTGATGCTGACGATGACGAACGATGCAAGGGCAACTGCTGCACTGGTTGCGTGAATCAACATGTGCAATGGCTTTTGATAAAATTGCATTTTTCGGAATGTCTGTCGAAAGACTTCAATGCTTGAAATGCGATGAACCCGGTTGCAACAGTAGATTAGCAAATCTTTGACTGAGCCAACTGTACCCAAATTAGGGTTCCATAATATTAGCGTGTAGGAATTCACGACCATGAAGTTAATAAGGATTTATAGCTAAAAATAGGTTTGCAGGTTAAACAAACCCAATCGTCAATTTGTGCCCCCGTCATAAGCTGTAACGCTAATTAGGCTTACTTCATTGGTAAACCGGCTCAAGCTACTGTATGAACTTTTTGCAACATATCTAGAACCAACCATCGAGCGAGGGGAACTACCTTTAAACGAAAGATCATGGCAATCGGTTCTAGTCCTTGAGAGCAATCACGCTCAGTTTCCGAAACAAGTTCTGCATCCTGACGACGTGTGTTCCGCTCCGTATGTCCGATGGACTGGTTGCTGGTCTACTTTCACACGCTTCATGGCGAGTGGTGTGTCTCCTCGGTAGGTACATGATATTTGCTGCTTTTTTATTCTTCACTACATTTAATTTTGGGGGGATCATTTTTATCTCCTTGTGCTCTTTGTCGTACTATGTACTGTGTGCTGCAGGGGGCTAGTTTGTAGTATGGTAGTTATTGCATATTCTCGTTGCCTCCCGTAAGAGTAAATGGCCCGGCTGGGGCGTGTATCTCGTGCTGTTTGCCGTATTTTGTTTCATTTCGCTGCATTGTCCGTTTTTCATCCCGTGCGATTAAGTTTCGCTATAAATTGGAGTCCTGACCAGAGTAAGGTATCATTGATCACAGTGACTTCAGCAGCAACGCACCAACCATCAACTCTACCAGCATAATGGCATTCAAGGTAAAAGAATCGAAGTGTTCTGAATTTTTTGTTTGTGCTAAAGAAATAACGTGAACTTATCGTGATTCCTTTTATTGCTTTTTTGCAGTTTGTCGTCTTCGTCGCCTCTCTGGCCGTTGCCAGCGCTGGCTACCTGGAAGCTCCAGTGTCGTATGCCGCTCCAGTTGCCGCTCACTACTCGCCAGCCTCATCGGTGAGCTACAGCAGCCTGTCGCACGCCACTCCACTGGCCTATGCCGCCCCAGTCGCCAAGACTGTTGCCTACTCTAGCCCAGCCGTCGGAGCTACCCACGAGAGCACCATCCGCAGCCATGATGGTACCATCTCGCACCACTCCAAGGCCGTCGACACTGCTTTCTCGAGCGTCCGCAAGTCCGACACCCGCATCACCAACGAAGCTCCCAAGCTGGCTTATACCGCCTATGCCGCTCCAGCTGTCCATACCACCTATGCTCATGCTGCCCCAGTTGCCGTCGCTAAGCAGATCAGCTATGCTGCCCCAGCTGTCCATACCACCTACGCTCATGCTGCCCCGGCTTACCAGACCTACGCCCATGCTGCCCCAGCTATCCAGACTTACGCCCATGCTGCCCCAGCTATCCAGACCTACTCCCACGCAGCTCCAGCCATCCAGACCTACTCCCACGCTGCCCCAGTGGTTGCCGCCCACGCCACCAAGACCCTGACCTACTCGCCAGCCGTCGAGGTCGCCCATGTCAGCTACGATGGAGCCCATGCCCATTATGCTTGGTAAACTGTTCTGCCCAAACACCACCATGATACAATGATCAATCGTCATTGTGTCTATTTATTAAAATCCACCGTTGTTGTTTTGTTTTGACAGTACGCTCCGATCATCATCTTGGAGTGTGTTTTTAATAAAATAGATGCAATCAAATTGTTACTGTGTTGGGGATCTTTACAAATCCGGGTTCACAAAACGTTACCTTAGTCCACCTTTGGGTCACAGTCCAGTCGGCGATTATTTAGATCAATTTAATTCCACTACCTTATTTGCTTATCCTTGACAGATAGGCGTAATTCGTCTACAATGTTCAGACTTCTTCAGTGTCTGGAGCAAATAATTGGCTGAAGAAAACATCGTAACTTATCGAATATTTATTACCCTAGGTACATTTTCACTTAGAAGCTAGTTAAACTTAAATCTAATCTCCCTGCAGTTACATAGCTGCTTACTCGTTGATGTGCCCTAGGTAGTAACTTGAAAAGCCATGTGTGTCCGTTTCCTTGTTTTCGCTGTCGAGTAAAGTTGAATCCCGTTGTATGTTGATCTCGAGGCTTTCTGCAACATCCAATTTCCATGGTGTAGATAAGGTTCGTAAAATCGTGATGTCCTTCGTCGATAGTTGGTGGTCCTCTGTTATGTATATGATCTGAAACCATCAATTTGAAATCATATGTTAGGCCATTTTCCTCTTGCTTTTTGGCCTCCGCTGTATGTTCTTTAAATCTAAATGCTAAAGTTCTCTTGGTTTGTCCTTCATATACATTGTTACAATGATTACAGCTTATTTTATAACCACCTACTGTACCTAAAACATTAACTGGGTCTTTAGTGGATCCTAACAATGACTTTAACTAGCTATGTCTACTAATGAAAAGTAAATTTAATCCGATTTTTTTAAACTGTGGTCTTAGCTTACAAGTAATATCTTGATCAGATGGAACGGACACTCGTTTTAAGGGTTCAGATGCAGTGGTAAAGCTGACATCACATTGTTTGACAAAACGTCAAATATTTGGTAAATTTTGGCAAATATATTTGACCAAATATTGCAATGGCAAATATTTGGTTTGTATTTGTCATCTCATTTATTTGGCAATTCGTCAAATAGTGTGACGGCTATTTTATTTTTTGCCAAACATGTTTGCTGAAAACAGCCAAATAATTTATTTGATACTCTTGAAATTCTTGAGTAGCAAACAGCATCAAATAATTGTCGATTGTTGTGATCGTACTTGACCACTGGAATAGACGATTTATGTTATATGACACATCAGTACATATGGACTTTTTAACTCCTGGACAAGTTCCTTCAGAATCAGTTCTGGATCAAGTCGAGTAGGGGAAAAAATGATGTATTCCGTCATCATTTAAAGTCCCTCTTGAATGCCGGAGCGGTGTTCCTGAAATCTGTTTGGGAACAACTGAAGTGGAAAAGGATTTATTTGATGCAAAAAAAAATGAGTTTGGGGGCTTTCATAGGACTTCTCGGATAGTTTCTTTGACTTTACTGGGATATCCGGTAGGCTTCTCAAGGAAGTCCATAAGGACCCGAGGCTTCCTATGATTAACGGGGATAGTTCCTCAATAATAGCCTCATCTACTTTGAGCTGCATGACCCTCTGGTGAAGCAATTTCATAATGGTCGAAGCAAAACTCTTGTCTACCTCATCTACCTCTCTTTCGACCACTTGATAGCAGCATGCGCATGATAGATACTCGACTACGACGGAGCAGACTCACTTCTCTTTAGGCATGACTCATATAGGCTCATATAGGTGGCAAGTCATCAGAACTCTCATATCCTCCATACAAATTTGTTTTATTTAAAGAGAATCCTCGTTCAATTCACTTATAAAATATCCTCATACGGCGGCCCAAGGTTCCAAGGGGGTGAGAATATTCCCCTTGGAACACAAATCGGACAACTAGACCTAGATCTATGGTTCGCCGTGCAAGACCCTTATTTCAAATTGGCTCTCTCAGAGGCCGACTTCACTCAAAAATATGAAACTTCGAGCGCTCATTTCTAATGATAACGTTTCATTACTAGATAATTTTATTTATTTTTGGAATGAAATATCAACGATGGCAGCCCTACAAAATATTTAAATTGTAGTTTGCATTATTTACATGGAAAAATGAACTTCTCCAGTTAACAATGATATAGCATGGTTACTATTACCATTCCTTAGATGCGGAAATATTTTTGTATATTTCCAAAATTACCAATGGGCATGCCAGTGGACATACGTTAATATATTTGTGGTGAGATATGTGTTATTTATAGCCAACCAAATTTTGAATTTGTGGTTTTCATCACTTATATGAAGAACTGACTTTTATTTTTCAGACGCCAATGGACCTATTTCTATGATATGAGATTCTAATCTAATCTAATCTATGAGATTAAATATATGGACAAGTGATCTTCTTCAAAATTGAACCGTGCAGCATGGATCCTTTGGCCATTCGTGCAATGCATAATGCCAATGAACCAACTTCATTTACATTGGAGGTGAAATATCCATGATCTCATCCCGAAATGTTTCTAAAATTGTTGTTTTGAACCTTGTCGACACAGAAGCTTGCTGTTTCTGAGATCCGAAAATAATTTCTCAAGTTTTCGGAACTACCTATGGGCCAACTTAAATTATATTTGAGATGAAATATGATCGATCGCAGATCGGGTAGATTTTTAAATAGTTAATTTCATTATTTATACGGAGAACTTATTCTTAAAATTTTATTGTTTCATTTGGAAAGATTTGGGAACTTTGTTTTGCCATAGAACTGGTTCAAAGTCTTTCCTAAATGGAAACTTTATAAATGTTCAAAGAACATTTGCCAAATGCCATCTTCACCACCTGCTGAGTGCAGGTGCTGTACTTAGTACATTCCCTATTCACCGTTCTAATTTAATTTTAAAAGTATAGCCTTTTCCGAGTCATGAACAAAGTTTTGTAAAAAATTGATGTGTTTGCTGCGTCACATCATATAAATCCATTACTTCTGTAAATATGGTTCAGAATTCTGAAGGAGCTGATACGAGATCCGCAAACAAAGAAACCTGAGATAAGCATTATTTACTTGACACATGAAAGTTTTTCTCCAGATTTTTTGTTCTTGAACCGATTCCAGTGGACCCAGAACCTGATATGGATCATATGATCTTCAATTTGGGATTTGGCCCGAGATCAGCGAAATTCGCTTTCTTAACGCAAATTAAATTAAACCAAATACCATCAGCAATAAAATATAAAATCAATGACCAAATAAATAAACTTGGCGAACTGCAAATAATGTAATACGTAGCTTGAAAAATAGCTGGTCAAATAATCGTTTTGTAGTACTTGGTCAAATATTTGTTAAATAGCAGACAAGTGTAATGGCTTTGGCAAACAAATATGACAAATATAATTATTTGGCAAAGCTTAACGAGTCAAAAATTGGTCGTATGGGCAAACAGTGTGATATCAGCTTTAAGCTAAATAATCTCCTTTGTAAAATTTTAGCTTTTTTTTTTATCGACGATTGTCTGGATTGAGATCTTCTTGTATCCGTTGAGTCTCGCTGCTTCGGAGATGTACTACAATTCCTTAAACTTTCCTGTTTCACTGAGTGGAAGAGTCTGCATCCAATGAATCATGTGATGCAAGGCGGCCATTTTTTGCTGGAACGAATCGTTGGAAGTATAGAGGATAACTCTTTTCGTGCTTGCTGGTTTCATGAAAACTTCGTATTCAAGCGAAGAAGATGATGACGATTTCCTGATGACAAGAAGATCGAGAATTGCAAGTTTTCCATCTTCTTCTACCCTTTGAGTGAATTTCATATCCTTATGAATTCTGTTGATCTCACCTAAAATTTGTTGAAGAGCTTCCCATTTAACAACGCTGAAGATCTCGTCGACAAACCTCCACCAGCGGTTTGGTAATATTCCTTTCTCCTTCAGGATTGTCCTCAAGTTGCCATGAAAAGTTCACACAGGAAGGGGGATAGGGGATTTCCCATTGGGGCTCCTTTCGTCTGCTTGCAGAAGTTATCTCGGAAAGAGAAGATTCAACGGCGGGTCAGCTTAAGGTACGTTCGAACCGTGTTTCTCCGTGCTGAATCCTCTATTTGTGTTAATAGCCACAAATGGTTGATCGCTTCCTTGACCGTTACGCTGAGAAACAGAGCTATGACGTCGATCATAATCTCGTCCTCGTTGATGTCTCCTGAAGATTGTAATCGCTGGGCGAACTCCTGGGTGTTACTAACTGCCTTACTCTGAAACTGATTCTGAATACTCTGGAGCTCTGTGACTAACCACTTCGTTAGTTTGTGGGTAGGGGAACCAACTGCAGACACGATCTCTCGCATTTCATTCCCCGGTTTGTGGACTTTGGGAGACCTTTGATCCTGGGTAGAATGGGATTGGATTCCCGTAAACGACCTGCTCCATCTCCTAATATTGATTTACACTCCTTCAATGTTTTCTCCACGTGTTTCACCATGCTCTGTTAGGGGTCTACTCGAAGCTGCCTGTTTAGATTCTCAAGATTCAGACAATTAAAGGATGGTTAACATTGGAATGTCAATAATTGACCGATGCCTGGCATTTCGAGTATCGGGTACATTGATGTTTTATGTTTAGCCTTAAAATATCAAACGAAACGTTTATCCCCAGAATCTGTTCATTTTGATCGGAATATTGAAAACTGATGTGAGATCGCAAAATCTTTATTAATTCTCAGAAGGTTGATATTTTTGTTCCAAATCCTGAATCTTGATTTGAAAAAAAATCCAATGCTTGAATTGACTAGATACATTCTGGATTTCTAGAAGATTTTTCTTCATAGGATAAATAATGTTCACTATTGTCAATTTGTTTTAGCACACAGCCTTTTTTCCACTGTACGTATCCTGTTCCATGGCTTACCATAAGTAGCTGACAATAATCCGGTTGTTGAATAAAATCATTACAAAGGAAACAATCTTATAGCAAATTCGTTTATTATTCAGTTCCAACCTGGATCGGGTATCAAGATTGGATCTGCTTGTTTTCTGTTTGTTTTGAAAACCTAGCTCAGGTTCGCTGTTTGTTTTGAAAACCTAGCAAAACGTTCGCAATGACAAAAAGTTCGGTTTCACACTGGTTCCAACTCCGATGATAAACGAATTCGCTATTAGAATGTCCTAAACATTAACCCAATAATAAAATACCGGAACTGGCATGTGAAAATACTGGTAATTATGTATAATTCTTTATTAATATAACTGGTTTGTTGTATTCCACATACTCACAAATAGAGGTTCGCAACATTTTCAAGATTTTCAAAAAACTACCGGTGTAAACAGACGCAGAAATACGTCCGAGAAGATAATGGCCGAGCATATTTTCGATGAAAAAAGCGAATTTGAAGGAGAATTTGGTCGTCGAAAAAATAGACTGAGTTAGAGAACATAGTTGGAGATGCTCAACGTGACATATCAGACTTATAATGGTCATTTTATACGATAGATGAGGAGATGAAAGTATAGAGTTGATAGCTCCGTTAGAGTGCGGCAGTGTGAAAATTGTATGCATAAAGTAGAGAGCGAGCAAAGATTATTTAAATTAGGTCTCATTTGTCATTATTAAGAAAGTTAGCTCAACTTTGTGTGCCACGAAGTGAGGGTTCGATTCCCACTCCATTAGGTGGAAATTATCTTAAAAAGTAAATTGGGTGTTGTTTTTGTGTGTTGACGGTTGTCAGTGCTCAGACTGTGCTACTTTCAACTGAAAACGGTATCAATGGTTTATAATATCTAGACGCACGTGTGAAAAGGGTTAACGAGCCAAATGTAAACAATGACTTTAAATGTCGATTTCATTCAAACCAACAGCAGCATCTGGTAGACGAAGTTTACTCTATCATATGGTGTAGTTAATACATATGCGTGTATGTATTGTCATTCGTGAGAAATCGGAGTTTAAAGACATTTTTTCCATTTACTTTATCCAACCGGCCATAAGCGAGCATTTAATGCTAGATTTCTTCCAGTAGTTCTACCACTGCTACTATTCCTAATTACTACGTTATACCAAACAACATCACACCAAAGGCTTAAATTCTTCAACTACCTTCCCAACCATGTTTGCATAACACAACCTAGCATCAAAGAAGCACTCGGTTACAGCCTCGGATACAGAAGGATTGATTTTGCGAATCAGATCCACCGTCCAATTAAAACTTTGGGCATTTGCCGCATGAGTCTACTTGCATCTCTTCCAACCGATCATCCACCGGGTCGATCAACCCCTTCGTGAAACCAAAAGAGAGGAAAAATCGAAGTCTCATCAACCACCGTCCAGCTGATGCGTGTCACACAACCGGGGGAGTGTGATTTATTAGTTGCCTTTGTTGTAGTATTTTTTTTTATTGCCGTTTATCGGCAATCGGAAGGTTAGCCTTCGTTTATCCGATCTTTGTCAGTTATTTGGTCAGTTCCGAGAGCGTCAAAATTGTTTGGATTTATCATATAAATATTGAACCCAACCGACGGAACTGTATCATTGCTTCAGTTAACTTTAGTTCGACCAAATCGTTTCACTATACGCATCCCAAGTGCAACACTCCTGCTACATAATGGCGTTTAAGGTGAGAACTCGGACGTGGATCAGAAAGAAATCAGTGTTTCAGGTTGAAGAGTTTGGAGATTTGAGAAGTTTATAAAGAAAGGTTCTTCTAAATCATAAAAAAATGAAGACCCACCGACAGAAGATTTCATGTGAAGTTAAATAGATTAACGGTTGAATCCAGTTTTCTGTTGAAATTTTATAGAAAATCGAGTAAATCCGACAATGTATGAGGGTGCTTCATATTGAATTCGATTATTAAATTTTAAATTCATTTAACCTTGTGTTTCACCAGAATGTCAGCCTAAGGAATTTTATAACGATTATTCGTTAACATCATTCTCTTTTCATCACTACTCAACAGATGGTTGTCCTGTTTGCCACTCTGGCCTGTGCCAGCGCTGGCTACCTTGAAGCTGGTCACCACTCGGAGCACTACTCCCCAGCCTCGGCCGTCAGCTATAGCTCGATCACCCGTGAGCACCACCCGACAAAGGTTGCCAAGACCGTAACCTACGCCGAACCAGCTGTCCACTACGCAGCCCCACCTACCAAGACCGTATCGTACGCTGAACCAGCTGTACATTATGCTGCTCCAGTTACCAAGACCCTGGCCTACGCCCAGCCAGCTGTGCACTATGCCCAGCCTTCGGTCCAGTACGTCCATGAACCAACTTACACCAAGACTGTTGTTTCTGAGCCAACCTATGCCAAGACCTATGTGCACCAGCAGCCAACCGTGTACGCCGCCAAGACCTATGCTTCCGCACCAGTCTATGCCCAGACTTATGCCTCCGAGCCAGCCTATGCCAAGACCTTCGCTTCCGCACCAGTCTATGCCAAGACCTACGCTTCCGCACCAGTCTATGCCAAGACTTATGCTTCCGCACCAGTCTTCACCAAGTCCGTTGTCCAGCAGCCAACCTACGTCAAGACGGCCCAGCCTTTGTACGTCCATTCTGGTCCAGCTGTTGCCGCCAAGACCATTAGCTATGCACCAGAATCCACGGTTTCTCACGTTAACTTCCAGGATGCCAGCGCTCACTACGCTTGGTAATCACAGAAGTTGCCGAAGAGATGTCTAGCTAGCTAAAAGTTTAAGTGATCGACCGTAGCGTACTCAACCTGCAACCACCACATATGTTGAACGATTTTGTCGAATAAATTTATTTATATGATTGTACTTCGCGCCTTTTATGTTTCTCCAACTGATGATAACCATTAGACAAATGCAAAATTTGAAATTTTCGCTCCACAGTACTCACACGGTCCCAAATCGGAGTCTGGTTAGCCTCCCCATTATTGAACACATTTGGTAAAAAACTGGCATGGCACAAACCATTTGAAGTTTATATGGAAATTAGTACTGGAAAATTAAAAAAATGCGTTCATTGTCTTCTAACCTTTTTCCATATTGCAATGTGGAAAAGTTCTGTAGCTATTCTGATGGGAAATATTCTCAGCTTCAATTTTGCCTTAGATTGGATTTCAGCCAAACGTCAAATTAATTAGTTAATAATTGTTTAAGGGATTGATAATCTTATCGCATGATCAAGCAGCTGCTTTGAGGGCAACAGTGTATTCTGCAGTGTGACATAGTAGCCATGCTCTATTGCTTATTGAGACAACAATTGAAAATTCTAACTTTTTTGGCTGACGATTTTCGATATTGAAATGTTGTACAAAATTGTAGATTTAAAGGGCGAACACGAAATTATTGCGACACCGAAAATGTCATGCCAATTTTCTTATAATGTTTAGAATCAAACCAACATTTTAGGGTAGTTTTATACATATATTTACTTCAAAAATCAAAAGAAAAGTTAATCGATGGAGCCTTGAGTGTAAAATTGAACGCATTTTCGCTTGATGCCCTCCATCAAAGTCTTTACAGTGTCATCCGGTACCAGTTTCTCAGTTTTTTTCCATTTTCTTAACATGTCCTTCTCGTCTTTGACTGTCTTCTTGCTCTTCCGAAGTTCCCGCTTCACTATTGCCCAGTACTGCTCCACCGGGCGCAGCTCCGGACAGTTTGGCGGATTCATGTCCTTTGGAACAAAATGGACAGAATTGGCCTTATACCACTCCAGGACACTTTTAAAATAGTGGCATGATGTAAAATCTGGCCAAAATAGCGGAGCTTCGTCGTGCTGCTGCAAGAACGGCAAAAGACGCTTCTCGAGGCACTCAGATTTGTAGATCTCGCCATTTACTGTGCCCTTTGTCACGAAAGGCTCACTCCTCAGTCCGCAAGAGCAGATGGCCTGCCAAATGAGATATTTGGAGGCGAACTTCGACATTTTCTTCTTCTTAAATTTGTCGTCCACATCGAACTTACTCTTGCCGGTGAAAAACTCCAACCCCGGAATTTGCTTAAAATCGGCTTTTATATACGTTTCGTCGTCCATCACACAGCAGCCATATTTTGTCAGCATCTTCTCGTAGAGCTTCCGTGCCCGAGTTTTAGCCGTCGATTGTTGCCGCTCATCGCGGTTTGGCAAGTTCTGTACCTTGTTTGTATGTAGTCCAGCTCTCTTCTTTGCATTCTGGACGTAGCTCTGCGACATGCCGATCTTTTTAGCCAAATCACGGCTTGAGACGTTGGGATTTGCTTTAATCATCCGCTTCACCTTTCCCTCCGTCTTTTTGTTCTCCGGTCCCGGTTTTCTTCCAGCTCGTTTGCCGTGGTCCAACGTCAACCGCTCCTGGAACCGCTTCAACACTCTGGAGACGGTTGAATGGTGAATGTTCAACATTTTTCCCAACTGCCGGTGCGACAGGTCAGGAAATTCCAGGTGTTTGGAAATAATTTGTTCTCTCAACTCGCATGTACACAATACACATCAATGAGAAAGTGTGCAAAATTTGGTTGATTTTTACCCAATGGTAAAAAATTTATGCCCTGTTGAATGTGTCGCAATAATTTCGTGTTCGCCCTTTAGGCTCACAAAAGCAAGATGGATTACAATATCGTGAACCGCATAAACAAAACAAAAATCTTTTCAAATTTGCACGTTGTTATCAAAAGATTTTACTTCTCTTCAAAAAATAATCATTCATAATGAGGCCGTTCGCAATGCTGTTGTATTTTATATGAACTGTTTCAATTTGAAACAAGAACAAAAACGTACCCCTGGCAATTCTGAGTGGCAGCTTTATTATTCGAGCACTATTTTGCACCAGATTTGCCACTGCTCGACTATTCGGGTTTATTTCAGAGCGGGTTTGAAACACGAATGGAATCCTGTTTCAAATTTTACACATTTTTTGGAAACTTGTAAGTAGTTTAAGGATATTTTATAGAAGTTTGGAGAACTTCATTTTAATAACGTAGAGCTTCACAAAAAATAAGAGATCTTCATAGAGAGGAGTATCACTGAAGTTTAGGTAATTTCAAATAAGTGAGGGGTAATTCATAAAAGATAGGGGAACATTATAGTAGTTCTAAGAATGTCATAGTATATTTTAAAACTTCATGGATATTCTATCATATTATACCAGGCTGCTTAAAAATGATTCCAATGATCTTCAGGTGCTCTAAGCTCTTTAAGATGTCCTTTAGATACTTTTTCAAGACTTTGGGTTGATCAGGTATCATTTTGAAAATATCCAACAATCTAAATCACATCTCGTATTCCTGAAAAAGCATATCGCCAGCTTGCTGATGCCCATGCTTCACCTATTTCGATTGTCCATCTCGAGTGGTACATTTCCATCTTTTCGGAAATTCGCACATATGTTTCTTATCCACAAAAAGGGCAGCAAACGGGATGTGGACAATTATCGTGGAATTACGTCGTTGAGTGCAGTTTCGAAGTTATTCGAGTTAGTTATCATGGAGCCTCTACTCTCTCATTGTAAGCAGTATCTAAGTGGTGATCAACACGGCTTCACTTCCGGTCATTCTACTTCCACAAATCTGCTGTGTTTGACATCGTATCTTACGGAAAGCATGACAGAGAGGACTCAAACAGACGTCATATACACCGACTTGTCAGCTGCCTTCGATAAGCTAAACCATGCCATCGCGATTGCCAAGTTGCATAGACTTGGGGTCAGCGGCAACCTCTTGCGATGGTTTCGTTCACATCTCACTGATCGGCAACTGATGATCTAGCTACGTCAGGAATACCTCAGGGAAGTCACCTGGGACCTTTGATTTTCTAACTCTACTTCAATGACGTGAACTTGGTCATCGAAGGCCCACGACTATCGTATGCAGACGATCTTAAAATCTACCTACGAATCCGCTCGATTGATGACTGTCACTTCCTTCAACGTCAGTTCGAAGCCTTTGCCAGCTGGTGTAATTTGAACCGAATGGTGGTTAACCCCACTAAGTGTTCAGTGATCACTTTTACTCGGAAGAAAGAACCAATCACATTTGAATACAAACTTATCGGCACTGTAATCGACCGTGTGAACCATGTGAAAGATGTGGGTGTTATTCTGGATTCTCAACTTACGTACAAGCAGCTCATCTCGTACGTTGTCGACAAGGCGTCTAGGACATTGGGATTTATCTTCAGGATAGCAAAGAACTTCTCCGATATCTACTGTTTGAAGTCACTGTACTGTTCCTTGGTGCGATCCATTCTGGAATATTGTTCTGTGGTCTGGAGTCCAAACTACAACAATGGTGCTGAGAGAGTTGAGTTCGTTCAACGCCGTTTTCTTCGATTCGCTCTGCGGAAGCGGCCTTGGAGAGACCCATTTCTTCTGCCCAACTATGAAAGTCTGATTGATCTGGAGCCTCTCCGAACTAGAAGAGACACCTCTAGGGCCCTGTTCATTGCGGACACTTTACAAGGTAGAATTGATTGCAGTGCAATCTTGGGGCAAGTCAACATTAACGTCCAACCCCGTGCGCTACGTAACAACGTAATGCTGAGATTGCTACTTCAGCACACAAACTATGGCATGAACGGTGCAATAGGTGGGCTGCAATGAGTGTTCAATCGAGTCTCGGGCATCTTCGATTTCGATATGCCTCGACAGCTGCTACGAAGATACTTCTCATCGTTCTTTTCTGGCACAGTTTACCGTTAATGATTGTGTGTTTTATTTATGTATTTTATTTTTTAGTTTTTATTTTTTGACTTACCTATATAAGTTACTTAAATCATCATTGGGGCTTTACACAGCCTGTTGATGCAGACAAATAAA
Source organism: Ochlerotatus camptorhynchus (assembly GCF_037179485.1). Taxonomy (NCBI): domain Eukaryota; kingdom Metazoa; phylum Arthropoda; class Insecta; order Diptera; family Culicidae; genus Ochlerotatus; species Ochlerotatus camptorhynchus. The sequence goes on along the minus strand of NW_027040732.1, from coordinate 1,152,935 downwards.
TAAATCTCCGTTATCCTCTCATACTAGGCCGCTTAGAAATTAATCCATGTGTTATAAGATTTCTATAAAGTCCTCTGGATGCTTTTTCAAGACTTCAGGTGGATCATATACTATGATATGATATCATACTATTCAACAATTCAAATCGCATCTCCTAGATATTCTCTCATAATACCAGATGACTCAGAAAATATTTCAAAGACCTTCAGGTGATCAGAGATCTCCAAAAACTTTTCAGGACGTTCTCATGTCTTCCCCAGACAACCAGAAGTCGTATAACAATGTACGGACAGTATCGTTAATTGCTACAGATTATGTCAAAATCGCATATTAGCATGGCATACCTCGCATTATGTTTAAGTTAAATCGTATAGAATGCAAATTTACGATCTATATGCGATGACTCATTTTTTCTTCGTACTGTATCACAAACTAAATCGGATTACATCGTAAGACTTTTCAAAATGAATTTGTTATTACAGATTAAATCGTATATGATGTTAAATCAACTCGTTTACAAATAAATTAAAATATACACGTATATGGCCTCCACTTTTGTACGTATAAGCCATTTATTTGCATTCTATACGAATTGTTTGTTTGTATATATGTTTGTGTATCACGAAAACAACTTTGAATATACGTGCATTCTGGATGTGTGGGTCAGGTTGATTTGGTATATGTATTCTGAAGTTCTTCAACTGCTCAACAATTTAAATTACCTCTCTCAGATACTAACCCACGATACTAGGTTGCTCAGAAATTGTTTCAAAGACCATCAGGTGATCACCGGTCTCCATAAATAATCAAACTTTCTTTACATGTTTCGACAACAGAATCGTCCGGTATCTCTTCTAGTAGTTCGAGCTCGTTACCTGATACTGGATTGCGAATCATCGAAGCAAACAGAATTTGCATTCACACACATGTTTAGGGATGAATCCAAAACATCATTTGAAACTGCGTGTTACACTGATCGTGTTGCAGTTTGTTTTTTGACAATTATTAGATCTGTCGGGTAGTTTGAAAGAATTTTGAACCACTGCATTGCAAACGGCCTGAATAGTTTCACATTTTATTTTTATTTAATCAATCACAAACACTTATATCTTTCAAAAATATTCAGCACCAAAAAATGTACGATGGCTGTGCAGTAGACTGATGCAAAATTTGACTTTTTCGCTCCACAGTGCTTAAATGGTTTCATATCGGGTCCTGATAAGCCTCCCAAAGTTACAACTCATTTGGTTAGAAACAGACTTCGCACAAGCCATTTGAAGTTTACATGTAAATTACTATGGGAAATCTCAACTTTTTGTTCATTACCTTCTAGTCTTTTTCCATATTAAGCTGCGAAAAAGTTCGATAACTATTCTTATAGAAAATTTTCTCAGCTACAACTTTGCTGAAGATCGTTTCTATGTAAAACGAGACATGAAAAAGTTATTAATTATTTAAAAGATTGGTAAACTTATGACATGATCAAGCAGCTGCTCTGTAGGCAACACTGTATTTTGCAGTGTGACATAGTAGCCATGATTTTTGTGTCCTATTCAACGCCCCATAAACACCAATGTTGCCTGCTGAGCAGTTGATTGAGCATGATCATAAGACATCAGCGCATTGAACCATTGATAACTTTCAATCCTTGCATTTAATCAAAAAGTGGTCTTCAGCAAAGTTGTAGCTGGGAAAATTTCCTACAAGTACAAATGAAAGTTTTTGAAACAGACCGATATGGTGAATTATTAGATAGACATGAAAAACAATCTTGGTTTTCCCATACTAATTCCGATACAAACTTCAAATGGTTTGTGCCATCTCAGTTTCTCACCAAATGGGTTCAAATTTTGAGAGGTTAGTCAGGATCTGATTTGGAATCGTTTTAGTATTGTGGAGCGAAAATTTCAAATTTTGCATCACTCTACTGTGCAGCCAACTACAAAACATTCGGTGTATCATGGATACAAAATTAGCATTGAAGACAAACACTGGTTTCTGATTATTCCACAGCATGTTTGAATTGTCTGCATAGCCACTGTCCATTGTTGGCAACTGTAGTGAATGTCTAATGTTTTTCAAGCAGCCCGTCACGTAGTTTTGAGTGAATGTTCTTTAGCTTGACAGTTGGGATGACGATTTAATCAAGATGGAGTAGACCAGAATCACTAGTTTTATTAAACTTTTGGTGCTAAAAACAGCTATTACCAGCGATTATCGTTACAACGTTCACCTTGAACGAGAATATATGCTTTTCAGGAGAGCAGTAGCCACCACAAGCAAAATAAATCAGGATGATATCAGAGAATTGATTGATTGATTGATTTATCTTCATTAAAGAGGCTTTCAACCTGAGGCTGGTTCGCCTCCAACATATCAGAGAATATCACTCAACTACACAGGAACACTTTTTCACTCACTAGCACGCATCCCTTCAGAATCGGATTTGACTTTATATAATTTTTATACTAGTGACGAATGCTGTTCTTCCAATATCCCCATGACTTCTCTTCTTCTTCGAATTTCAAGCTTATTGCATATCGCATATTAGCTTATTGCGTGCTCTCAACTTAGTGTTCTAGATGCACTTCCACAGTTATTAAGGGGAAGCTCACCGCTCCGAAAAAAATAATTACGTTTTGATTTTTCTAAAAATATTGGAAAAAGATATCAAAATTCTAAGAAAATCACATATTTTTTAATTTTTCAAAGAAAATTCACGTGCAAAAACATTTTTTATAAGTCATTATGGCATAAAGTTGGACTCAAAAAACCACAAAACATCGAATTTTCGGTTTTGCTGAGAGTCCAATTTATTTTTCATGATGAGATAGAAAAAAAAAATTACATGTAATTTTTGACAAAAATCTAAGGAAAAAACTGATTTTCTTTGATTTTTGATATTTTTTCCCAATATTTTTAAAGAAATAAAAATGTACCGAAAATATTTTTTTTATTTTCGGGCCGATAAGCTTCCCCTTAATTGAGAGCTTTCGATGCCTGTATCATTTTTGCATTGGCATGATTGTGTGGCAAGTCCAACCCGAAAACTTCCTAGACCGGACCGGGAATTGAACCCAGCCACCTCCAGCATGGTCTTGCTTTGTAGCTGATGAATGAGTGAGATTAATCAGCACTGTAATATTCTCGTATAGTTTAATAGTTAGTTTCAAAACTGCTACACCTACCCTAATCAAGGTTGCAAAGACTCATTTCAGCTAAAACAATGTTTTTCTAAATTATGAAATAATTAGATGCCATGATCAAATTTTGAATTGGTAGGATACAAGGAGAGGTTGCAAAGAATGTGTTTGACATATTAAACCTGTTTATTTCACTTCATGAGAGTCACAATCAGCGATTTTTCACAAACTCACTCACTCACTCACTCACTCACTCAGCGATCAGCAAATCGCTGATTGTGACTCATAGAAAGCAAAATTTACAAGTTTTATGTTTCCAACGCATACTTTGTAACCTCTTCTTGTAAGTTACAAGTAAAACATGCCATCATACCATCTTTTGGTTTTATTATTCCGAAAAACATTATTTTAGCTGAAATGAGTCTTTGCAACCTTGACCCTAATAGATTTCATATGTTGACTTAAAATTGCTCATTTGCCATTATTAAGAAAGTTTGCTCAACTCTGTGTGCCACGAAGTGAGGGTTCGATTCTCACTTCATTAGGTGGAAATTATCGTAAAAAGTAAATTTGGTGTTGTGTTTGTGTGTTTTCATTGAACCAGTGAACCAGTGTTCAGACTGTGCAACCTCCAAATGAAAACGGTATCAATGGTTTATACCCAAGTAACACATAAAACATCTTTTTGAAAAAGAATTAGAACGGCTTGTTGTATAAATGTATTATAAGAGATGCAGAAAACATCCCACGTTATATATGAGGTTTAAAGATGTTTTCTTCATACTTCTTTGATTCAACATTTTCCAAAATAGTTTTCTTTTGCTTTTATCTTTAAATGTTATTTGAACGTGCATCTTACTGTATTAATACTACTATAAAACTTGTCGTATACAAAATCAATCCAGATTGACGTAAACATTAACGGTGCCATTGAGCCGGACTGTCTCTTTATGCAGTGATTGACAGTTTCTTATGAGGTATTCGGAGGTTTGTTATAAAGAAAGTTGAAAATACTTTTTTATGACATCTCATAAACTAATACAACTGAAAATGTGCAGGTTGTCTTATAAGGAGTTGAAAATACGTTTATAAAACATTCTGGCAATTAGATGTACGCTTCGCTACTATAACAAAACGTCTTCATGACGGATCGAAAGCGTGTTGAACGAGAAAATAATGTTCATGCCATTGGCAAGAACATGATAGATACTTATAACAAACTTTTCATCAAGCGGTGTTGGTCTAGTTAGGTAGTAACAAGTCTACCCCTCAAAGGACCAGTGATCGAATCCCATGCTCAAGTTTTTTTTATTGTTTTTTTTTTGTCGCTGGTTTTTTATGATGTTTCCAAAACATGTTATAAGACCAGTATTTAGTTGTATAAGCTCTGCGTCTTGCGCTTTTTAGGTTGTATAAATGTATTAAATGATGTATATTAAAGTATTAGTGATTCTTTGCGTTAGTCATTACAAAGTATTTTCAACTTCTTTATGACAAGCCGTGTTGCTTGGGATAATATCTAGACGCACGTGTGAAAAGGGTTGATGATTTCATTCAAACCAACAGCAGCATCTGGTAGACGAAGTTTATTCTATCAGATGGTGTAGTTAATATACGTGTATGTATTGTCATTTGTGGTAAATCGGAGGTTGAAGACATTTTTTATATTTTCATTTACAATGTCCAATCGGCTATAAGCGAGCATTTAATGCTAGATTTCTTCCAGTAATTCCACCACCGCTACTATTCCTAATTACTACGGTATACCAAACAACATCACACAAAATGCTTAAATTCTTCAACTACCTTCCCAACCATGTTTGCATAACATAACCTAGCATCACAGAAGCACCCGGTTACAGCCTCGGAGACAGAAGGATTGATTTTGCGAATCAGATCCACCGTCCAATTAAAACTTTGGGCATTTGCCGCATGAGTCTCTCTGCTCGCGTCTCTTCCAACCGATCATCCATCGGGTTGATCAACCCCTTCGTAAAACCAAGAGAGATGAAAAATCGAAGTCTCATCAACCACCGTCCAGCTGATGCGTGTCACACAACCGGGGGAGTGTGATTTATTAGTTACCTTTACGGTAGTATTTTTTTATATTGCCGTTCATCGGCGATCGGAAGGTTAGCCTTCGTTTATCCGATCTTTGTCAGTTATTTGGTCAGTTCAGAGAGCGTCAGAATTGTTTGGATTTATCATATAAATATTGAACCCAACCGACGGAACTGTATCATTGCTTCAGTTAACTTTAGTTCGACCAAATCGTTTCACTATACGCATCCCAAGTGCAACACTCCTGCTACATAATGGCATTTAAGGTGAGAACTTGGAGGTGGATCAGAAAGGAATCAGTGTTTCGGGTTGAAGAGTTTGGAGATTTGAGAAGTTTATTAAAAAAGACTCTTCTAAGACATAAAAAAGTGAAGACCCACTGACAGAAGATTTCATGTGAAGTGAAACAGATTTACGGTAGAATCCAGTTTTGTGTTGGAATTTTATCGAAAATCAAGTGAATCCGACAGTGTGCGAGGGTGCTTCATATTAAATTCGATTATTAAATTTTAAATTCATTATACCTTGTGCTTCACCAGAATGTCATCCTAAGTAAATTTATAACGATACATCGTTAACATCATTCTCTTTTCAACTCTACTCAACAGATGGTTGTTTTGTTTGCCACTCTGGCCTGTGCCAGCGCTGGCTACCTTGAAGCTGGTCACCACTCGGAGCACTACTCCCCAGCCTTGGCCGTCAGCTACAGCTCGATCACCCGTGAGCACCACCCGACAAAGGTTGCCAAGACCGTAACCTACGCCGAACCAGCTGTCCACTACGCAGCCCCACTTACCAAGACCGTATCGTACGCTGAACCAGCTGTACATTATGCTGCTCCAGTTACCAAGACCCTGGCCTACGCCCAGCCAGCTGTGCACTATGCCCAGCCATCGGTCCAGTACGTCCATGAGCCAACTTACACCAAGACTGTTGTTTCTGAGCCAACCTATGCCAAGACCTATGTGCACCAGCAGCCAACCGTGTACGCCGCCAAGACCTATGCTTCCGCACCAGTCTATGCCCAGACTTATGCATCCGAGCCAGTCTATGCCAAGACCTACGCTTCCGCACCAGTCTATGCCAAGACATATGCCTCCGAACCAGTCTACGCCAAGACTTATGCCTCCGCACCAGTCTACGCCAAGACTTATGCCTCCGCACCAGTCTTCACCAAGTCCGTTGTCCAGCAGCCAACCTACGTCAAGACCGCCCAACCCTTGTACGTCCATTCTGGTCCAGCTGTTGCCGCCAAGACCATTAGCTATGCACCAGAGTCCTCGGTTTCTCACGTTAACTTCCAGGATGCCAGCGCTCACTACGCTTGGTAATCACAGAAGTTGTCGAACAGATGTCTAGCTAGCTGAAAGTTTAAGTGATCGACCGGAGTGTACTCAACCTGCAACCACCACATATGTTGAACGATTTTGTCGAATAAATTTATTTATATGATTGTACTTCGCGCCTTTTATGTTTCTCCAACTGATGATAACCATTAGACAAATGCAAAATTTGAAATTTTCGCTCCACAGTACTCACACGGTTCCAAATCGGGGTCTGGTTAGCCTCCCCATGATTGAACACATTTGGTAAAAACTGGCATGGCACAAACCATTTGAAGTTTATATGGAAATTAGTACTGGAAAATTAAAAAAATGCGTTCATTGTCTTCTAACCTTTTTCCATATTGCAATGTGGAAAAGTTCTGTAGCTATTCTGATGGGAAATATTCTCAGCTTCAATTTTGCCTTAGATTGGATTTCAGCCAAACGTCAAATTAATTAGTTAATAATTGTTTAAGGGATTGATAATCTTATCGCATGATCAAGCAGCTGCTTTGAGGGCAACAGTGTATTCTGCAGTGTGACATAGTAGCCATGCTCTATTGCTTATTGAGACAACAATTGAAAATTCTAACTTTTTTGGCTGACGATTTTCGATATTGAAATGTTGTACAAAACTGTAGATTTAAAGGGCGAACACGAAATTATTGCGACACCGAAAATGTCATGCCAATTTTCTTATGATGTTTAGAATCAAACCAAAATTTTAGGGTATTTTTATACATATATTTACTTCAAAAATCAAAAGAAAAGTTAATCGATGGAGCCTTGAGTGTAAAATTGAACGCATTTTCGCTTGATGCCCTCCATCAAAGTCTTTACAGTGTCATCCGGTACCAGTTTCTCAGTTTTCTTCCATTTTCTTAACATGTCCTTCTCGTCTTTGACTGTCTTCTTGCTCTTCCGAAGTTCCCGCTTCATTATTGCCCAGTACTGCTCCACCGGGCGCAGCTCCGGACAGTTTGGCGGATTCATGTCCTTTGGAACAAAATGGACAGAATTGGCCTTATACCACTCCAGGACACTTTTAAAATAGTGGCATGATGTAAAATCTGGCCAAAATAGCGGAGCTTCGTCGTGCTGCTGCAAGAACGGCAAAAGACGCTTCTCGAGGCACTCAGATTTGTAGATCTCGCCATTTACTGTGCCCTTTGTCACGAAAGGCTCACTCCTCAGTCCGCAAGAGCAGATGGCCTGCCAAATGAGATATTTGGAGGCGAACTTCGACATTTTCTTCTTCTTAAATTTGTCGTCCACATCGAACTTGCTCTTGCCGGTGAAAAACTCCAACCCCGGAATTTGCTTAAAATCGGCTTTTATATACGTTTCGTCGTCCATCACACAGCAGCCATATTTTGTCAGCATCTTCTCGTAGAGCTTCCGTGCCCGAGTTTTAGCCGTCGATTGTTGCCGCTCATCGCGGTTTGGGAAGTTCTGTACCTTGTATGTATGTAGTCCAGCTCTCTTCTTTGCATTCTGGACGTAGCTCTGCGACATGCCGATCTTTTTAGCCAAATCACGGCTTGAGACGTTGGGATTTGCTTTAATCATCCGCTTCACCTTTCCCTCCGTCTTTTTGTTCTCCGGTCCCGGTTTTCTTCCAGCTCCTTTGCCGTGGTCCAACGTCAAGCGCTCCTGGAACCGCTTCAACACTCTGGAGACGGTTGAATGGTGAATGTTCAGCATTTTTCCCAACTGCCGGTGCGACAGGTCAGGAAATTCCAGGTGTTTGGAAAGAATTTGTTCTCTCAACTCGCATGTACACAATACACATCAATGAGAAAGTGTGCAAAATTTGGTTGATTTTTACCCAATGGTAAAAAATTTATGCCCTGTTGAATGTGTCGCAATAATTTCGTGTTCGCCCTTTAGGCTCACAAAAGCAAGATGGATTACAATATCGTGAACCGCATAAACAAAACAAAAATCTTTTCAAATTTGCACGTTGTTATCAAAAGATTTTACTTCTCTTCAAAAAATAATCATTCATAATGAGGCCGTTCGCAATGCTGTTGTATTTTATATGAACTGTTTCAATTTGAAACAAGAACAAAAACGTACCCCTGGCAATTCTGAGTGGCAGCTTTATTATTCGAGCACTATTTTGCACCAGATTTGCCACTGCTCGACTATTCGGGTTTATTTCAGAGCGGGTTTGAAACACGAATGGAATCCTGTTTCAAATTTTACACATTTTTTGGAAACTTGTAAGAAGTTTAAGGATATTTTATAGAAGTTTGGAGAACTTCATTTTAATAACGTAGAGCTTCACAAAAAATAAGAGATCTTCATAGAGAGGAGTACAACTGAAGTTTAGGTAATTTCAAAGAAGTGAGGGGTATTTCATAAAAGATAGGGGAACATTATAGTAGTTCTAAGAATGTCATAGTATATTTTAAAACTTCATGGATATTCTATCATATTATACCAGGCTGCTTAAAAATGATTCCAATGATCTTCAGGTGCTCTAAGCTCTTTAAGAGGTCCTTTAGATACTTTTTCAAGACTTTGGGTTGATCAGGTATCATTTTGAAAATATCCAACAATCTAAATCATATCTCGTATTCCTGAAAAAGCATATCCCCAGCTTGCTGATGCCCATGCTTCACCTATTTCGATTGTCCATCTCGAGTGGTACATTTCCATCTTGTTGGAAATTCGCACATATGTTTCCTATCCACAAAAAGTGCAGCAAACGGGATGTGGACAATTATCGTGGAATTACGTCGTTGAGTCCAGTTTCGAAGTTATTCGAGTTAGTTATCATGGAGCCTCTACTCTCTCATTGTAAGCAGTATCTAAGTGGTTCTCAACACGGCTTCACTTCCGGTCGTTCTACTTCCACAAATCTGCTGTGTTTGACATCGTATCTTACGGAAAGCATGGCAGAGAGGACTCAAACAGACGTCATATACACCGACTTGTCAGCTGCCTTCGATAAGCTAAACCATGTCATCGCGATTGCCAAGTTGCATAGACTTGGGGTCAGCGGCAACCTCTTGCGATGGTTTCGTTCACATCTCACTGATCGGCAACTGATGATCTAGCTACGTCAGGAATACTTCAAGGAAGTCACCTTTGACCTTTGATTTTCTTACTCTACTTCAATGACGTGAACTTGGTCATCGAAGGCCCACGACTATCGTATGCAGACGATCTTAAAATCTACCTACGAATCCGCTCGATTGATGACTGTCACTTCCTTCAACGTCAGTTCGAAGCCTTTGCCAGCTGGTGTAATTTGAACCGAATGGTGGTTAACCCCACTAAGTGTTCAGTGATCACTTTTACTCGGAAGAAAGAACCAATCACATTTGAATACAAACTTATCGGCACTGTAATCGACCGTGTGAACCATGTGAAAGATGTGGGTGTTATTCTGGATTCTCAACTTACGTACAAGCAGCTCATCTCGTACGTTGTCGACAAGACGTCTAGGACATTGGGATTTATCTTCAGGATAGCAAAGAACTTCTCCGATATCTACTGTTTGAAGTCACTGTACTGTTCCTTGGTGCGATCCATTCTGGAATATTGTTCTGTGGTCTGGAGTCCAAACTACAACAATGGTGCTGAGAGAGTTGAGTTCGTTCAACGCCGTTTTCTTCGATTCGCTCTGCGGAAGCGGCCTTGGAGAGACCCATTTCTTCTGCCCAACTATGAAAGTCTGATTGATCTGGAGCCTCTCCGAACTAGAAGAGACACCTCTAGGGCCCTGTTCATTGCGGACACTTTACAAGGTAGAATTGATTGCAGTGCAATCTTGGGGCAAGTCAACATTAACGTCCAACCCCGTGCGCTACGTAACAACGTTATGCTGAGATTGCTACTTCAGCACACAAACTATGGCATGAACGGTGCAATAGGTGGGCTGCAATGAGTGTTCAATCGAGTCTAGGGCATCTTCGATTTCCATATGCCTCGACAGCTGCTACGAAGATACTTCTCATCGTTCTTTTCTGGCACAGTTTACCGTTAATGATTGTGTGTTTTATTTATGTATTTTATTTTTTAGTTTTTATTTTTTGACTTACCTATATAAGTTACTTAAATCATCATTGGGGCTTTACACAGCCTGTTGATGCAGACAAATAAATAAATCTCCGTTATCCTCTCATACTAGGCCGCTTAGAAATTAATCCATGTGTTTTAAGATTTCTATAAAGTCCTCTGGATGCTTTTTCAAGACTTCAGGTGGATCATATACTATGATATGATATCATACTATTCAACAATTCAAATCGCATCTCCTAGATATTCTCTCATAATACCAGATGACTCAGAAAATATTTCAAAGACCTTCAGGTGATCAGAGATCTCCAAAAACTTTTCAGGACGTTCTCATGTCTTCCCCAGACAACCAGAAGTCGTATAACAATGTACGGACAATTGCTACAGATTATGTCAAAATCGCATATTAGCATGGCATACCTCGCATTATGTTTAAGTTAAATCGTATAGAATGCAAATTTACGATCTATATGCGATGACTCATTTTTTCTTCGTACTGTATCACAAACTAAATCGGATTACATCGTAAGACTTTTCAAAATGAATTTGTTATTACAGATTAAATCGTATATGATGTTAAATCAACTCGTTTACAAATAAATTAAAATATACACGTATATGGCCTCCACTTTTGTACGTATAAGCCATTTATTTGCATTCTATACGAATTGTTTGTTTGTATATATGTTTGTGTATCACGAAAACAACTTTGAATATACGTGCATTCTGGATGTGTGGGTCAGGTTGATTTGGTATATGTATTCTGAAGTTCTTCAACTGCTCAACAATTTAAATTACCTCTCTCAGATACTAACCCACGATACTAGGTTGCTCAGAAATTGTTTCAAAGACCATCAGGTGATCACCGGTCTCCATAAATAATCAAACTTTCTTTACATGTTTCGACAACAGAATCGTCCGGTATCTCTTCTAGTAGTTCGAGCTCGTTACCTGATACTGGATTGCGAATCATCGAAGCAAACAGAATTTGCATTCACACACATGTTTAGGGATGAATCCAAAACATCATTTGAAACTGCGTGTTACACTGATCGTGTTGCAGTTTGTTTTTTGACAATTATTAGATCTGTCGGGTAGTTTGAAAGAATTTTGAACCACTGCATTGCAAACGGCCTGAATAGTTTCACATTTTATTTTTATTTAATCAATCACAAACACTTATATCTTTCAAAAATATTCAGCACCAAAAAATGTACGATGGCTGTGCAGTAGACTGATGCAAAATTTGACTTTTTCGCTCCACAGTGCTTAAATGGTTTCATATCGGGTCCTGATAAGCCTCCCAAAGTTACAACTCATTTGGTTAGAAACAGACTTCGCACAAGCCATTTGAAGTTTACATGTAAATTACTATGGGAAATCTCAACTTTTTGTTCATTACCTTCTAGTCTTTTTCCATATTAAGCTGCGAAAAAGTTCGATAACTATTCTTATAGAAAATTTTCTCAGCTACAACTTTGCTGAAGATCGTTTCTATGTAAAACGAGACATGAAAAAGTTATTAATTATTTAAAAGATTGGTAAACTTATGACATGATCAAGCAGCTGCTCTGTAGGCAACACTGTATTTTGCAGTGTGACATAGTAGCCATGATTTTTGTGTCCTATTCAACGCCCCATAAACACCAATGTTGCCTGCTGAGCAGTTGATTGAGCATGATCATAAGACATCAGCGCATTGAACCATTGATAACTTTCAATCCTTGCATTTAATCAAAAAGTGGTCTTCAGCAAAGTTGTAACCACCGCCCAAGAGAATTACTTGTCCAATCGTTTTGCCAACTTAAAAGAGAACTCTGACGTACTAATGGGAAAAATTCATCATGTGAAATTCTTCTATCATAAATCTCGCCTTGTTGTGCGCCAACCTTTGCGAGAGAGTCTGCCTTCTCATTGCCTGGGATTGAGCAATGTGAGGGGACCCATACAAAGGTAATCATATATGATCTTTCGACCAGCAAACTCATCTGCTCCCTTACCTTTGAAAGGAAATGAGTGCCTACCTTGTTTCATCGACCGAATAGCCTCCATCGAACTGAGACTATCCGAGAAGATGAAGTAATGGTCTATGGGCACATCGGAAATCATTCCCAATGCGAAGTTGATTGCTGCTAGCTCAACAACATAAACGGAACAAGGTTTCTGAAGTTTCCGAAAGGCGGTTGAGTATTCATTGAATACGCCGAAGCCAGTGGATCCATCAATGCGTGATCCATCAGTGAAAAATCTTCTATTGCAATTGACTTGTTGGTACTTTTCAGCAAAAATGCGGGGAATTGAGATAGGTCGAAGTTGATCTGGAACTCCTTGAATAGCCTGTTTCATGGAGAGATCATAGTCAATAGGGGAACTGATATCCGATGACATATAATAAAGATAGATTCGCACGAATCTAGATTGGATGCTCAATTCGAGCATTTCTTCAAAGTTTTCAATCACAAGGTTGTTACTGACAGTACATTTAATCAATATTCTAAATGAGAGCTCCCAGAAACGGTTCTGCAGGGGTTTTACTCCCGCTAGAACCTCTAGGCTCATATTGTGTGTTGAATGCATACAGCCAAGGGCAATACGTAAACAACGATATTGAATACGTTCCAATTTGATTAGGTGGCTTTTTCTTGCCGAGAGGATGCAAAAAGAGCCATACTCAAGAACTGAAAGAATAGTCGTTTTATATAGTTTAATGAGGTCTTCCGGGTGAGCACCCCACCATGTCCTGGAAATTGATCGTAGAAAGTTGATCCTTTGTTGACACTTTTGTTTCAAACACGTAATGTGGGTACCCCAAGTGCATTTTAAATCAAACCAGACTCCAAGGTATTTGAAGGTTAAAGATTGGGTAATGTCTCTGCCCAAAAGGTTTAGACGCAGTTGGGCTGGAAACCGCTTCCTTGTAAACACTACCAATTCAGTTTTTTTGCGGTGAAAACTCGATCCCTAAAATTCTTGCCCAGAGAGACAGATTATTTAGGGAATTTTGCAATGGTCTTTGCAAGATTTCCGCACGTGGACCTCTCATGGAAACCACGGTATCGTCTGCAAGCTGTCTAAGCGTGCATAGATTATCTAAGCAGTTATCAATATCTTTGACATAGAAATTATAAAGTAAGGGGCTTAAACATGAACCTTGGGGTAAGCCCATGTAGCTAATTCTAGAAGTTGTCAGTTGACCTAGATTGAAGGTCATTTGTTTTGCTGACAGCAAATTATACAAGAAATTATTTAAAACACCGGGTAATCCACTACTGTGCAAATTGTCTGACAGTATGTCTATGGAAACCGAATCAAATGCACCCTTAATATCCAAAAAGACTGAAGCCAATTGCTCCTTGTGCGCAAAGGCCAGTTGAATATCAGATGAAAGCATCGCTAGACAATCGTTTGTTCCTTTACTCTTCCGGAAACGAAATTGCGTATTTGAAAGTAGATTGTTTGATTCAACTCAATGGTCAAGTCTTAATAGGATCATTTTTTTCTAATAATTTCCTCAGGCATGATAACATAGAGATCGGACGGTAAGAATTGTGATCAGACGCTGGTTTCCCAGGCTTTTGAATAGCTATTACTTTAACCTGTCGCCATGCTGGTGGAACTATATTGAATTCCATAAATGAATTATATAGGTTAAGTAATCGTCTTTTAGCGATATCGGGGAGGTTTTTTAGAAGTTCGAATTTGATCATATCGCTTCCCGGAGCAGAGTTATTCGATGAAAGAAGTGCCATTAATAATTCCAGTATTGTGAATGGTTCATCCAGAGAACCGTTACTTCGGGCTGTATCCCGTAAAGTTGGTTGTGCTGGAACAGAATCTGGACAAACCTTTTTAGCGAAGTCGAATATCCATTGGGAAGAGTATTCTTCACTCTCATTGGAAGATGAGCGATTTCGCATATAGCGAGCCTTTTTCTAAAGCGTTGTCATCGAGGGTTCTCTAGAAAGTCCCTCGATAAAAGAGAAAACATTTTGCAGATAATCAAAACAGGGATGGTATTGAAGGTTAATCTGAGTTGGAGCTTACCGACATTAAGAGAATGAATTCGCGAATCAGATCCATCGAAGATCGATCCATAGCAACTTTCGGCATTTGCACTTAACTTCAAAGTGACGTTTCCTAGGTAGCGGTCGTTTCAACTCTCTCCACCAACCACCAACCGATCGCCCATTCGTAAAACTAACATAATGTCCCATCGACCACCGACCATGCCAGCCGACTGTTCCGGCTCATGCAAACGGGGAGAGTAAGATTTATTATTTGCTTATCTAGTGGCTTTATGATAGATTTTATTTCCGCTATTTATTGACCAAACGAGCGCAAGCCCGGAAGGTCAGCGTCTCTTCTTCGTTGAGCTGATCATCGTCATTGCCGTGTGCTTAGATTTTTCATATAAATATTGAGCCCAAACCGGTCGAACTGTATCATTGCCTTTAATTCGACTAAATCGTTTTTTTGCACGCATCGCAAGTGCAAATAACTTCGACACAATGGTTCGTCGGCAAATCAGAAAGAAATTACTGAAGTTTAGTGCAGCGTTTCTGTTTGAAGAGTTTGAATTCTGATCTGAAAAGTCATACAAATTTGCAACCCTGATCGTCTAATTTTAAAGTAAAGTGAATTGAATGTGGAGTTGGGTGCAGAACTCATCCTTTTTTCCTTAATAATAGAATGCACATTTTCAAACGAACGAAGACGCTTCAGATCAGTTTTTTTTTCGAATAACAAGTGATTCTAATAAGGCGCAGCCCAGACAACCAGAAGTCGTATAAAAATGTTCAGACAGTATTGTAAATAGCTACAGTTTATGTCAACATCGTATATAAGTATGACATACATCGCTTTATGTTTTAGTTAAATCGTATAGAATCCAAATTTCAGACTTATATGCGATGAATATTTTTTTTCCATCTTACTGTATCACAAATTACATTGGATTACATCGTAAGACTTTTCAAATTGAATTTTTTATTACAGATTAAATCGTATATGATGTGAAATCAACTCGTTTAAAAAGAAATATGCACTATATGGCCCCACTTTTGTACGTAGACGCCTCTTTTTTGCATTCAATACGATTTGTTTGTTTGTATATCTGTTTGTATATCACAGAACCAACTTTGAATATACTTGAACTCTGGTTGTCTGGGAGTTTATTAACTATATAAAAAGATTGCTTTGAGGAGGGATTTAGCAGTACTTACAACAGTTGTAAGAACTACTGGATTAAAATTGCTCAACCAGCTACGTAGATTATGAACTGATCCTAAACTCGTACCTGCTCATCTAAATAAATTGATAACCCTTCCCCGAGTCGTTAACAATTCGATTAGATGAGCAGAATAAAGAATAACAAGAATTCTTTCTCCATTCAACAGACGGTTGCCCTTTTTGCCACTCTAGCCTGTGCCAGCGCTGGCTACGTGGAAGCTGGTTACAGCTCGATCACCCGTGAGCATCACCTGGCTAAGGTTGCCAGGACCGTATCGTACGGTCATCCAGGTGTCCACTATCCTGCTCCAGCTATCAAGACTCTGTCCTACGCCCAACTAACTGTGCACATTTCCCAGCCAGCGGTCCAGTATGTCCATGCGTCTACTTACACCAAAGCTGTTGTAGCTGAGCCAACCTACGCCAAGACCTACTTACACCAGACCTACGATTCCGATTCCTCTAAACCCGTGTATACCAGGACCGTTGTCCAGCAACCAACCTACGTTAAGACCACCCAGCCCTGGTACGCTCATTTTGCTCCAATTGTTTATTTATTTACTTATTTATATGACTGAACATCAAGAGGCGTTAATTGCCCCAATGATGTAACTTAAACTAAACATGAAAAGTACTAAAACAAAACATCTATATAGCCGGCACCGGTGGTGTAGTGGTAAGCGTGACTGCTTTCTAACACCCCAATGGGTCTGGGTTCAATCCCAGCCGAGGTCGGTGGGATTTTTCTGAGGCATAAAAATCTCTGGTCACGTCTTCCTTCGCAAGGGAAGTAAAGCCGTTGGTCCCGGCCCATGTGTGTTGATGAATGGGTGCGATATCCTACGCAGGTGTGGAAGCTGCCTTCCTGCACATTCGATTGCCGTCAATGGATGGTAATCGATGTCCGTCGGTGATTGGCACTAGATTGCGGAACAGAGACCGACGTTAAATAAAGGAAAGAAGAAAACATCAATAAGTACATAGATAGTCATCTCGTAAAAAAAAGGAATATTACTAAACAAACTAAACTGATCTAGAAAAAAACGAACTAAACCTCCGGTGCAGTGCTGAGATTTGTCATTGTCATTGACAGACTTTTGCACGATATTGACAAAATTGTTTTTCACATAGTCAATGATAGAATTGATCCTCAAAAAAATCTTTGTCAAAATCTCATTCATATTTTCGTCAATGACAAAGAGTCACCTGGTAACAGAAAGTGTAATTTCTTGCATTCTGAAACACATTATTGTTATCCAAGCGGTTCAGGACGTAGATGCTTATTCACTTTAATGGCTCCATGTAATTGTTTTGCTCAAGGCATTTAATTTCATTTCAAATTTAGCTAATAAACAAATTAGCACATGTTCGTCACTGACAAAAATGGTACTGACAATTGACATGGTTTGCCTTGACGATGACTGTTAGCTCAAACGAGTGACCAAAGCAGAATTTTGAGTATCACCGTGTATTGTCGAAATTTTGCAGCACTGCTCCGGTGAAGCAGCTGGTTGGTGAGTCAGGTCAAAATCAAACAGTGCGAAGACCCCTATTGAAGAGTCTCTGTAAACCACCGATTGCACCGAACATGCTATAATTAGTTCGCTGTATGGGCAGTAGACTGATGCAAAATTTGACTTTTTCGCTCCACAGTGCTTAAATGGTTTCAAATCGGGTCGTGATTAGCCTCCAAAAGTTACAACTCATTTGGTTAGAAACAGACTTCGCACAAACCATTTGAAGTTTACATGTAAATTACTATGGGAAATCTCAACTTTTTGTTCATTACCTTCTAGTCTTTTTCCATATTGAGCAGCAAAACAGCTCGATAGCTATTCTTATAGAAAATTTTCTCAGCTACAACTTTGCTAAAGATCGTTTCTATGTAAAACAAGACAGGAAATAGTTATTAATTATTTAAGAGATTGGTAAACTTATGACATGATCAAGCAGCTGCTCTGTAGGCAACACTGTATTTTGCAGTGTGACATAGTAGCCATAATTTTCGTGTCCTATTCAACGCCCCAGAAACACCAATGTTGCCTGCTGAGCAGTTGATTGAGCATGATCATAAGACATCAGTGCATTGAACCATTAATAACTTTCGATCCTTGCATTCAATCAAAAAGTGGTCTTGAGCAAAGTTGTAGCTGGGAAAATTTCCTACAAGTAAAATTGAAAGCTTTTGAAGCAGACCGATATGGTGAATTATTAGATAGACATGAACAAAAATCTTGGTTTTACCATAGTAATTCCCATACAAACTTCAAATGGTTTGTGCCATCTCAGTTTCTCACCAAATGGGTTCAAATTTTGAGAGGTTACTCAGGATTCGATTTGGAATCGTTTAAGTATTGTGGAGCGAAAATTTCAAATTTTGCATCACTCTAATGGGCAGGCGCAGCATTGAATTATTCCGTAGGGTTGAACATTGACGTCAATTTCCTCAAGGAGGACAGGGTAATCGGTGCGTCCTTGCAAAATATCCGCAATTTGCAATGCCCTTGCGAGATACACCGCATCACCGACAGGCGCTCCAGATGGATCAGTTGCAAACGACTTTCGTAGCTAGGCAATCGGAAGGGATCCGTCCACGGCAGTTTACGTAGCGCATATCTCAGGAACCGTCGCTGGACAGACTCAACTCTTTCGACACCGTTGTTGTAGTGAGGAGTCCAGACAACCGAGCAGTATTCTAATATGGAGCGAGACAAGCAGCAGTACAACGATTTAAGGCAGTAGATATCCGTGAAGTCTTTGGCAATCCTGAAGATAAACCCTAGAATTCTGGAAGCTTTGTCGACGGCGTACGAGATGTGCTGCTTAAAAGAGAGTTTTGTATCCAGAATCACGCCTAGGTCCTTAATTTGGCTGACGCGCTCAATTTCAGTGCCTAACAAAACATACTTGAACATAATAGTCTCTTTCTTGCGCGAAAAAGAGATAACCGAGCATTTGGACGGGTTAACCTCCATACGATTCAGAATACACAAATTTGCAAAAGCATTCAGCTGACGTTGAAGAAAGCAACAGTCTTCAATTGAGTGAATTCGGAGGTAGAGTTTAAGGTCATCTGCGTAAGATAATCGTGGTCCCTCAATTACCAGATTCACGTCGTTGAAATAAATCAGGAAAATCAGCGGTCCCAGGTGACTACCCTGAGGTATGCCGGATGTGGCAGCGAAGGTACGGGACTGGTGATCACCAATGACAACAGTAAGATAGCGATCGGTGAGGTGCAGCAGATAAGTCAGTATAAATGACATCCGTCTGAGCACGATCCGACATACTGTTAGAGATGTAGGAAGTAGGCACAGCAAGTTAGTGGCAGTGGAGCGACCAGCCATGAAACCATGCTGGTCGATACTAATATACGGCTTACAATGAGCGAGTAACGGTTCCATAGCAACGAGTTCGAACAATTTAGCAACAGCGCTAAGCGAAGTAATGCCACGGTAGGTTCACTAGTTTTGATGGTAACATCTAGATCAGTGTGATAATCGGTTGCCTTTGCTTCAGACACTCGCAAAACTAGCTATCAAAAGACATTTCCATTTCACCACGTCAATTCTAGTCCTTAGATATCAATCATACGAAATGTTGTCATTGGCATACTGAATGTAATTTAGAATTATGAAAAATAATAAATTATAGATCCCTGAAGAAGGTCCAAATCCGCGACCGAAACGTCGGAACGAGAGAACTGAAGTACGGTCAGTATTTTATAATATAGCTGGACCAGAACCCGGTATGCAGAACAACTGATCTCACAATCGTCAAATAGGTACAGGTGCTACACTTGGCCAAAAGTGAATGATTAATAGCTTTTTGCCCAGACTTCGATTCTATTTGCGATCCCTGACAAAGTGGTTCTGAATAGTTCACCCAATCTGTGACTCAGGTATGGACTAATTATTCCACTTCCAGAATACAAATAAACTAGACGGCATACAGTGTGTTCAGTCGCAATAACAATTTTATTCAACAATATCGTTCAACATATTTGGCAGTTAATGGCTTCGAACTCCTTCCACATAAGTGCTGACAATTTGTGAGAAGTCCGACGAAACCTGAATTTACCAAGCGTAATGAGCGTTGGCATCCTGGTAGCTAATGTGTGACACCTGAGCTTCTGGTGCGTAGCTCTGGGTCTTGGTGGCAACAACTGGAGCAGAATGAGCGTATAAGGGCTGAGCGGTCTTGACGTAGGTTGGCTGCTGAACAACGGTCTTGGTGTAGACTGGCTCGGAGGCATAGGTCTTGGCATAGACTGGCTCGGAGGCATAGGTCTTGGCGTAGATTGGCTCGGAGGCATAGGTCTTGGCGTAGATTGGCTCGGAAACGTAGGTCTTGGCAACTGGGACAACACTCTTGACGGCAAGGGAGCTGTAGGTGACAGGAGCTTGGTAAGTCAGAGTCTTGGCAGTGTACATGTTTGGCTGCTGGTGTTCATAGGTCTTGGTGTAGGCTGGTTCAGCTACAACGGTCTTGGTGTAAGTTGGCTCATGGACGTACTGGACCGATGGCTGGGCATAGTGCATAGCTGGTTGGGCGTAGGCCAGGGTCTTCGTAATTGGAGCAGCATAGTGGACAGCTGGTTCAGCGTACGATAAGGTCTTGGTGACTGGAGCGGCGTAGTGGACATCCGGTTCGGCGTAGGTTACGGTCTTGGCAACCTTTGTCGGGTGGTGCTCACGGGTGATCGAGCTATAGCTGACGGCCGAGGCTGGGGAGTAGTGTGCCGAGTGGTGATCAGCTTCCAGGTAGCCAGCGCTGGCACAGGCCAGAGTGGCAAACAGGGCAACCATCTGTTGGGTTGAGATGAGAAAGGTATGAGATTTGGTTTGTTCCTTATGGAGCCTGCCTGTCAATCAATCAATTTGTTTTAATTGAATGATTCAACTGAAGGTAATCACTTTCGCACACTTGGAAAATTCAGATGTTTTTCATTAAAATTGTAATGCAGCTCAAATCTGCTTCACTCTATGTTGTGCCCTGTTCCTGTGTTTTGTTGACTTTATGATTTGTTTTCATAGCTTGTGTTTTTTTTGTTACAGAACAGAACTATTTGTTGAAAATATCACTTCAAACTCTACAAATCAAACTCACTGCAGTAATCTTCTGTAATGTTCTGCCTAGTTCTTACCTTAAACGCCATTATGTCGAAGTAAACTTGCACTTTGGATGCGTGCAACGAAACGATATAGTTGAATTAAAGTTAACTGAAGCAATGATACAGTTCAACCGGTTGGGTCCAATATTTATATGAAAAATCGAAACTCTTTGGATGCTCTCCGCTCCGATCCGCAAACGATGATGACGATTACCGGCGAGGAAGAGAGCTGACCTTACGCTCGCATTCATCCCGCCAAAGGTAGAAATACAAACTATCACAAAGTTATTTGGTAATAAATTGCACCGCTCGCCCGATCGCATGGGGCGGAACAGTTGGATGACATGATCGGTGATCGATGCGACATGATGGAGGTGATTCGGTTTTGGTTCTCTGTTGGATTTACGAAGGAACTGATCAATCCAATGGGCGAGAGAATTGGAAGGAGAGCGAGCGAGGAAACGTCACCTGAAAGATTTTTTTACGAGTGCTTAAAATTGCATGGTCGATTGTTTGGATTCACGAGCTCTTTTCTTCTGTATCCAAACATGTGTGCAGTGGTTTCCGTAGTGGATGAAATAAAGCTTGATTTGCGAAGCTGTGGTGTTTCATGTTTGTGCTGGAGCTTTGGTTATGGAAGAATTTATGTTTTTTTTCTACAATCGTGCAGAAGACTATTTGAGTTCGTTTAGCAAATTTTCTGTAACTAAAGATGCAGTAAATTGAAGTTCTTTGAGTATTTTGAATTAAGGTTAAGGCCAATTCAGATAGCTTGTCATAAAGAAAGTGTTTAGGCCGTTGTGTATGCCTGAGTACGAGATTAGTTTTTTTAATCACAAATGTTTGAGGCTCAGAATCTTAAAACACAATGATGTTATGTTTTTGTCAACCACTTGTTTGGAACAACTTTTTTTCTATATATAAAATATAATGTAGAATTTGGGAAATTTTGGAAGGGGATCTGGGGAGGGAGATAATGCCTTTGCGATTAAATTCACCCTGAAGTCACGGTTCCATTATTTTCTAGATATACTGCCCATGATTGTGTAGTTGACGTAAGAGCCAATATTACCAAAATCCACTTTTTTGTTCGAAATTTTGTGAGCAATATTGAACCCAACTTTTGGCCATTGGAATGCAATCATGACGTATCTCCATACAGGATGCAATCCATACAAAAAATCTATAACTAACCTTATTTTCTACGCTACTTGTACACTAACGCTTTATGTTTTGCTTGTTATCTTACCGAGAACTCGATAACTACGGTGAATAACTGAACTGTATTTACAGGACAAGTATTTAAAGTTTCAATTTCAAGAAGCGACATTTGTTGATCAACGGACCAAAAGGCAATGGTCTTAATGCGTATTTTTTACAAATAAAAGGCTTATCCACGTAAATTCCCAGCACCAAAGTGGAGTTTCAGAGAATTGCAAGAAGTATAACCATGAACCATAAGTGAGATTTTGTAGAACATCAAACGGAATTTTAGAGTATTCAAAGTGGTATTATAATTCAGACAGGAACTCTAAATAACGGCAAGAAAGATGCAAGAGAATCCTTATAAAAATTATAACATTGAATTCCGCAGAATTTCACGAGAAATTGAAGAGATCTATCTTATTTGAAATCTTGGAGAATTCATAGAGACATTTTGAAAAACGTCATCATTTGAATTTCCGAAGTACTTTAAGAAGCTCAGATATTTCTGAAGAATCAATGAGCAAATTTAGGAAATATCGAAAAATCGGAGAACTCCCTAAGACATAGATTATAAATTGTACGAAGTAAAATTCAGTATAATCCAAACAGAAATGTTAGAGAATCCCAATAGATCTACAAATCAATTCCAAGTGGGGTTAGCCGTACACATTTTTCAACTACTTTTTTTAATTAAAAAAAAATGTATCCTCACGAGTACAACGAATTCCTCCTTGGATGTGTGAATTTTCGCTTAAATTGAACACTTTGAATGTGAATTAATGATGATGATGCATGATAGTGGTTTACCACCCATTGATTGTAGCACGGAAACTAAGTCCGATAGCAGTGGACTCTCTTCTCTGTTTGTCTTGATCAAGCTTAATAACTTCTGATTGTCCTCAACACGTCGCTGTATGAAGGGCCAAAAACGGATTGGGTGGATCGATAGGAAAAGTCACATATACACATCTACGGGACAATAAAGAATCTTCTTCCTGCAGCAAGATCGCATAATTGGTCAAAAAGACGAGCCACCAAACAGTAAGATGCTCCGATGAGTGGGGAGAAAAACCCGCCCTTTATCCACGAAATGTTATCAACAGGGAGTTGGCATTTCCACTCTCCCCCGTCCAAATCGCTACAATCGAGTGCCCTGTTGGACCCTCCTTCCCTTTTGTATATGTATTTAAATGTTTATGTAGGGGAAATGGATGTTATGTTGGCCTAAATGCCCCTAATATGGGCCCATACATAAATTCTACAATCGACTAAATTTTCGAAAGCTATCAAAATATCCATTAGTACCGTCTCAATGACGCGTTAATCTAGATTAAATTGATAAATAGCAGATTTTAAGCGATGGGCCCAATCTTACATCCATTGGCCAACATTAGAGCCATTTCCCCTAGATGTTATATATATATATAGGGGAAATGTAGGTAATGTTGGCCTACATGTCCCTAATTTGGGCCCATCGCTAAAAGTCTGCTATTTATCAATTTTATCTAGATGAACGCGTTATTGGGACGTTACTTATGGATATTTTTGGTTGCTATTGAAAATTTAGTTGATTGCTGAGTTTATGTATGGGCCCAAATTAGGGACACTTAGGCCGACATTACCTGCATTTCCCCTATATATTCAATCATCACTGATGCGAGTCGATTGTTATGATTATTGTCAATAATACTTACATTCCGATTTCGTCGGCGACTTCAATGGGCACCATCCAGACTGGGGCAGCTCTCGCCCAGACCCCAGAGGTTCTACCCTGGCGAACATCTTCGAGACTGAGGACCTGGTGGTGCTGAACGACGGCGCTCCCACCTTTTTTTTAGGACGGCACACCACCGCGATCGACATTGCCACTGCCAGTCGATCTATCGCGAACAGGACACAGTGGAATATCAGTAACGACCTGCATGTTAGTGACCATTACCCGATCCGCATACAGCTTTCCGTAGGCGCGGCCCCTCCAACGACTCGGAGATGGCGCTACGAGGAATCCAACTGGGACGCCGTCAGGGAGAAATCGGACGCTCTCCTTCAGCAACGCAATCAGAACGACATCTCCAGCTTCACGGAAGTACTCTACGAAGCTGCAACAGTATCTATCCCAAGGACGGGTAGCGTACCTGGGTGAAAAGCCCTACGTTGGCGAAACGAGGATACCAAATGTGCGGTGAAAGCGCGACGCAAAGCTTTACGCCGGCTTAAACGTCTCGCCTAAGACGACCCTGGTAGGGAGGAAGCGCTGAAGTTTAACCGAGAACGCCATCTCTTGTGCAGACAGGTGATCCGTGACGCAAAGTGATCTAGCTGGATGTAGTGGAATCGCGTCATCGCTCTGAGTGGCAAGCGGTGGTCTACTCCACCTACTATCCAAGCTCATGGTACCTCGATCTCAGAACCGAAGGACATCGCCGACGTATTAGGAAAATATTTTGCTGGCCTGTCTGCTGTCAGCATTCGTGACTTGCGAATTCCACCCAATGTTCCTGCTCTCCAGATCAACGAAGATCTTACCTTCCGGAAGCTTCAGTTTGCCCTCGGCAGCAGTAGTGGTAAATCTGCCGGGCCGGACGAGATTGGATACCCGGTGTTAAAAAACCGTTAAAAGCCGTTAAAAAAACGAGGCTACCCGCCCTCTTTAACGATCTATGGCTCACTGACTAGTATCCGGACCTCTGGAACAGTGTTGGCAAAATCAGAAATCAATTGATGCCTCATGCCCTCGCAATATCACGCGCGATATTGGAACACAATATCATCCTTGATATTGATTTTACAAGCTCCTTTGATATTGCGAGACTATTTACAACGTTTAAAATCAAGCTGAGATTTGACTCGACACAAAAATGATTCCATTGCACATCGTTTTCTTAGAAAGAGAAAGCATAGTTTGCTATCTCCTTTTAATCTTCACCGATGGCAGACACGAAGGGACTGCTGCAAGCCGTTAGGGAAGTTTCGGTTGCATTCGGGAGTAAAGCAAAAATCATTAAACTCAATCTCACCACAGTTTGCAGTTGAGTTTTGTTAGCTTGATATTCTGAGCTGCGATATCACAGCTTGCAAAATCAACCGCAGTTGTTTGCTTGTTGATTTTTGTCTACGAAAATCGAGCGTGATCTTGGGCGTTGGTGGGATTTGATTTTTTGATATTTTCCCAACACTGCTCTGGAAACAAAGCTTGGTAGTGCCCATTCCGAAGAACAACACGGCGAGTGAAGAAGCCTCCTCCTTTAGGCCGATTGCGCTCACTTGCTGCGCGGCAAAAGTGATAGAGAGAATGGTAAATCGTCGTCTTAGGCAGTTCCTGGAGTCAAACGGTCTCCTTGACGAACGGCAGCATGCGTTCCGACAAGCACACGGCTCCTCCACTTACTTTGCAGCCCTCGGGAAAGTACTTAAGGAAGCCCAGGACAACGGTCACACCTGCGGAGTTAGTGTCCCTTGATATTTCAAAGGCGTTCAACAGGACATGGACACTTGGTGTCATCAGGCAGCTCATCGGCTGGGGCCTGGAAGGTCACACCACACATTTTTTACGGAATTTCCTCTTTGATCGTACCTTCCAGGTGACTGTCGGGAACACTAGCTCGGATGCGTTCCCCGACGAAACTGGAGTGCCCCAGGGATCTGTCATAGCGGTAACACTATTCTTGGTGGCAATGAACGGGGTATTCAGCCGATTGCCCAAGAACGTTTATGCCGACGACTTACTCATCGTCGTAACGGGACGAACGACTAAGCGGACCAGGAACATAGCTCAAGCAGCAATCTCCGCCGTCAGCAGGTGGGCGCTTTCGGTTGGTTTCCAGCTCTCCACGCCGAAGAGTGTACGGTGCCATATCGGCCACTCGGGCCATCTGATTCGAGGACCACCGATCACCATCCAAGATCATCATCAGTAACCGTGAGATCCGCCTTCGTGTCGCTCGGGGTGCTATCGACAGTCGACTTTTCTACGGCCTCGAAATAACCTACTTAGCCACCGAGAAGCTCAACCACATCCTCACTCCGGTATACAATACCTACGTACGCATCGTATCTGGCCTTCTCCCTTCCACGCCTACAGACGCCGCATGTGTGGAAATCGGAATCCTCCCTTTCCGCTATGGATCTGCTGCAGCCATTGCTACGAAAGCCGCTGCCCTCGCTGCTAAGACATCCGGGAACGAAAGGGTATTTCTCCTCAACGAGGGGAACTGAGCCCTCCGCACTGCAGCCAAGCGTGTCCTCCACACTGCAACGAGTCAAAGTCTACCGGAGGAGTGTTTCGTCTTTTCCGCTGAAGCCGCAGCTATTCTAGACGCAGTAATCACTCCGGCAGATCAACCGATCCTTGTGTTAACTGACGCACACAGCGTCATCCAAGCGCTGGAAGCTGAAGCCCCGAGCCACCCCTGGATACAAGCCATTACACGGTACGCCCCACCTTCAACCGTCGTTACGTGATCCCCGAACACTGCGGTGTTCCCGAAAACGAGGCTACGGACAGACTGGCGGGATCTGGTGCATCCCGTTCCCGCTACACTAGGAACGTACCCCTCCTAGACGTCCGGCGTTGGATTGTGAATACTATTATGGAAGCCTGGCAGCAGGAATGGTTCCAGTCACGGACCACTTTCCCGAGGAAGATCAAGGAAACCGTACGCTCCTGGATGGACAGCCAAAAGGACACCTTTCCGCAAGGTTTGTCCGATTTGCAGCATCCCCGCCTCGGTGGAACACGTGCTGTGTGTTTGCCCGGAGTTCCAGAAGCTACGCGAACAACATTGACTCCCGGAGAACGTCAGTAATCTGCTTGGTTACGACCCCTCAACGTTGGCTGCGCTGATCGCCTTTCTGAAGGACACCCATTTATATTATCAAATCTAGCCCCCCGTCGGTGGTTGCACTGATCGTGTTTTCCTCAATTTTCTATTTTTTTCTGTCGTTGGGGTTTCTCCACTGGACCGGGCACTGTCTCCTACTGTGGAGCTCTACCTTGTTCGCGCACCCAGTCCTCACTACAGCCCCGATGTAATCCTCACTTTACATTAAGTTTTTAAAATGCTGTCTGTCTCATTCGTTGGGTAATCAGAGCCAGCTATACGACACGTTAATTTCAAATTGAAACCTATATTTTGAGGCAGGATCTAGCCTGACCATCTGCTATATAACGTGATGAACTAGCCTACGGCTAAAAATTACGGTAATAAAGAAAAAAAGAAATTTCGATGAAGATGATGCTATTTATTTTACCTTTTATGAGATACTTATCATCACAGAAGCCAACTTTGAATCGTAGACCAGGTCCATTAACAACACTCATCCCGTTTAGTCATCTTTTTCTTCTTCAGGTTCGCTCACCACCCGGAATGAACGCTCGGTGCGGTTCGCAATATCAAATAGTGTTACATGCAAACGAAAAAGAGATATACACCCCTATTCTGTATTTCGTTTCGAACGAAATTCTCATACAAAAATTTTTTTTTGTATGAGAATTTCGTTCGAAACGAAATACAGAATAGGGGTGATAACCAGGATTAGTTTTTTAAAAGTAATAGTTTCATCAGAATACCCAACTAACCATATCGGGTAACCAACTTGAATTGGACCCCTACATATTTTGGACCCTTTTCATATATTTTCCTCGCTTACTGTCTAGTTTCTTCAAATTCATCTGGGTTGATGTTGTAATTACATTCTTTCAATTACTTGCTATGTCTCAAGATCATTAGTTCACCTCAAATGGCTTACAATTGCTCAATTTATGCAGTTTTAGAAAATGTTATCGAAAAAGTTCCATGTTTCGACGTTTGTCAAGAGGAATCGGCGTTAGTGTACTTGTTTTAAATTTGGTCTAAAATATACAATTCAATTATTTTTTTTATCAAATCAGTTTATCTGACTTTGGAAGATGTATTTCACGTGTTTATAAAGATTTCACCTTAAGATTTTACTTAAAAAGTATAAAATAAAAAGTGTCCAAAAAAGATCGTAAAAAAATGTTACCAACTTTTTTTGGACACTTATCAAATGAGAATCATCAAAAGAGCGACAAAAAAAATTCCAGTTGGTCGATCGTGCTATTATCTCAGATTTCTGATTAAATTGGTAAGTAAATCAATCAAAATTATATGAATTCATTGTTTTTAAATATATTTCTTGTTTATCAGGCGATTCAAAATGGGAAAAACGGCAAAACACGTAGAGTGGTCCACTCTGAGTTTTCCTAGTTTTCCTAGTTCCTAGTTTTCCACAAAAGTTTTCCTATCTCCCAAACGCATTTAACTAAGGGGCTGTTCATAAACTACGTAGACGCTTTAGGGAGGTGGGAGCGCTTGGCAGGTGTCTACGGTCCATACAATTTTTTAAATTTTGTGTTTGAGACTGTCTTCTACTGAAGGGGGGGGGGGGGTTGAAATCTCTCAAAAACCGTCTACGTAGTTTATGAACAGCCCATACAAAAAATAATATGGACTGCAAGCATAGAGTCAGGTCTCCGTATTAAGATTTACTTCTGAATGATTTTTTTTTATGGTATGATCAGTTGTTTCCTTATGTTATATTATATTTCCTCCGTTACTCGCGCCAACTTTTGTAGCACGAGTACTCACGCGTTGTACTTTGTACAACAGTGTGAGTTTTCCATTTCCATTTTGCAGCCGAGCTACCAATCAATCTGAAATCAACGAGTATTCCTCAAAAACTTGTTTTTAACTAAACAAGCTAAATATTTATTACAGTCAACCCCCAAAATATGTGGATAATAGAGAAAATGTAAATGGAAACCGCGTAAATGGTGTCCATACTACGAAGGTTCTGACTTAATTGGTTACAACATGGAATATCTCGAGATCCTGACCAGATAGAAAGTTACTGTCTTTGCCAAAGTAGTTCTAGAGATCATAACCTTTTTGCTGGTGGACAGTAGTTCAAAATTTACTCACTACATAGCGCTAGTATACATGTGAAGTTCTCGCATGTGATATATCTTGAAATCCTGACCAGATAGAAAGTTACTGTCTTCGAAAAAGTTGTTCAGGAGTTCAAAGCCTATAGTTCAGAATTTTTTCACTATATGGTGCTAGTATATACGTGAAATTTTTATATAAAATATCTCGAAATCCTGATCATATAAAAAGTTACTGTCTTCGGCAAAGTTGTTCAGGAAGTCAAGGCCTTTTTGCTGGTGGACTTAAGTTCAGAGTTTTCTCACTTTGCAACGCTAGTATACATGAGGAATTCTCGCATATAAAATATCTCTAGATCCTGACCAGACAGAAAGTTACTGTCTTCGGCAAAGTTGTTCAGGATGTTAGGATCTTTTCGTTGGTGTACAGTAATTCAGAATTTTCCCTTTACGTGGCACTAGTATGCGGGTCATTCAGAGATATTTTATATGCAAGGATTTCACATGTCTTTCAACGTCACTTAGTGAGAAAATTATGTACTTTCCACCAACGATAGGGTTTGATCTCCTGGACAACTTTGCCGATTACAGTACATTTTTAGCAGGTCTTGAGATATATCATATGCGAGAATTGCACGTATATACTAGTACCATGAAGTGAAATATTCTGAACTACCGTCCATTAGCCAAAAGGCCTTGATCCCCTGAACAATTTTGCCCAAAACAGTAATATTCTATCTTGTCATGCTCTCTAGATATTTTATATGAGAGAATTTAACGTGTATACTAGAACTACATAGTGAGAAAATTCTGAACTATTCTACACCAAGCAATAGGCTTTGACCTCCTGAACAACTTTTTCAAAGACAGTAACTTTCTATTTGGTCAGGATCTCGAGATATATCATATGCGAGAAGTGTATATGTATACAAACGCCACGTGGTGAGAAAATTCTGAACTACTGTCTACCAGTCGAAAAGTCTTGACCCCCTGAACAAGTTTGCCCAATACAGTAACTTTCTAGCTGGTCAAGAACTCGAGCTATTGTATATGCGAGAATTACACGTATATACTAGCGCCTCGTAGTGTGAAATTTCTGAACTACTCCACCAATGAAAAGAGCTTGACTTCCTGAACAACTTTGCTGAAGGCATTTACTTTCTATCTGGTCAGGATCTAGAGATATTTTATACACGAGAATTTCACATGTATACTAGCACCACGAAGTGAGATAATTCTGAACTATTGTACACTAAGAAATAGGCATTGACCTCCTGAACAACTTTGCCCAAGACAGTAACTTTCTATCTGGTCAGGATCTCGAGATATTCCATGTTGTAACCAATTAAGTCAATCCCACGTAGTATGGACACCGTTTACGCGGTTTCCATTTACATTTTCCCTATTATCCGCATTTTGGGGGTTAATTGTAATCAAAGTTTAGCTTTTTTAGTTAAAAACAAGTTTTTTGAGGAATACAAGTTGGTTTCAGATCGATTGGCAGCAACAAAATGGCAATGGAAAACTCATATGTGTTGTACAAAGTACAACAGCGCGAGTAACGGGGGGTTAACTTTTATGCATACCGTTAAACGGGGTGTAATTGATCAGCGGGGCAAAATTGATCGCTGAAATTTCTCGTGATATTTTTTCATGTGTAACATGTTTTTCGTTACTAAGCGTTCGAATGTATCTTTGTATACATTGTAAAAATATTATGCATAAGTACAATATTGGGTATACTCAGCGATCAAATTCACCCCGCTGATCAATTTCACCCCGTTTTACGGCACCTTCTTTGAAAATTTTCCCACCTAGACGGACCTAACAAATGCGAGATAGGAAGAAGTGACCGTCGTAATTAATTTTAGGCTCATAGGTTGAAAGAACTTCAGCATGTCCAAAATATATTCGTTCCCATTCAGTGTGTCCAAAATATATTATGGACACTGTCCAAAATCAAGTGGAAGGGTCCAAAATATGTGAATATCATGATGTGAAAAGAATTATTTTTCGAGTATATATCAATAAATAAAACATCTAGTGACATTTTACATCCAAGATGAGTAGCTTTCGAACACAACCGCATGTAAATTGCATAATAATAATAAACAAATAACATTATTTTGACATAAACGTGATCTCACTTCCTCTAGGGGTCCAAAATCAGTTGGTTACCCTCGTATCTCAGTGACATTGTCGCACTCTAAACCTACATTTAAAGTTATTTTGTGATTATATGGTTACTTGGGTACTCACATAAAATGTTGCGCAAGTACCACAAGTTCAACAACGCCCAACTATGGACGTAATGTGGGCCATCACGGTAATGTGGGCCATCAGAGTAGTTCATCGGTTGCGAAGTGAAGTACTTCTCAAACTGACAAGATACATTTCTAAATGTTTGAACCAAGTCCCCGACAAGGTGACTGATAACCTAAGTTTCACGTACCCATTAGCAAATCGTAGATGTCGCGACACAACGTAAACAAAGGGATTGTCCTTCACCAACAAAACGGTATTTCTCTATGGGAAATCAACTTTTTGTTTCACCATGTGTGGACGTCAAACACCAGGCAAGAATGCGAATTTATAATTTTCGTGGTGAAATTAATAAATCCATACCAGGACTGGAAAGAGCGTTAGCAATGCAACTTTGTGCATGAATCTCACAACACTCGACAAAGAGTGTGTGGTTTTCCCATTTACTTCGCACACTCTTTTTTAACTAACCTGTGAGAAAGCGATCCACCCATTGAGCGGTACACTCAGTGCGGCGCAGCGAGCGAATATAATACAACAAGCGCTAATGTCTTCTTTGAATTATTTGTAGACTTTGATTACCACGACTGCATGCATAGGAGATGAAGAAGGGCATAACGTAGAAGAATTTTGTCTTTTTGCTGGGTTTCCCATTTGCAACCCTACACAGAGTGGCGCTCTTTGCGTCGGAGCCGTCGAAGCGATGGCTACACATTGAGCTTTCGTTATTTCTGGGTGTGTGTTTGTCTTCTCTTCTCCGCTGCTTTACACTTGCGCAGGGTGAAAAACAAGCCAACTTTGTGTTTGCTTGATTCTCACTTTGTATGTTTCAGAAAATCAGTACATTGCGCGCATTGAGTGATCAGATGACAGCCCTGATCCATACAAATTGAACCGATTGATTGAGTTTCATCATCTTGTATCATCGAATTGCAATACAAATACTTTGGTTTCTTCAGTTATATTTTGCTCTTGAAATTGATCAGCCTTCAGCTTATTGCTTTGAGCATAGCTGTGCGATGAAGGCTTGCCACGGACCGAATGAATTAAAAAACGTTTACTTTCCCGTGTTTCTCTTACGGGGTAAATAAAGTAAGAAGTTTGAGAGGCTGAAATTGAAAATTAGTCAAATTTAATAAAATACAACATACATATTTAGCTTAAATGCGTCTTGGACAAAGTTTGATTGTGGGTGTCAATATTTTCTCTCAATTTCCTTGCTTTTTTACTACCGTTAGATTAGGTGCGTTGTTGTCGAGATTAAATTTCATGTAATTATACATCTATATGAACATTATGCCATCTTGAATATACTTGGTTCATGGGTTATGAAAGTACATGATAACCGGGAAAATCCGAAAGCTTGAATAAAATTAATAAAAAATGGGATTGTCAATTTTTTAGGAAAACTTTGGAAAATGTACAACCCTATTTTTTGTATTTTTTTTCGTCTCGTATGATCATAAACTCTACCTGTTGATGAAAAACAATTCTGAGAACCTAATGCTCCTTTCCTTCCGATAGAAAACAGAATCGCTTAACGTCAACGACAAGACGTTCAAAAGATTGTTACGGTTCTTCATTGCTTGTAAAAATTTGCTTTGTGTAACATAATAGAAAACCATAACGAATTAGCCAAGCTAACAATTTCAGACTTAACACATAAAGCAGTTTCAATACGGTTCGGAAGGTAATACAAATATAAACATCGTCTTCAGTCGCAAAAACAGATTTATTCAACATTATCGTGTAACATATTTGGCGGTGATGGTTGAGTTAGTTCAGGTCTACCATTTCGAACTTATTCCACCTGAGTGATGGAAACTTCTGAGTAATCTGGCAATCCTTGTGTTTACCAAGCGTGGTGAGCGCTAGAATCCTGGAAGTGCGAAACCGAGGATTCTGGTGCATAGCTCAGAGTTTTGGCGGCAACAACTGGAGCAGAATGGGCGTACAAGGGCTGGGCGGTCTTGACGTAGGTCGGCTGCTGGACAATGGTCTTGGTGTAGACGGGCTCGGAGGCATAGGTCTTGGCGTAGACGGGCTCAGAGGCATAGGTCTTGGCGTAGACTGGCTCAGAAGCGTAGGTCTTGGCATATACTGGTGCAGAAGCGTAGGTGTTGGCGTAAATTGGCTCGGATACGTAGGTCTTGGAAGCTGGAATGATATTCTTGACGATCGGGGCTTGGTATGCCAGAGTCTTGGCAGCGTAGACGAATGGCTGCTGGTGCACGTAGGTTGGTTCAGCAACAACAGTCTTGGTGTAAGTTGGCTCATGAACGTACTGGACCGAAGGCTGAGCATAGTGCACAGCTGGTTGGGCGTATGCTAGGGTCTTGGTAATTGGAGCAGCGTAGTGGACAGCTGGTTCAGCGTATGATACCGTCTTGGTGACTGGAGCAGCGTAGTGAACAGCTGGTTCGGCATAGGATACCGTCTTGGAAATCTTAGTTGGATGATGCTCACGGGTGATCGAGCTGTAGCTGACGGCCGAGGCTGGGGAGTAGTGTGCCGAGTGGTGATCAGCTTCAAGGTAGCCAGCGCTGGCACAGGCCAGAGTGGCAAACAGGACAACCATCTGTTGGGTTGAGATGAAAGGAAGTTTAGCTTTTCTTTATAAAACATTTATAGGTTACGGGAAACTGATTTCATATTAATACAATTTTATGATTGATTGATTGATTGATTGATAAACCTGAATGATGCGCATCTACGTGCATTTTCTAATACACACAGTATTCAATAAGTCATTTCAGAGGGAGTACTGCAGTCAACTTCAAATCTTTTTCACTATAATTTTGAACATCTGTCTTTGTTGACACTTTTTGATTGGTATTCTTGTGCCTTTGATGTTTCAGAACAGTCCATTTTTGAAAACTTCACGATTCTTCAATCACTTCAAATCAAAAACACTGCAATAATCTCTTATAATTTGCTGCCTAGTTCTCACCTTAAACGCCATTATGTCGAAGGAAACTTGCTCTTGGGATGCGTGCAACGAAACGATATAGTTGAATTAAAGTTAACTGAAGTAATGATACAGTTCGACCGGTTGGGTCCAATATTTATATGAAAAATCTAAACACTTTGGATGCTCTCCGCTCCGATCATTCAACGACGATGATGATGACCGGTTAACGGAAGAAGAGAGGCTGGCCTTCCGAATTGGCACGCTCGCGCTTGGTCGGTCCATGGTTAAATTAAAAAGCAAACACATTGTTACTAGGTAGTAAATCGTACTCCTTCCGATCGTGCGAGGTGGAATAGTTGGACGATTTGATCGGTGGTTGATGGGTGGTGGTGATTCGATTTTATTTCTCTGTTACGAAGGGTTGATCAACCCGATGAGATGATGTATTTTTTGGAGAGTCACTTGGATGTAATGCGAGCGAGGAAGTTGCACTTGTATGTCTTGTGCGAATGCCCAAAGTTTTCATGGGACGTTTTTCGATAGATCTGATACCCGAGCTCATTTACCCTGTATCTGAACGCGTGAGCGGTTGCTTCTGTGATGGATGTTGAGGGCAATTAGTACTTATATCTTAATCGTGTTTTGCTAATTGTCCGCTTTACGTCTATTGTAAGATTTTCATTGCAATGATCCATTTTATATTGTAAGTTACACATAATGAGAGAAGCGTTAGCAATGTACATTTAAATCCACTATCGTGAATGCTTACTCTTGACAGATACGACAGACACTGATGAAGATTGCCTCCCTTAGCTCAGTATGTAATGACGCAGCTACAAAGCAAGACCATGCTGAAGGTGGCTGTGTTCGATTCCCGGTCCGGTCTAGGAATTTTTCGTTTTGGAAAATTTCTCGCCTTCCCTGAGCATAGAGTATGATTGTACTTGTCACACAATTATACTAATGCAAAAATGGTACAGGCATCGAAAGCTCTCAATTAATAACTGTGAAAGTGCATCTAGAACACTTAGTTAAGAGCACGCAATATGCTTAAATGTGATACGCAATAAGCTTGAAATTTGAGGAAAAAGAAAATAATGAAGATTGCACATTGTAGAGGAAATTTATGTATCGGTCTAGGATGACAAACTACATTAGTAGAATTAAATGGAAATTACAATTCCTTCTCTCCCTTTTTACTCTTTATTTGTTTCAAATTCAAATTAAATTACATTTAATTCTAATATAGGCGCTCCAGCTACTAAAGGGTGTATACGATAAAAATGGCACACACATATTTACTCACCAAAATTAAACCGATTATCGGATTTTCTTGAATTTTTTTTAGGGAATGAAACACTGTTAATGAGTTATGATTTACAAAATTTGTTTTATTCAATTTCGCCTCCCATCCCGAATGCCCGCACCTTCCTATTCACTCAACTCATCAAATTTTGTACAACCGCTTTTCCCAGTGTTTTGTTTTTGTTTTTAACCCAAATTTTCTTCAACTTCAGTTCTTTTTTTTATAATACGTTTATTTTTCTAGGCTCATCTGCTGTATCTTTACGGAGCCGATATTCATTTTTTAGATTACAAAATTACTTAAAACTAATGTTAGTAAAGCGAGGACCGATTACTCGCGGCTACCTCGAGGTTAGGGGTAACAAATTGTAATAAATGGATGGCAGGGTAGGGATTGTGAACACAAGGTTTGGAGAGCAATGTGCTCTTGATCTCGAACTAAGCGACACTCTGATGAAAAAGATAAACATGGGGGTACACCGATGGGCAGCTAACAACTTGGGAGAACACAAGATGACATAACAACTACTAAATCCTCAGATCTATCCGTTTTAAAAACACATAAATTAAATTCAAATAGTCAAGATCTCGGCTCGCCAAGACATCTCTAACGGGTATCGCGGGTTGTTTTCCTTGGGCTCTGAGGGATGTGGATAATTTAGATCTGGCAACACGGTGTAAGGTACATGACCAAACAACATGCTCAATATCGTGATAACCACTGCCACACGCACATAAATTGCTGCCTGAGAGACCAATTCGATAGAAGTGCGAGTCTAACGAGCAGTGATTGGATATAAGCCTTGATATAACACGTATAAAGTCGTGGCTCATGTCCAACCCTTTGAACCATGGTTTGTTCGAAACCTGTGGGAGAAAAGAAACACCAGCTCTGTTCTAATAGTTTTGGAATGTTTGCGAAATCCCGCCTTCATAATTGCCCAGAATATTTCAATTGGGCGAAGTTCCGGTGAATTTGGTGGGTTCATATCTTTTGGCACAAAATTGACTCCGTTGGCTCGGTACCACTCCAACTCGTTTCGAGCGTAGTGGCAGGATGCTAGATCAGGCCAAAACAGAGTTGATCCTTTGTGCTTCCTTGTGAATGGCAAGAGGCGCTTCTAGAGTGCCTTAAGATCGCCTGCCAGATCAGGAACTTATTTGCCAATTTCGATAATTTCTTCTTCCGAACATCCTCCGGATCGAACTTAGACTAGGAAACGAAATTTTCTGTCCAAGGAAGTTGACGGAGTTGGCCTTGACGAAAGTTTCGTCATCCATCACGATGCAACACGATTTGGTGAGCAATTTCGTGTAAAGTTTCCGGGCGCGGGTTTTCGCAGTGATGTTTTGCCTTTCACTCCGGTTTGGGGCTTTTTGCACCTTGTAGCAAGTAACTTAGCACGTTTCATGGTTTTCTGCAGAAAACCGACTGATACCTTGGACTTTTTTGCGACATCTCGAAATGACACGTTTGGACGGTTCTTGAACTGTTGCATCACTTTCCTGGCCATTTTACTGTCCATTGGGCCACTTTTACGGCCATTCCCTTCCTTCCTTCGGGCACTCAGACGCTCTTTGAAGGTTCTTATCACACGAGACACAGTTGTACAGCTATCCCAAGTTGCTGAAGCGGTGAGGTACACTCCCAGTGATGCTTTCAATTTTTCGATTACTTCGGTTACAGTAGACCTCGTCGAATCCGCCATCAAGAAGCTGAAATTTTCTAATGCTGCTGGCCCTGACGGGATCCCCTCAAGCATCCTGAAGCGCTTTCGAAGCTGTTCAATATTTCATTACAGCAGGGGGAGTTCCCTACGCGTTGGAAATCGTCATTCATGTTCCCGATCTACAAGAAAGGAGACAAGAGAAACGTCGAAAATTACCGAGGGATCACATCACTCAGTGCCTGCTCTAAAGTTTTCGAAATCATCATCAAAGACGCATTATTCTCTAGCTGCAGAAATTACATTTCTCCTGACCAACACGGTTTTTATCCCAAGAGATCAGTTTCAACAAATCTAGTTCCGTTCATTTCTTTATGTCTTCGGAGTATGAAAGTTGGAGCGCAGGTGGACGTTGTATAGATCTTAAGGCTGCATTCGACCGGGTTGACCACTCCAAACTGCTAGCTAATCTTGCGGCTTCAGCACCTAATCGATACTTTCGAAGAGTGATGCTCAAGAAACTATCTCACGTTGAATGTACATAAATATAATATTATCTCATTTCGTCGCAAGCTGAAACCAGTGGCATTCCTCGTCGAACGTTCGACAGAGCAAGTTTGCTTACGCTACTCTCCCGCCGCCGCAAAAGTGTTTTTCGGAAAAAAAGTGGATTTTTTTTTCTCTCCCCGATCGGAGTTTTTTTTATACACCTTCTGGTGTGCAGTGCCACAGGCGGACATAAACGTTCCCCGGAGGAAGCAACTATCTCAGCCGAGTCTGAAGATTGGATTGTCCAACGGTCCATCAACCACCACCTAGACATCGCATCATACGGCATCAAAAGGTCATCACCCGTATACACCGTACAACGAAGCAGCAGAACTGCAGATACGGTCTATCCAGACCGGACGGTGCCCTTTGTGCTAAGCCACGTGCTGCAACAATAGAGCTATCATCTCTGCTTCACCGCACAGTGGAGTTTGTAAACGCGCCATCCCGGCATATAGAGATAAGTTAATTTTTTTTCTCAGCCTATTTCTTTTTTTTTTTTTTTTTTTGTAAATATTTTTTTTTTGTTTGTTTGGTTTTTGATTTGCTAATATTAAGTAATCCCCCTGCAGCGTTGAATTTCCTTTCTTACAAATTATTATTTTTATTATTATCATTCTCATTCTTATTTAGTTTTTTTGCACATATTTTATTTTATTTTTATTTTTTTTAACACTGAGCGATTCACTCACAGTGTTGACTTCCTTTTCTTGTTGTTTCCTTTCCAATTTCAATCCATATATTTGAAATTTGTGGAAAATATAAACATTTAATAGCTAAGATTGCAACCAATTCCGTTGCGGTGGTATCTTAAGTCACCGCAATGGATGATACAAATAAAGGCGGGGGTCTGTCGCTTGACATCTCTGATGATGAGTCAATAAAGTCTCCCTCATTTGAAAATCTTGATAGCTCTGAGGAAATGGATACCCTCGAAGAGCACCTTGATCAAACTATCCCCTATCCAAAAGTGAAATCTCTACAACAACCCCCTTCTCCTCCATCGCCGCCTTGTCCACCATCGCCGCCTTGTCCTTCTGTGCCCCCTACTCCACTCCTTCCCCCGAAAATATCAGCGACCCCCCGCCACAAGGCTTACCCTGATGACTCGAAAGGTCCGTGGGTTGTTTTCTTCCGGCCCAAACAAAAACCTTTGAATATTTCTCGGATTTCGAAGGATCTGACAAAACATTTTTCGGCCGTCACCGATATCTTTAAGGTGACGCCAAACAAACTGCGCGTTACCGTTGATAACCTGAAACAGGCAAACCGAATTGTTGCCTGTGAGCTTTTTTCGATCGAATATCGAGTCTACGTCCCCAGTTGTGACGTAGAAATTGAAGGAGTGGTCACCGATTCGAGTCTGACTTGTGAGGATTTCCTGCAAGTCGAATCTTTCGGCATTTTCAAAAACCGTGCCCTCCCGAAAGTCAAGATACTGGACTGCATTCAACTGCAGTCAGTATCGCACATAGGCACAAACAAAAAGTATACCCTCTCAGATTCGTTTCGTGTGACCTTTTCAGGATCGGCATTACCTGACTACGTCACAATTGGGAAGGTTCGACTACCTGTACGCTTGTTTGTACCGAGGGTAATGAATTGCTTGAAATGCAAACAACTAGGTCACACCGCGGACTTTTGTTCCAACAAACCGCGGTGCGATCAATGTGGGGAGGAGCATACGGAGGGTCCTTGTCATGCTACACCAAAATGCGTTTACTGTAAGGATGCTCCGCATGCTCTGAGTGTTTGCCCGAAGTACAAACAGCAGGGAGAAAAACTAAAGCGGTCCTTGCAAGCTCGCTCTAAGCGCTCGTTAGCAGAAATTTTGAAAACGACCGCTTCATCTTCCCAAACCACCCCAAAAAGCAACAACACATTCCACCTCCTGCCAGATGATGATCAGGGCTCTGACTCAGAGGTTGGTGAGAGTAGTCCTTTTGTCTTTAACGGCAACACGAGGAAGCGGTCCAAAACAAACGTCACCCAAAAACCTCGTAAGGCCTCTCGTACGGACTTTCAACCTACCTTGACAAATTTAAGAGGTAGCGGAAATGTAGCAAAACCCCCACCACCGGGATTTAAAGTTTGTAATTTTAACAAAGACTTTCCGCCACTTCCGGGATCATCTAAAACCCCAGATATCCCAGTTTTTCAGCCAGAAAAACAGCTGAATAACCAGCAAGAACATGATGCCATGTTCACGTTTTCTGGAATTGTGGAGAGCATCTTCAATATATTCAACGTCTCTGACTCAACTAGGAACATTATTAATTTAGTGCTTCCATTTGTGAAAACTCTTTTGAAGCAACTAGCTTCTAGGTGGTCCTTCCTTGCATCGATCATATCTTTAGATGGATAATTTTCCGAATGAGGTCGGAGATATGATCTCTCTTCTTCAGTGGAACTGTAGAAGTCTTATACCGAAACTTGACGCATTCAAATTTTTAGTTCACAACTCACTTTGTGACGCATTTGCTCTTTGTGAAACATGGCTTTCTTCAGACACCGATCTCCCTTTCCACGATTTTAACATTATTCGCCTTGATCGAGCAGATTCGTATGGAGGGGTGCTTCTAGGGATTAATAAGCTCCATTCCTTTTATAGAATCGATCTGCCTTCCGTGACAGGCATTGAAGTTGTCGCGTGTCAGGTAAATATTCGAGGTAAAAGCCTCAGTATTGCCTCAGTATATGTTCCTCCGAGAACTGCGATTTCTCGCCAAGGTCTCTCAGATATCTGCTCAGTTTTATCTGAGCCTCGGTTGATCTTAGGAGATTTTAACTCTCACGGTACAGGCTGGGGAGAACTGTACGACGACAACCGCTCAACCTTGATATACGACATGTGCGACATCTTCAAAATGACAATTCTGAACACCGGGGAAGCAACACGAGTAGCCAAACCTCCAGCAAGAGTAAGCAGATTAGACCTCTCACTTTGTTCGAGTTCACTATCGTTGGATTGCTCGTGGAAAGTAATCCAAGATCCCTACGGTAGTGATCATCTGCCAATCAAAATTTCTATTACCAATGGTTCATCTTCCACTCGCTCGGTTGACATCGCGTACGACCTCACGAAAAACATCGACTGGAAAAAATTTGCGGCCACGGTTCTCGGTGGTATTGAATCGGTTGAGATACTCCCTCCGCTGGATGAGTACGTCTTTTTATCGCGACTTATCGTTGACTGCGCTCTTCAAGCACAGACGAAACGCGTTCCGGGTGTTTCCATTCGCAAACGACCTCTCACTCCGTGGTGGGATAAGGATTGCACCAACGCGAACAGCGAGAAGTCCGCCGCGTTTAAACGCTTCCGCAAACACGGTAAGGTCGGGGATTTCGAGCGGTACACCGACCTCGAGAAAACTTTCAAGGGCTTGATTAAAGCCAAGAAACGCGGTTACTGGCGTCGGTTCGTCGATGGTTTGTCGCGAGAGACTTCCATGAGAACACTCTGGAATGTCGGCAGGAGAATGCGAAACGCGTCATCACCGGTCAACGAAGACAAGGAGTACTCAGACAGTTGGATATTCAGCTTTGCGCGGAAAGTTTGTCCGGATTCGGTGCCGGTTCAAACCAACGTTCGTGATCGTCCGTCGGGTAATAACGAAATAGATTCCCCGTTTTCGATGGTGGAATTCTCACTTGCGCTCCTCTCATGTAACAACTCAGCTCCAGGAATGGATAGAATCAAGTTTAACTTGCTCAAAAATCTCCCAGACGTCGCGAAGAGACGCTTGTTGAACTTATTCAATCAATTTCTGGAGCACAACATTGTTCCGGATGACTGGAGGCAAGTAAGAGTTATCGCCATTCGAAAACCCGGTAAAACCGCGTCGGATTATAACTCGTACCGTCCCATCGCGATGCTGTCCTGTATACGGAAATTGTTGGAGAAAATGATTCTTTTTCGTCTAGACAAATGGGTCGAGTCGAATGGTTTACTTTCAGATACGCAATTTGGATTTCGGAGAGGCAAAGGAACGAGCGACTGTCTTGCGTTGCTTTCAACTGAAATTCAACTGGCCTATGCGCAAAAACAGCAAATGGGTTCAGTTTTCTTGGATATTAAGGGGGCTTTTGATTCTGTTTGTATCGACGTCCTTTCGGATAAACTCCACGATAGTGGGCTTTCACCAATTATGAACAACTATTTGAGCAACTTGTTGTCTGAGAAATATATGAGCTTTTCTCATGGAAACTCGACAACTTCACGAATTAGTTACATGGGTCTCCCCCAGGGCTCATGTTTAAGCCCCCTTCTTTATAATTTTTATGTCAAAGACATTGATGGTTGTCTTGATGAAAATTGCTCGCTAAGGCAGCTTGCAGATGACGGCGTTGTGTCCGTTATAGGGCCAAGTGCACCGGACCTGCAAGGACCATTGCAAGATACCTTAGACAATTTGTCTACTTGGGCTATGAAGCTGGGTATCGAATTCTCTCCGGAGAAAACTGAGTTGGTTGTTTTTTCTAGGAAGCACCATCCTGCACAGTTACAGCTTCAGCTAATGGGTAAAACAATCACTCAAAGTATTTCTTTTAAGTATTTAGGTGTCTGGTTCGATTCCAAATGCACATGGGGAAAACATATTGCGTATCTGAAACAAAAATGCCAGCAAAGAATTAATTTTCTTCGTACAATTACTGGAACTTGGTGGGGAGCACACCCGGAAGATCTGATCAGGTTGTATCGAACAACCATCTTGTCGGTTCTAGAGTACGGTAGCTTCTGTTTTCAATCCGCGGCGAAAACACATATCCTGAAGCTGCAACGGGTTCAATACCGTTGCCTCCGAATCGCGCTTGGCTGTATGCACTCGACGCATACGATGAGCCTCGAAGTACTCGCGGGTGTTTTCCCACTGACAGATCGTTTCGCGGAACTGTCCTTCCGGTTTCTTATCCGTTGTGAAGTAATGAACCCATTGGTAATAGAAAATTTTGAGAAGCTACTCGACAGAAATCCTCAAACAAGATTCATGAGTTTGTACTATGAGTACATGACGCTGGAGGTTGGTCCTTCTTCATTAATCTCCAATCGTGATTGCTTTCAAGCCTTCTATAGTTCCTCTGTAAATTTTGATCTAACCATGATGCAAGAAATCCATGGAATACCAGATCACCATCGGTCGATGGTTGTTCCCTCAATTTTTGCAATCAAGTACCACCATGTAAGTAACGATAAAAGATTTTTCACAGATGGGTCAACCATAAATGCTTCCACTGGATTTGGTGTATTTAATCAATTTCATAGCGCCTCTTATAAACTGCAGAAAC
Source organism: Ochlerotatus camptorhynchus (assembly GCF_037179485.1). NCBI lineage: Eukaryota > Metazoa > Arthropoda > Insecta > Diptera > Culicidae > Ochlerotatus > Ochlerotatus camptorhynchus. Next base: position 1,109,945 of record NW_027040732.1, on the reverse strand, counting down.
CATGCTCAGTATACGTTGCGGAACTCGCAGCTATATTTTACGCAGTAGAGCGAATTGCCTCACTACCGTCTGACCATTATTTTATTTTTACGGATAGTCTTAGCTCATTGGAGGCTATTCGTTCAATGAGGCCGATGAAGCACTCCTCGTATTTCCTGCCTGAAATACGATCTAAACTGAGTGCTTTATCTAACTGCTCCTATACTATCACCTTAGCTTGGGTCCCATCTCATTGCTCAATTCCGGGTAATGAGAAAGCGGACTCATTGGCTAAGGTGGGCGCTATGGAAGGCGATATTTTTGAGCGACAAATCGCCTTCAACGAATTTTTCTCCATTGCTCGTCAGCAAGTCCTCATCAGTTGGCAACAAAAATGGAATGATGGTGAATTGGGAAGATGGTTACATTCGATTCTCCCACAGGTGTCGAACAAACCATGGTTCAAAGGGTTGGACATGAGCCGCGACTTTATACGCGTTATATCAAGGCTTATGTCCAATCACTGCTCGTTAGACTCGCATTTCTATCGAATTGGGCTCTCAGGCAGCAATTTATGTGCGTGTGGCAGTGGTTATCACGATATCGAGCACGTTGTTTGGTCATGTACCTTACACCGTGTTGCCAGATCTGAGTTATCCATATCCCTCAGGGCCCGAGGAAAACAACCCGCGATACCCGTTAGAGATGTCTTGGCGAGCCGAGACCTCGACTATTTGAATTTAATTTATGTGTTTTTAAAACGGATAGATTTGAGGATTTAGTAGTTAGTGTCATCTTGTGTTCTCCCAAGTTGTTAGTTGCCCATCGGTGTACCCCCATGTTTGTCTTTTTCATCAGAGTGTCGCCTAGTTCGAGATCAAGAGCACATTGCTCTACAAACCTTGTGTTCACAATCCCTACCCTGCCATCCATTTGTTACAATTTGTTACCCCTAACCTCGAGATAGCCGCGAGTAATCGGCCTCCGCTTTACTAACGTTAGTTTTAAGTAATTTTGTTATTTAAACAATGAATATCGGCTCCGCAAAGCTACAGCAAATGAGCCTGGAAAAATAAACGAATTATAAAAAAAAAAAAAGAAACCAGTGGCATTCAACTATACGATAAATCACCAACTTCTGCAACGTGTGGACAATGTTCGTGACCTAGGAATCACGCTGGACTGCGCCTTAACATTCAAGCTTCATTACTCGGGCATCGTTGCGAAAGCTAACAGGAAACTCGGGTTCATTTTCAAGATCACTGACGAGTTTCGCGATCCTTTATGTCTAAAAGCACTATACTGCTCTCTAGTGCGATCGAGCTTGGAATTCAGCTCGGTAGTATGGTGCCCGTATCAAGCAGTTTGGATAGCGAGGATTGAATCTGTTCAAAGGAAATTTGTTCGGTATGCCTTTCGTCACCTTCCTTGGAATGACCCTGTGAACCTTCCGCCGTACGAAGATCGTTGTCAACTCCTGGGTCTTGAAACACTAGAACATAGGCGGACGATTAGTCAGGCCGTGTTCGCAGCGAAAGTACTTATTGGTGATATCGACTCTCCAGGAATCTTGGCTGAATTCGAAATCTACGCACCCGAACGAGTTCTTCGATCGAGGAGTTTCCTGCATCTTGGACCTCGTGCTGCGAACTACAGCTTGCATGACCCAATACGGTTCATGTCTGGGCGTTTCAACGAGTTTTTCAACTTCAACTGTGCAGCGGAAACCTTTCGTCACCGTATTCAACGCAGACTCCTGAGAAGGTGAGTAGCTGTCCATGTAATGTACACGTGAAGGATTGTGCTACCTGTTTTTTTTATCAGACTTCATTTAGATCCGATGAAGAAAAACAAAAACACCCACCGCTTTTCCTCGGCGGGGTTTCAACCAGTCGTTCTGATTTTTTGTATGTGAGTAGGGTCAATAGAGAACTAGTCTCTCGCAGAAAATCAGAGCGCTTGGTTGAAAACCCATCGAGGCAAAGCGGTGGGTGCAACTCAGTGGGTAACGATTTCTTCGGGGAAAAGCTGTGTTTGCAATTCCAAGCTTTTCAGCGATCCATCGGTGGGACGCCTCAGGATTTTGATTGTAAGTGCACACAATTTCTTGTTTCGAATGCATGACTGGAACTACTGTATGAATTACTTTGAAATTTGACAGATGTGAACAATACACTATGAATAAGATTTACTCAAATTTTCAGGTTGTTTACTCATACGGTTCAAAAGTTACAGAAGATTTTCGGTGTGCCTTTTTTTTAGCGAATACACCCTTTAGATGAACTTTCCAGCCTTTGTTGTTATGATATATATCTAAGTGTGATTATATTGTTCCTGCTTTGGTTATTCAGTATTTTAAATAGGTATTCTATACCTGCACTGCTGCTCACGACAAGTACGACCCATAGCACAAATCAGCAAGCTGAGAAAACGCGTTTCAAGTTTGCTTCGTACTATAGCTGGGTATTAGACTGACGCAAAAGTTGAAATTTTCGCTCCACAACGCTCAGACGGTTCCAAATCAGATCCTGATTAGCCTCCCAAAATTTAAACTTATTTAATAAGAAACTGACTTGGCACAAACCATTTGAAGTTTATATGGAAATTACTATGGGGAATCTAACTTTTTTGGTCATCTACATCTATCAATTCACCATATCGCTCTGCTATAGAAAATGATAACTGTGCTTGTAGGGAATTTTCTCAGTGACAACTTTGTTCAAAACTACTTTTCGATTAAATGAAAGGAACAAAAGTTACTAATGATTCAAGTCGCTGGTGTCTTATCGTCATGCTTAATCAACTGTTCAGCAGGCAACATTGGTGTTTCTGGCGCGTAGAATAAAGCACAAAATCATGGCTACTATGTGACACTACAGAATACAGCTGCATGATCATGTTTTAAGATTATCAATGTTTAAAACAATTAATATCTAATTCATTTAACGTTTGGCTGAAAAACGAATTTCCCATTAGAATAGCCATATAACTTTTTGACAGTGCAATATTTAAAAAGGCTAGAAGACAATTAATAAAATGTTTGTTTTTTCCATTGTAATTTCCATGTAAACTTCAAATGGTTTGTGCCAAGTCAATTTCTCAAAAAATGAGTTCATATTTTGGGAGGCTAATCAGGATCCGATGAAACTGTTTCAGCACTTTGCACTCAGCAATTTTGGATCAGTCTACTGGGTATTCGGATATAGCAACATTCATAATCATTCGCATTCGTAAATTTATTCAACAAAATCTTTTAACATAGTCGGCGGTTGTTGGTTATATGTATCACATACACATCGATCACTCATGCTAACTTCTACCTGAGTTCTGAAAAAGTATCTTCTCTGTTTTTACCAAGCATGATGAGCACTGGCATCCTGGAAGCTAACGTGAGCAGATGAGGATTCTGGAGCATAGCTCAGAGTTTTGGCGGCAACAACTGGAGCGGAATGAGCGTACAAGGGCTGGGCGGTTTTGACGTAGGTCGGCTGCTGAACAATGGCCTTGGTGTAGACTGGTTCGGAGGCATAGGTTTTGGCATAGACTGGTGCAGAAGCATAGGTCTTGGCGTAGATTGGCTCGGATACGTAGGTCTTGGTTTCTGGGGCGCTGTAGGTGAGTGGAGCTTGGTAGGATAATGTCTTGGCATTGTATACGGTTGGCTGCTGGTGCACATAGGTTGGTTCAGCAACAACAGTCTTGGTGTAAGTTGGCTCATGGACGTACTGGACCGATGGCTGGGCAACCGGGGCGGCGTAGTGCACAGCAGGTTGGGCGTATGCCAGGGTCTTCGTAATTGGAGCAGCGTAGTGGACAGTTGGTTCAGCGTATGATACGGTCTTGGTGACTGGAGCGGCGTAGTGGACAGCCGGTTCGGCATAGGATACGGTCTTGGAAATTTTAGTTGGATGGTGCTCACGGGTGATCGAGCTATAGCTGACGGCCGAGGCTGGGGAGTAGTGTGCCGAGTGGTGATCAGCTTCAAGGTAGCCAGCGCTGGCACAGGCCAGAGTGGCAAATAGGGCAACCATCTGTTGGGTTGAGATGAAAAGAAATATATACAGTTATTGAATGGTTCTAAGGATTACATCCATTTCATTCTAGATGAGTCTAGATATTGATTGATAGATCTGATCTTAAATTGGTAAAGATTAGTCGACATAGAAGGTAAAATACCAAAAAATAATACCACAAATATGTTCCCACAATATCATTACAAAACCAAACTATGCAAATGCAATTCAAAAACAATACCACATAGGGATTTTTTTTTTTGGTATTCTCATCGAATATATTTCAGTTGACTTGAGATCATCTGCTCATGTGTTTTCACAAAACTTCACGAATCTTCAAACTCGTCACTTATATTATGATTTTCTATTCTGATCTGCTACCGAGTTCTCACCTTAAACGCCATTATGTCGATTTAAAATTGCACTTGAGATGTCTGCAGTGAATCGATTTAGTCGAATTAAAGTTAACTGAAGCAATGATACAGTTCAGCCGGTTGGATCCAATATTTATATGAGAAATCGAAACACTTTTGATGCTCTCGGCTCCGAGCAAATAACCGACGACGATGATGACGAGGACCGGCGTAACGACGAAGAGAGGCTGGCCTTCCAATCGTTGTTGATCGGGAGTTGAAGCGGAAAAATAAAACAATTACTAATTAACACCAAAATAGGCTAACTAATCCCCCCCTCCGCACAAAATGCGATGCACTACAGCTGGATGACGTGATCATCGGTTGAATCGCATGTTTGTAGAAGAGATGCGATAGACGGCGAATTTTAAGTTGTAAATGAACGATGGGTGTGATTCGGGAAAGCAATCCTTTTGCTTCTGAGTTTGTGGGCAGATGCTTCTCTGAAAGAAGGAAACAGTAGAGCTTCCATCCCGGGATGCCCGGGATTGTGACATTTTCCGGGATTACCGAATCCAGGGAAATAAATTTATAAATACCGGGATTGAGTGAATCCCGGGAAATTTCACTAGTTCACTCTTTTACTCCATCAAATCTATCTTGGAATATCTGTAGCAGAATCCATCTTTCACATCTTATGAAATATATAGGTTGAGCGTTGTGAGATCTCCATCATTCATAGTTGATCGAAAAATCATTGAAATGCATTGTTAAGATGGTTGGAAGTACGTAGTATTAGTCTCAACTGATGAAAAAACTCAGTATTTGCAGTTTTCAGAGTCCTTCCTTAGATTAGCGAGCTGAATATTGTAAAATGCTTACTCCTTCTGGAGGAAGTTCTATATGTCACCGTTTTCTTTCCTGGCTTCCATAGCTCTCCATCGCTGTCATTTATTACGCACAAAGGTATGCATTACCTTTACCCGTAAGTATATAATCTATATGTAATCCTGAAGCACGGCAAAATAGTTTTTACAAATACATTCATGAGAGAAATCATCCACCATAATCCTCATGATCTGTACGGACTATTGTGAAATTTGGCTGACATCACGTCACATTAGAGAACTTCTTAGATGTAAGAGACATTCATTAGATTTCAGAGAACTTCATAGAAGTTCGTGAAACTTCAGGGACCATCATAGATCTTCAGGATACTTCGTAGAATATTAAACAACTTCGTGGACGATGATTACGGAACATTGCATGAATTATTTGAAAGTTCAGCAAGCTGGGCAGAAATTAAGTTGTACCTATCGAAAAATTGAAAGATGTAAGCTATGGAAAAATCCTTGAAGTACTGGGAATTTCGAAGAAGCTGACGGAATATCCCGGGATTTCGTCGAATATTCTACATATTCTGAGAACTTTATGTAGGCTTTGAGTTCATGGAACTGAGTTTAAGTTCAAGAAACTTATTGTAAGTACTGGAATCTTCGTATAACTGATATTCACGGATTTGCGATGATATCTCTCGATATTATTCAAGACTTTTCAACTTAATCAAGTAATGTTCTGAAGATCTACAACTGTTCAAAAATTCAAACGACATCTTTCAGACATCCTTCCAGATGGAAGTTTGATTAGAGAGTATTTAAAGGATATGCAATTGGTCCGAGATTTAAAGACCTCTGGATATTTTTCAAGACTTCAGGTTGATAAATTATTATTCTTAAGATATTCAACTGTTCATAAAATTCAAGTAACGTCTCTAGATAGTCTCTCAAGATTTCTGGTTGGTCAGATATTAGTGAATTCAGGTTAATCAGGAAATCTGAAGATCTTAAACTAGTCAAACATTCAATTGGCTCTCTCAAGATGGCAGACCGGTTATGAAGTACTTAAAGATCTCCAGCTGATCGAAGATCACAATTAAGTCCTCTGGATATTTTTCAAGACTTCAGGTTGATCAAGTATTATTGTGAAGATATTTTCCCAAAACTGTACGTTGATCAGGAAGTATTCAAAAGATCTCCAGCTAATCGAATATTTCAGTGAAGTCCTGTGAATATTCAATTGGATCAAGTTTTATTCTGAATTATCCGATTTTGGTTACATTATGCATATTCAACATATTCAGGAAGAAGCTTAAAATATGAAGTCAAAAACTTCATTTATTTAACAAAAATCTTCATATGCCAGCTTAACATTTAAAAAATCCATCGGAAGCCTGCTTCAGCTTCCGCATGTCTTGAAACAACTTCACAAATCATGAGATGTCTTCAAAATGTCTGCATGCAAAAAATACCGCAAATTTTCTCAAACACATGTCTCTTACCGATGATATGTGCTTACCTCTCAGTATGTTCAAACTTTCTCATAAACAAAAAATACTTTCACAGAATTTTAAATGTCTTCAAAATGAAGATATGTCTTTAAATCTGGTGCCCCTAGTATTGAAGGAATCTCCATTTTTATACTTTCTTCGAAGGAGATGAAACATACGAATATTAAAACAATTTACTATCTTTGTTCACTTCCCGGGATCCCGGGATTTCCCGGGATATCAAATAAATATTTCCCGAATCCCGGGATGGTGGAATCTACCGAGAAATGGAAGCTCTAGGAAACAGTCTGTGGAATCTTTGACAAAAGGGTGAAGGATAAAAGGTCATATAAGTTTCTTAGCAGTCATGATTTACTATTGAATTAGCATTTCTAATTTTTTACTTAACGGTCTTGTATATTGATGGGTTTCTTGTCATGTAAGCCTTCGGTGCTTGAGCTGCAAAAAATGACAAATTTTTATTTATTTGGCATCATGGCGGGATTGGATAATTGGATCACTTGTCATCTTTTTTTTCTTCGAGGCATTTATGCTTTGTTTGCGAGTGTTAAAAAAATTGTCGCACTGAAACTGTGGGTCAAAATGATGTCTGAGATAAAGTTTTAGAAAAAAATTATGTCTTTCTTTGAAAAATATACAAACAATTTATTTTTTATTTCAAATTTAAAATGTCTCAAAATGTCCTCGTCCAATTTTCGAAAAAAATCTTTTGAAAAACGCATATGAAATGTCCAAAACCACAAAATAACACAAATCGTAGAACAACAACATGTGGTAACATTTTTGATCATTTTGTTAGCACACATTTTTGTGTAATTTATCACAGGAAATTATTTAAAATGTCGGGAACATTGTTTTCTGAGTATGAATTACGTGAAAAACGTTTAACAAAAAGTTTCAAATTTGACCAAAAGTTCTTGTGCTACGAATTTTGTAAATCTTAAGTGCCCATAAGTTTAAATTTTTCAAAAGTTTGCAATTTTTGTTAGGTTTTAAATTAAAATTAAAAAAAAAAGAACAAACTAGGACATTTTGAGAGGTATAAGATTAATTTTTTTTAAATATTCATTTGAAATTTCTAAACAATATTGTTTGTATATTTTCCTATAAAATATTAATTTTCTCTTCATTTTGATCTAAAAGTCCGTTTCCACGCTAATTTTTTTGAAAAATTTCAAAGACGTCATTTTGAAATTTTTAGAAGATCTTAAATAGCCGAATTTAGCAAGAATGTGAAAAAGCCAATAAAAAAACAATTATACAAAGTTTCATGCAAATCGTAACAGGTCGATAAGAAAAACATGGGTTTTAATTATTTCGTGCATAAAACTATTCGTTAAAGAAAATAAAGAAGACTATTCCCAAAAAATTAAGAAATTTTATGATTCGGCCAAATGACTCTTCATAAAATTGCCCATATTAAAATCCAGCTAGTATTTGGCTGTCATCTGATAATAACATATAACTTTAATACATAAAGAAGATTAAGATTATTCTCAAAGAACAGCTCATGATAAAAAAAATGCAAAAGTTTGTGATTCCGTCAAATGACAGATCATAAAAATCCTTTTTTTTATTTGTGGTTTTTGCCTTGTTAAATCAAATCATTCACGACAATGAATTCACTGATGTAGTTTGAAAAATAGCCCAGCATCATTTTTTTTTCATTGGAAATTATGTGTGATGTGGTAGAATTAGTCTAAAGGGTATCCCACATCAAATTGCATCACGGAAAAAACACTGTACAAAATTACCTGGATGAGCGATCCTTTTCAAACTTTCAGCCAATAAAATATAACCCATTAGTAAGCTTTTGGCATATTTTTTTCATGCAACTTCAATACCAAAACCGTACGCTCGCACCTTACGCTTAACTCCATGGGGCTTCATGTCTTTGGGTACGAAAGTGACCCCGTTGGCTTCGTACCACTCCACGACAACATTTGAATAGTGGCACGAAGCTAGATCCGGCCAGAAGATCATAGGACCCTGTTGAAATAACAAACAGAGGAAGCAGACACTCCTTGAAGTAGATCTCCCCGTTTACAGTCCCGGTTGTCATGAACGGCGCACTCCGTTTGCCACATGAGCAGATCGCTTGCCAAATCATGTATTTCTTGGCAAACTTTGAAAGTTTCTGCTTCCTTACTTCCTCCGGAACATCAAACTTGTCTTGGGCGGTGAAGAGACAATGAGGCTTCGTCAGCATCTGGGTGCACAGTTTCCGGGCCCGTGACTTTCCCACCGTATTTTGCCGGTCGTCACGATTTGGAGCCTTCTGCACTTTGTACGCATGCAGTCCCTCCCGGTCCTTGGCTCTCTGAACGAAAGACTTGGACAGATTCAACTTTTTAGCCACATCCCTGACCGAAGCATTGGGATTCCGCTTAAACGCTTTCACGACACGCTTGTAATCCTGATCACTAATAGAATATCCATTCGGACCGCATTTCTCCTTCCGTTCAATGCTCAGAGTTTCTTAGTAACGTTTAATCACACGACTCACCGTTGAGTGAATAGAAGTTATTATTAAATATAGTACAAGTATTATTAAGCATGCAGTTGTATAACATCGGTAAGACGCCGTTTCTTCAATAGGCGATTGTTTGTTGGGTTGTTTTCTAACAAATTAGTTATGACAATGTCATTCACTGAAAAAAAAACTCTGTGCAGTAAATAAATATTTTTATAGCAAGCACCACACGGACAGAAAATATATCAAAACTCAAAAGTATTGACAATCGTATTAATGAAAATATTGACAACGGAACATATTCATCCAAAATGAAAAAAAAAAGAAAAATTATTTTGAGCCTCAATATTTTCTATTTTCAATATTTTTTATTATTCTCATTTACCCCTGGGATGGGACTTGACAATCGCGTAGCGATTTCGAGCCAATTTGCTATAAAATTCAAGCCAGTTTCTGATTGGTTCAGTAGCAATTGTGGAATAAAAAGGACAGAGGGATCGCATCAATCTGGCTGGCAGTGATGCCGGAATCAATGTTGACGTCAATGGCGCTGTTATTTGTTAATATTTGCGAAAGGAATGTTGAAAAATTGAGTGCACTGCTCACTGAAACTCCGAATAAAATACAAATTAAAATAGAAGAAATATTTTACATTCCTGGCATCATTGGTAAACTCCGTCAAACACCACGCACAACTTTCCGAAGGGCATTCTTCAAAAACATTAAGAAGAGTGACAAGCTTGATTGTCAAGTCCCGTCCCGGATTTACCCTTGTTATATTACTACACCAGCTGGGCATATTTTGTCAAGAATGTTGTAATTTTTCATGAAATAGTCCATCGGCTTAAAACAAAATTATTGATGATAAGCAGCACTGTACTGATTACCCATCAAAACTATTGTTGAACATATTGATGTAACTGTTCACAATTCTTTTGTCGTGTGGAGTGCACTTATCAGACGAGACTTGAAGTCACTGACAATAGCTTCAATGAGTCGCTAAACCATTCTGCTGGCTTTTATTGTAGCCGTCGATTAGGTCCAGGCATCGAACGTGTTAAAACTGTGGTATGCGTTGCCGATGACGATTGAAGCTTGACTGATTAATCTTCATGTCAGCGGCGCCGGCGGTGAAGATGTACCTAGTATGCGAGATTCCCTCTTATTCCTTCGGAAGGGAAGTTGGTCCCCGGTTCTTGAGTTGATGGGTCGATAGGTAGGGTCCAGGTGTGGGAGCTGCCTCCCTGGCGTTGGTAGCATTGGTACTCAGTACGGAAAACAAGATCGACGGGAAAAAATCTTCATGTAATTTTACATCTATATGAACCCGTCTTTGATTTACTGTTATGCTTACGGTCATGTTATTTCATATGTTTTGTCACCTAAATTTAAATAAATTGCGTATTTTTCAGCAGTTGATCTAATATTGAATCACATGACGGTAATTTGCATCTAGTCGTATTTATTATTAAGCGTCAACATTTTTTTTTTCATCTTTATTGAACTACATAACTACAAAATTTAATCTTAAATCAATTCAAGCTCACGAAGTTTTCTGTATTTTTTAGAGTGTAGATCGCTTCGTTTCATGTATTTTTAAGTCATTTGGCATTCATTTATTCGATTTACGAAATTTCCTGAAGTCCGAGGAAGTAAATTTTTGGCTTGACTAGGAACAACATAAACTGATTTGTATTATGGATTGAATGAAGTTATTTATAATTACTACAATCCAAACTTATAACTTTTCATCACTGCAAAATAACTTAAATGCTTGTATAACAATTTGAGTAACGGGGATTTTCTTAACTATCGGACAAGTTTAGGCGGAAGGTTCTCAAAATGCCATGACATTTTGTCCACAGGTATACTTTATGATCATATGAATGAATAAAAAATTAAGAAATAATGGATTGGTAAATTTTCCGGGAAAACTTTAGTAGAGGTTTTTGGATTTTCCCATGCATCACAAATTTTGAAAATTTATAACTCAACAAATGTTGTTTAGTAAAATGATACCCGGTAACGTGGGCAGTTATTTTAATCTATGTAAGATCTACCACCGATTCCTAGTCCTCACTACTTCAAACTAGGGGAATAGGATTTTTCAGTCATCAAAGGAACACATCCTAGTCCTTGTTACTTTTTATGTCTTGTTGATAGTGATAAGCCCTCAGGTTGCCTGGACAGGGGATTATCTTGAAACAAGGAAAATATGAGTTAGTTAGTCTTCACTTATGTGATTCCCAATCTTCTATTCGTTGTTCCCTAGTTTGAAGTGGTTAAGACTAGGGTTCTGATCCATGATAATTATCGGTGTCATTGCTTGTTTTTGTTGCTAAGTAATCCAATTTTGACAGACAAAGGGCGCGCCTTTGGAGGGTGTTCCAACACTCCGAAGGGTATAAATAGGGGGACCTTTCAATTAGAGTCGATTCCTTGCGAGGAAGGCAAAAATGACGACTGTATCAAAACCGAATACTTCAGCATTTCTTAATAGTGATGGAGTAATGCGACATGCACTAAACCAATAGATGAAATTACTGGTCGCAGTGATGTTATGTCCCGAACAGAGGAAAAAAAATTGTAAAATTATAGAGAAATGAAAATTTTCACCACGGAGGAAAATCACAAAAAAGCAGGAAAAACCATTTTCTGAGTTAGGAAAGTTTTAGAACTATTTTATTCACGATTAAGAAGAAATATCTTGAACTGGTGAAAATTTCAAAGTGAAGTCTCTTATCGTTTTTGAATGATGATAAAAAAAATAAATGCCTTGGAAATGTATTCTAACTTTTCAGATTCTCCCGGTCTTCAAATATTTTAAAATTCAATAACTCATTATACAAGTATCGTTGCAAGAATTTCTTTCAGTGTAATCGTGAGCATATTATATCAGCAACCCATACAAAATACAATCTTAATTTTTTTTTCCACAAACAAATCCAGGAGAAATCATTTTCCGAATAATAAAATTTTTCCTAAATAGTATTGATTGCTGGAAAGTTTTTTTTTATCTTTTACTGGTGAATATTTCAGAATGTGAGACTAGATGAGACTCACCCTAGTGGCTCAACCAAGATTCCCGGATATCTAGCTCAGTAGCATGAGACCCCTGAACTGTGTGGCCCTGTGCTACTTGGTAATTCGGAGGGGTACGTGAAACAAACTGTGCAGAAACTGTGGGATTTCTTAAGTGATAGTGAAATTAATTGGAAGATAAAGTGTGGGTGGAAAAAGTTTAGAAGTTTATTAAAATGGAACTATGGTGCGGATGGTTTTATTGGGCTATTATGGGGTGTGTTCTATGGGTTTCTGCTTCCTTGGTACGTACCGGTGGTGTTTGCTTGACGATGGCGGTGATTATATTGGGCAGCTGTTGTTTGACCGCGATGGCGATCCGTGGCTTGATCACTCCGTCGACAATGGCGGATCGGTGTCTATAACTGGTCTGGAAGATGGTGCCTGGTGACTGTAGCTGTGGTCACTACAATGGCGGGTTTGAGGCTTGGGTTTGCGCGTTGCGATGGCGGTTCGCAACCAGGGAATATAGCAATCCCTGTTCAGCTACTGAAGTAGCCTTTTCGGTGTCAACGGCGTCTCCCTTCGTTGGCGAACATCAGCTAACCGTGACAAGGCCACCTTGGTCGAGCCGAGAAGGGTCTTCCTCCTTAACAATTAGGACTACCGAGTCCGAGGATGCTCTCCTTTCTGGCAATTATTAAGCCGGAGAGTTGAAGGTCCTTGACATTAAGACCAAGACAGTCGAGACTGACTTGGTCGAAAAGTGCCGATCGTGAGGATATCCGTGGAATACCAAAAAAAGGTCCTGAATGAACACCAGGAACATAAAAAGGTTGTTCTCTGCACTTTGGTTCACTTTTGCACTCCACTCACGTCTTCTAGGCACAAACGCCGGTTTACTTCTGGGCAATGGTTGACCATCCCAGCTATCAAAAGCCCTCCTTTTCCCATCCAGTTTACAATTCGTTCCTTATTTCCTCCATTTTCCTTCCTTGTAGCTTATCACCACCCATCCATATCATCTCCTTCGCCTATTGAGTTTTTCTACCACAGTTGATTATAACACCGTTTCGTGTCACATCCAATTAAGCTAAACAAATATCATTTTCAAACTACCTACTAAGACAAATTTATACATTTTTCAATAACAGCAATTTTACCTGCAATCCTACAAATCCTACTAACCCAACACTGACACTAAACAAACACTACAGTTTCCTAAAACAACATGCACAAATTAAAGCCTAGGACATTGTAACTAAACGGTTACAAATGGTATGTCTTGTCCTTTTGAGTTATGAATTTTTAAATTATTTTATGTTCGAAAAAAAAAAATTAAAATTACGTGTCCTGGCAGTTATTTTTTGTTCATAACTCAGAACCGGCATGAGACACCATTTAGTAATTTTCACCAGTGTAATTTTTTTTTATAAGGATGAAACAATAGTTGAAACAATTTTCATCACTCAGATAATTGTTTGCCTGCTTTTCTTTGTGACTTTCCTCCAGCGTGAAAATTTCCAATTAAAACATTATGCAAATTATATTTAATATGGATTGCTGAAATAGTTTCCTTACCATTTTTCACGGAACTTTTAATGTACAATGCTTGGTTCACGAGTTATGAATTTTCAAAGACCAAGATGACCGGGAAAATCAGAAACCTTTAACTAAAGTTTTGCGGGAAAATCGACGACCAAATCCCCTAACGTCAACGACAAAACGTTCAAAAGATTGTAACGGTTCTTCATAGCTTATGTCACATAATAGAACATAATAACAAATTAGCCAGGCTACAAATTGCAGACTAAGCACGTAAAGCAGTTCCAATAAAGATTGGAAGGTAATACAAATACAAACATCGTCTTCAGTCGTAAAAACAGATTTATTCAACAATATCGGTCAACATATTTGGCGGTTGGTGATTGAGTTGGTTCAGATCGACGGTTTCGAACTCCGAACTCCACCTGAGTGATGGAAAGTTCTGAGGAATCTGGCAATCCTTGTGTTTACCAAGCGTAGTGAGCGCTAGAATCCGAGGATTCTGGTGCGTAGCTCAGAGTCTTGGCGGCAAAAACTGGAGCAGAATGGGCGTACAAAGACGGGGCGGTCTTGACGTAGGTCGGCTGCTGGACAATGGTCTTGGTGTAGACGGGCTCAGAAGCATAGGTCTTGGCGTAGACGGGCTCAGAGGCATAGGTCTTGGCGTAGACTGGTTCCGAAGCGTAGTTCTTGGCATATACTGGTGCAGAAGCGTAGGTGTTGGCGTAAATAGGCTCGGATACGTAGGTCTTGGAAGCTGGAATGATATTCTTGACGATCGGGGCTTGGTATGCCAGAGTCTTGGCAGCGTAGACGGATGGCTGCTGGTGCACGTATGTTGGTTCAGCAACAACAGTCTTGGTGTAAGTTGGCTCATGAACGTACTGAACCGAAGGCTGAGCATAGTGCACAGCTGGTTGGGCGTATGCTAGGGTCTTCGTAATTGGAGCAGCGTAGTGGACAGCTGGTTCAGCGTATGATACGGTCTTGGTGACTGGAGCAGCGTAGTGAACAGCTGGTTCGGCATAGGATACGGTCTTGGCAATCTTAGTTGGATGGTGCTCACGGGTGATTGAGCTGTAGCTGACGGCCGAGGCTGGGGAGTAGTGTGCCGAGTGGTGATCAGCTTCAAGGTAGCCAGCGCTGGCACAGGCCAGAGTGGCAAACAGGGCAACCATCTGTTGGGTTGAGATGAAAGGAAGTTAAGCTCTTCTTTATAGAACATTCGAAGGTTACGGGAAACTGATTCCATATTAATACAATTTTATGATTGATTGATTGATAAACATGAATGATGAGCATCTACGTGCATTTTCTAATACACACAGTATTCAATAGTTAATTTAAGAGGGAGTAATGCAGTCGATTTCAAATCTTTGTCACTTTAATTTTGAACATCTGCCTGGGTTGACACTTTTTGATTGGTATTATTGTGCCTCTTATATTTCAGAACAGCCCATTTTTGAAAATTTCACGGTTCTTCAATCACTTCAAATCAAAAACACTGCACTAATCTTTACTAATTTGCTGCCTTGTTCTCACCTTAAACGCCATTATGTCGAAGGAAACTTGCACTTGGGATGCGTGCAACGAAACGATTTAGTCGAATTAAAGTTAACTGAAGCACTGATACAGTTCGACCGGTTGGGTCCAATATTTATATGAAAAATCTAAACACTTTAGATGCTCTCCGCTCCGATCATCCAACGACGATGATGATGACCGGTTAACCGAAGAAGAGAGGCTGGCCTTCCGAATTGGCACGCTCGCGTTTGGTCGGTCCGTGGTTGAAATAAAAGGCAATCACAATGTTACTAGGTAGTAAATCGTACTCCCCCCGATCGTGCGAGGTGGAAAAGTTGGACGATATGGTATCGGCTGTTGATGGGACATGTTCAGTTATCTGTTTTACGAAGGGTTGATCAACCCGATGGTGTATTTTTGTGGCGAGTGACTTGGACGTAATGCGAGCAAGGAAGTTGCACTCAGAAGTTTTGTTGGAATGCCCAAAATGTCAATGGGACCCGAGTTCATTCGCGCTGTATCTGAATGCGTGAGCGGTTACTTCTGCGATAGATGTGGTGTTCTATGGCTGTGACGGAGTTTTGGTGACTCAAGAAGGCGTCAATTTTATTTTATTTTTTAGTCAGTAATAAATGTTGAGGGCAGCCAGTACTTATATCCTTGTCGTGTTTTGCTCATTTTCTGCTGTACCTCTATTGAAAGACTTTCATTGCAATGATTCAATGTTTATAATAAATTAAACAGAAAGAGAGAAGCGTTATTAATTTACATTTAAATCTACTATCGATTGCTTGCTCTTGAAATATGCGACCGATACTGATGAAGATTGCACATTGTTATTGATAACGAACTACGGTAAATAGTAGGGTCGGTTGGTTGGGTTTCTTTTTTTTAAGGGGGGAAATACGAGCACGAGGAAGGAGTGATCTTTGGCCCTGGTATCGCCGATTAACCGTAAGTTCAAGAAATCATGTTTTTACACAACCCAAAACTTTAAACGCGTTTTTCTCGAAACGGTGTTTTCCATATTGGCGTGAAAGATAACTCAAAAATTTAATGCAAAAACCCCAAACGTTTGCGTTGTTTCATTTGCTCACAAAAATTCCGAAAATCGTCGAGTTTTGACGTGTTACTTGTATTTCCCCCCTTAAGAGACTTTCAGCCGATGCAGATGGGGACTCCCAAGTTGCAGAGTTTTTTTTTTTAAAGGAGGCTTGAGGAGCCCGAAAGGGACCTTCCTTGTGATTTGGGGAGTCCAGAAGGGCCATCCCAAGGATTGGTGGCCCTCCAAAAGGGAGTGCCCTAAGCTGTCTTCACTGTCTATGCTATCTATAGTCGTTTGATATCCGTCGATATTGTCGGGTCGTTTAGGTTAGGGGTGTCGTTTTCGTTGCGTGGTCGGTTGTACGAGTTCTTGTCTAGTCGTGGTATATTTGAATGTTTGGTTCGTTTTACTTGTTTGAGTAGCAGTGGTCGTGGTTTGTGGTACTTCGCAGTTTTGACGTAGAAATTGTCGACAGCTGACTTTGTGGAGGGGTCCACTGTCAGCAGTAGTGTCATGTTTGGTCTGATTACATTGCACAGTGAGCCAGGAATTAAATCTAGCAGGAGTTTCTTGAATTAATTAAGACTACAATTTGGTGGACAAAATATTTCAAGTTTTGGCCACAAATATGGGGCAGCGATACAACCTATTTTATTTTGCAAGATAGAGGTTTATCCTCTTGAACAAATTTGTAGAACGCAGAATTTTATGAAAAACATAAAAGCTGTTCATCTTTAAACTACTGAGATGTACGAAATTTTATAAAATTTGCCTAAAATTCACGTTTTTAGTATTAAATTTTGAATAATCAAAGGTTCAGTTTCAAAGGCATAATTTTATGATTTTTCCTGATCATTTAAATCTTTGTCAGATCAAGGCTATACATTTTAGAGTACTAAAAAATATAAATCAAGTTAAATTTTGAGAAAATAACAGGATTTTCTCATTTAGTTTTAAAAAAATGCGCAAGTGAACGCAAAGTGTCATTAATTATTCAAAGTTTACATCAAATAGACATTAATTCCTCAAAATGTCTCAGAGGTACACTGAGATATATTTGAGCTATTTGGATTTGACTCAAACAATATATTTTATTCAAACAAAAACCAGGGTGGAATTGGTCAGGAGTATATAATTGTAATTATGCCAATAGTTTAAGGGATTATGGTGAAATTAATAATTTAATATATTCGCCCAATTGTTAGAAAGGGACGTTGTCCTAAAATTCTTACGTACATTTAATTTATCTTAATGTATAATGAAGATTATTCCAACCAATAACGTTGGTAGATCACCTTTCTGATAACTTCAAACTAGGGGATCAGGATTTTTCAGTAATCAATGGAACACATTTTGGTCCTTGTTATTTTTTAAGCCTCTGGCGGTGACCGTATGCACAGAAAAAAAATCTGAATTTTAACTATGGCGTAAAACCTCCCTTCGTTTAATTTTGAGCTATACTTGGCATGAACAACTAAATCGTTTTGAGCTTGCATACAATATTGCTAATGTATGCCAATCTAGCGTTAATTTTATGTGCGCTATATCTCGCAGAAATTTATATGATTTTTTTAAACGGTGTGGTATCCTAAGACAACAGCTATGACCCAGATTATCCCAAGCTGGCGTTCCCACGCAGTGCCTCCATCAGGTGAGATATCATCCCAACCAACTCAGCCCTCTTTAGCCGGCGCCGGTGGTAAGCGTGACTGCTTTCACACCCCAATGGGTCTGGGTTCAATCCCAGCCGAGGTCGGTGGTATTTTTCTGAGGCATAGAAATCTCTGGTCACGTCTTCCTTCGGAAGGGAAGTAAAGCCGTTGGTCCCGGCCCATGTGTGTTGAATGGGTGCGATATCCTACGCAGGTGTGGAAGCTGCCTTCCTGCACATTCGATTGCCTTTAATGGATAACAATCGATGTCCGCGGTGATTGGCACTAGATTGTGGAACAGAGACTGACGTTAAATAAAGGAAAACAGAAGAAGAACTCAGCCCTCTTACAACCTCATCATAATTTAGCGCAACTAGCAACCGGAATCCTGGTACGTGACAATTAGACGGAAGACATCGCGGCGGCATCAACTATTCCAAGCTGACCGCATCAATTTAGTATAGATGTTAGGTTGTTAGATGGTCACAGGTTGATCGAGCAGATCACTTCAAGTTTAGACTTTACAGTGAATATATCGTGGAACGATAATTTACTATTCTTAAGATGTTTCTTTTGAAAAGAAATTCATAAGTGTATATTTCAATTCAAAAATATTGTTTATGTTCATAGAGTTTATCTCAAAAGTGAGCGTACACCTTCATTTTTTTGAAAAACTGTAAGAAGATGGATTTTTGAAATCTTGGCTAGTGGTTGAACAACTATTTATTGATTTACCAGTACAGCTTTGGAATTTATTGGCAGAGTATGTATGAAGTTTGAGTAACTTCTGTAAAACGGTCGATTTTCAACTTTTCTCATAGTAGGCGAATTTTAGTAAAATTAGCGGCATTTTAAAGATCTTTATTATGACTACAAATGAGGAAAATTTCAAAATGATTGGCTCATTGTATTCCAAGATAATGTGTTTTTTTAGGGAATCTAGTTTTTCTAAAATAGCTCTAACTTCTTACACACTCATCCAAATAAGTCCAATACTATACCGATAACCAATAAATGGTTGATGAGCCAGCAGCCAACAATTTAGAAATCTATCCTTTAAAGTTGTGCTCGTACAGCTGTTTTACTGAAATGTACGGACAACTGTACGCTCAATTTTGAGATAACCTGTATACTTATATTTTCTTTTCATTTTCTATTCAGAAAGTGAGTAATGGCGCTATAATCATAAGCCATAAAAAGCTAGGACAATAGTTAATGCTCATATCCCAAAAGTCAGAGGAAAAAAAAAAGGAAAATCACTTAACCACTCAACCAGCTTAGATGCTTCCACCGACCAATCAATCATATAATGACACGCTACGAAAAATACATGTAAATTTCAGTGCCCTGAGACCGACACATGCAAGCGGCCCTTTTGACATAAGAATCAGTTGAAAAGGACGAGAAAATCAATTCAATCAAACGTACTTTTCATCGAGTTGCATGTGTTTCGGTTTCCGAACACTTAATTTTATATGCCATGTTTGTTAACGTTCCATGATTTACGTCAAAGCTGAATTACGTCTCGTGTAATAATGGTAATTTCTAAGTGTGTATCAAAAACGGAACGTCAACGTTTCAACATTTATTGGATTCTGAAGCATCGTAACGTTTTTTGAATCATCTTTCCCCTTAAATGCTGCACAGTAGGCCTGGCCGTTTTGGTATGTGTGACGCATCTTCGATGTGAAACATAAGTCATATTCACAAATGGACGTATATCAATCATTTTCCAGGATGCTTTCAAGAACTGGCTGTGTTGGTGTTCGATTAGATTAGATTAGATTAGATGTATAAAGGATATTATCAAAGACAACCGATCAAGAAGACTGGCAACTCTTCCATTTTCTCATACGAACGCTATGAGACAGGTACAATCGCGTCATCTGCCGCTCAAAGGTAAATGCTTCCAACGAATTTGATAGCAAAGATTACATCCTCAGAAGAAGGGTTTGTGTATTTGCTAATTTTTCTTCCTTCACTCAAGCGCAGCGCAATTGTATCTGTCGCTTGGATTCTGGCAAGGTTGCCAGTCTTCATGATTTGTTGTCTTCGATATTATTCAATTCGGCCAAATGTCCATTTGGCAAAACTTCCATTCAGCTAAACGTTCATATACCAAATGGGGTATCATCATCCTCCAGTGTATAAGGTCAATGGAAAAAATTTCCATTCTGAGCGAATGTTTAATTTTGCCTTGGTCAACGGCAAATTTCTGTCAAATTGCTTGATTTCCTGGTAGAGCCTACCATCAATGTCAATTAACCTTATTCTCGTTTTATGCCTTCTCGCTCACAAGCTGTAAATTTTGGTGGAATAATTCCTGAGTCTACTGCTCAGAGTAATGCCACACACTTATCCAGTCAGTAATTTTTACCGAGTTTTTGAATTGCGGAACTGTTCGGTAAAATTTAAAAAATCTGCGAAAAATTCAAAGTTGAGAAAATGTGTTACGAAAATTTACAGACTTACTTCTGTTAACCCCGTGTAATGATGAAAAATAAAATTTGTCAATTTTATCCAATCTTTTCTAATAACAGTCATTTGAATATTAACCGAGTTTTTCAGTAATCCAAAAATCCAGTAAAAAATACTGACTCCTGTAAAAAAATCTAAGTGTGCAAGCTCGGTTAATTTTAGGCTTGCGAGTAAGCCTATTTATATCAAGTCTGGTTGCCGCTAGGATTACATTGAAGTTTTTTTTAGTAATAAACTAGTGCATTGTCCTGGCGCATTGGAGACTGGTTAGGTGATTATATTATCGATTTACTTGAGTTATGTTTCTTCAATATAACCCAAACTTAGAATTCTTCATGACTGTAAAATAAATGTAATGCTTGCATAGGGATTTGAGTAACGTCAAGACTAGATCTATATAAGTTTGTCAGGGTGTTGTTGCTTTTAAAAATAGGATTTTTGTCACAAAAAAGAAAATAATGATAAATTAGCCGAGCTAACAATAATAGACTGAGCAAATCAAGCAGTCCACTTCGAAAGGTGACAAAAAAGCAAACAACGTGTTCAGTCACAAAAATTGATTTATTCAACAATATCACGTAACATATTTGGCGGTTGGTGGTTGAGTTTGTTCAGAACGACGGCTTGGAACTCCTTCTAACTGAGTGATGGAAAATTGAGAAGAATCCTCGTGTTTACCAAGCGTAGTGTGCGCTGGAATCCTGGAAGTTAACGTGCGAAACCGAGGATTCTGGGGCATAGCTCAGAGTTTTGGCGGCAACAACTGGAGCAGAATGGGCGTACAAAGACTGGGCGGTCTTGACGTAGGTCGGCTGTTGGACAATGGTCTTGGTGTAGACGGGCTCGGAGGCATAGATCTTGGCATAGACTGGTTCCGAAGCGTAGTTCTTGGCATAGACTGGTGCAGAAGCATAGGTATTGGCGTAAATTGGCTCGGATACGTAGGTCTTGGCTGCTGGAATGATACTCTTGACGATCGGGGCTTGGTAGGCCAGAGTCTTGGCAGCGTAGACGGATGGCTGCTGGTGCACGTAGGTTGGTTCAGCAACAACAGTCTTGGTGTAAGTTGGCTCATGGACGTACTGGACCGATGGCTGGGCATAGTGCACAGCTGGTTGGGCGTATGCTAGGGTCTTCGTAATTGGGGCAGCGTAGTGGACAGCTGGTTCAGCGTATGATACGGTCTTGGTGACTGGAGCAGCGTAGTGGACAGCTGGTTCGGCATAGGACACCGTCTTTGCAATCTTAGTTGGATGGTGCTCACGGGTGATCGAGCTGTAGCTGACGGCCGAGGCTGGGGAGTAGTGTGCCGAGTGGTGATCAGCTTCAAGGTAGCCAGCGCTGGCACAGGCCAGAGTGGCAAACAGGGCAACCATCTTTTGGGTTGAGATAAAAGGAAGTTTAGTTAAGTATTGTTTGCTATACATGTTACCATTGATTGAATGATTGATTCATAAAACTGCATGTTGAGAATCTACGTGAATTTTCTAATGCACACAGTATTCAATAGTTCATTTCAGAGGGAGTAATGCAGTCAATTTCAAATCTTTTTCACTTTAATTTTGAACATCTGTCTGGGTTGACACTTTTTGATTGGTATTTTTGAGCCTCTGATATTTCAGAACAGTCCATTTTTGAAAATTTCACTATTATTCAATCACTTCAAATCAAAAACACTGCACTAATCTCCTACAATTTGCTGCCTAGTTCTCACCTTAAACGCCATTATGTCGAAGGAAACTTGCACTTGGGATGCGTGCAACGAAACGATTTAGTCGAATTAAAGTTAACTGAAGTAATGATACAGTTCGACCAGTTGGGTCCAATATTTATATGAAAAATCTAAACACTTCGAATGCTCTCCGCTCCGATCCTCCAACGAAGATGATGATGGCCGGTTAACCGAAGAAGAGAGGCTGGCCTTCCGAATTGGCATGGTCGCGCTTGGTCGGTCCATGGTTAAATTAAAAAGCAATCACAATGTTACTAGGTAGTAAATCGTACTCCTTCCGATCGTGTGAGGCGGCATAGTTGGGAGATTTGATCGGTGGTTGATGGGACATGTGCTTGGTGGTGATTCGATTTTATTTCTCTGTTGGTTTTACGAAGGGTTGATCAACCGGATGATGTATTTTTTGCGGAGTCACTTGGATGTAATGCGAGCGAGGGAGTTGCACTTGTATGTCTTGTGCGAATGCCCAAAGTTTCAATGGGACGATGGTCCATGGATTTGATACCCGAGCTTATTTACCCTGTATCTGAACGCGTGAGCGGTTGCTTCTTTGATGGATGTGGTGTTGTATGGCTGTTACGGAGTTTTGGTAACTCAAGAATTTGACAGTTTTAAATTTTCAATCAGTAATAAATATTAAGGGCAGCCAGTACCCATATCTTAATCGTGTACTGCTCATTGTCTGCTTTACGTCTATTGCATGATTTTCATTGCAATGATACAATGTATATACTAACTTATACAGAATGAGAGAAGTGTTAGTAATTTACATTTAAATCCACTATCGTGATTGCTTACTCTTGACAGATACGACAGACACTGATGAAAATTGCACATTGTAGACGAAATACAAGTATCTGTCTAGGATAACAAACTATGGTAGAAAGGAAATTACTAACCCTTCTCTATTGCTTTTTATAAGTATTCCATTGTAGTGCACTATAGGTGCCAAGAATAATTAGGATTCAAATAATTTTGTTTCGTTACATTTTGCAACGTAGACTTTTCAAAGGAAACAAAAAAACGAATAAAGTCTTTTCCATAAAAGTAGACTTCTGGAGTTAAAATAACCCCAATTTTTTCGCTCAGCTCGTTAAAAATATAATTTTACCATTCTGAATGTAAAAAAAATGCTACATTTGACAGAAGAGTGGCATATTGACATGGTCGTGTGTATAAAATTAAAAAAATCATTAATTATTATTTATTTTCTTGTATGATAGAAGATTATTTTCAGCGCAGGAGTCTACTTTGGTCCAAAATGCACAATAACACAATGCAAAAATTATTTTTAATAGACTTTTGCCTCTATTTAGACTGAATTTTATGTCACAAATGTCATTTCAATGAGTTAATTATTCGACAGCATCGGTTCACATCTATTTCATACACAGTTGAAATGGATTAGTTTGCAAATTTTTGAAGCACCATTTCTTTGCTTAGTTACGTACATACGTACATCGTAGAAAAAATTTCATGAAATGGTAGAGAAATTATCTCAGCAATCCATATGAAGTCTGGAACGCGCAAAAATTGGCCAACTTGAAATTGGTGTAATTCTGTTAAAAATGCATAAAAAACCCGGAAATGCTGCATTTGGAAGTTGAGTGTATATACAATGGTTGCTATGATGAGTTTTCACCGTTTGCTCTCCAGTTTTCAAAATTACGTCCAAGCAAGAGGAGCAGCGTGTCAAAATTTTGCTCGCGCAGCAAGAGAATCCGACTCACGACGAAACTTATGTGAAGGTGGATTTCAAACAGCTTCCGGGACAGGAGTTTTATACCGCATCTGGCAAAGGGAAGGTGGCTGAAATTTTCAAAACCGTCAAACTATCGAAGTTTTCTATCGTATCGTCTGGCAGGCCATATGCACATGTGGTCTAAAAAGCGGCATTTTCATTACTACGGAAACCATCAATCAAGAGATCTACGTCCAGGAGTGCCTGGAAAAGCGACTGCTACCATTCCTAAAGCAACATAATAGACCTGTGCTGTTCTGGCCGGACATGGCGAGCTGCCACTATGGGAAAAAGGCAATCGAGTGGTACGATGCGAACAATGTGGTTGTGGGACCCAAAGACCACAACCCTCCCAACAGCCCAGAACTCAGCCTTATTGAACGGTATTGGGCCTTGGTCAAACGGAATCTCAAAAAAACTAATAAATCCATGGAAAACGAGCAGCAGTTTAAATCTAACTGGCGTTCGGCGGCCAATAACGTCGATGAGACCACTGTGCAAAATTTAATGGAAGGGGTTAAGCACTAGGCACAGCAGTTTGGATTTGGCAAACCAAAAGAATAAACGAACATTTTTTCCTTTAAATATATGAATTGAGCTACCAAAAGAAAAATAAGATGATTTTTGTGATATGAATTTTGACTGAAAGAAACGATTTTTTTGCCGACCAATTTTTGCGCGTTCCAGTCTTTAAAATATAACCTGAAAAATGTTTCTTACGAACAATTTCATCGTGGATGCAAATCACAAATAAATGCAGGATTTTTTTATTAATGATTTTTTAAAACTATTTTATTCATATTTAAAACAAGATTATCTTTTTTTTTCATTTGGTTTGTTTTTTCCGTCGATCTTGTTTTCCGTGCTGAGCACCAATGCTACCGACGTGCCAGGAAGGCAGCTCCCACATCTGGACCCTACCTATCGACCCATCAACTCATGAACCGGGGACCAACGGCTTTACTTCCCATCCGAAGGAAGGCGTGATCAGAGATGTTATGCCTCAAAATTATCTTGTTCTGGTGGAAATTTCAAAGCTGTATTTTTAACCGTTTTTTGCATAATTGTCTATAACTAGCTAGCCAGATTTTTTGACAGACAATTGATTAAAGTGGTTTTACACAGAGAGCACTTTTAGTTCGTTCCAAAAATCAAAAATTTTGATTTGTAAAAATACAAAAACATTCAAAAGTGCGCTCGGTGTTCCTTTTTTCTCCTGATTGATCGTTTTGATGCAGTGGTGGAAGTGTAGGGTATGTACTGTATCGTGAAGGTGGATTATTCCACGTACTTGACAATCAGTTCGATTGTATGCAAACTCGTTCAAAAAGCTATAATGTTTTGAAATTTGAATAGAAATACTGGGAGATAAAATAGCCTGCGGCTAAAAATCTCGATAGCCATAAAAAATAGAAAATACATGGAGTATCATAACATATAATATTACACGCGAACCGTGAACGAAACAAATATTATAATTCTGAGAACTTTGAAATTTTTTCTATCAATAGTTTTGAAATGTTGCTACTGCAACTACACACTTGGAAATAACTATTTTTACTTGAGACGTAATCCATCTTTGACGTAAATTATGAAGCGTAAAAAAAAAAACTTTTCATGTGAAATTAGGTGTTCTCAAACCGAAACATAAGCAACTCGACGAAGAGAACGTTTGATTGAATTGATTTTCTCGTTTCTTTCAACTGATTCTTACACACTTAGAAATAACTAATTTTACACGTAACGGAATCCAGACGTAAACAAATATGTCATGTAAAATTAAGTGCTCCGAGACAGAAAAGTTCGTT
The DNA here is from genome assembly GCF_037179485.1 of Ochlerotatus camptorhynchus. Classification (NCBI taxonomy): domain Eukaryota; kingdom Metazoa; phylum Arthropoda; class Insecta; order Diptera; family Culicidae; genus Ochlerotatus; species Ochlerotatus camptorhynchus. Next base: position 1,084,234 of record NW_027040732.1, on the reverse strand, counting down.
ATCAAAATTGACGCTCGTACATGTCAGTCTCAGAGCACCTAAATTTACAATATTTTTTTTTCTAAGTGTGCATGTCAAAAGGGCCACTTACATGCACACTTAGAAAAAAATAATGTAAATTTAGGTGCTCTGAGACTGACACATACGAGCGTCAAATTTGACATAAAATTAAGTCAAAGCAGACGTGCAAAAAGTAATTAAGTACTTTTCGTCGAGTAACGCACTTTTCAGTCTCGGAGCACTAAATTTTACATGACATATTTGTTTACGTCTGATCCTTTATGTCAAAGATGGATTCCGTCACGTGTAAAATTTGTTATTTCTAAGTGTGTGTGTTGATCTCAGGGAACCGTAATTTACACGACTTTTTCCGTAGTGTGTATGATTGCGCATTACACGCAAACCAAAAATCTATTACAATGATTGTTAGTTCCGTTTCCTATCATCCTCTGTTCATGAACATCGCAGCGAATGTTAGAAGTTGACCTTACAGGCGATGTAATGGTTTTTTGTCTTTTTCATTTCGTGTTCTATCTACGCTTTCGACTATACCAGTAAGCTTGTAGAACGACGCACATTGTAGAACATTGTAGAACGACGCACACACTTGCCTTGAATCTCTCCAGCAGAAAAAGCATACGAAGTCGAGTATGCGAGAAAATGAGCGCTTCATGTTTGCTTTTAGGCTATCCATATTCAGGAGCATGGAGAGAGCAGTGGAGAAAGCACAGGTCTGATAATCGAAGCGTTCTTGGTTCGAGTCCAGTCGGCAATCGGATTCCTATTTTTATCGACATAACTTATTTACCTCACTAATACACTCTACATTTTTCGGTCTCCAATTTTTTTGCATTGGGCCGCAGCTAGGTATATCACATTCTTGGTTCATGCGGTCTCCACTAACATCCTCTGATGATGAATCCCACATAATTGTAAGCGAATCTTACATCCCTCGGTTGGGTGTAGGAACTTCGCAAAGTATGATGTCTACACGGTACACATCTGTTTTATAAATTCGAGTGAATAACACACTTCCACGACTGATCTTACACGTGACGGAATCCATCTTTGACATAAAGGATGAGACTTTAGCAAACATGTAAGTCGGATTCTGTCCCGTGTAAAATAAGTTTTTCCTAGTGTGTGTCCATAATGTTTGACAACACTTTTTTAATCTTTAAAGGCTCTACACATTGCACCGATGCGATGGTATGCGGGAGACAGCTGTTTTCACTGACTTTATGATGCCACTGCAGTTCTGTCGGGTAATGTGAACTGCGCTTTATTATTTTTCTTGACCGAGTGATATGTGTTTGCTACGATGCATTCTATAGAGGTGATATATTCCGTTATTGTGTTGTGGACTGCAGAGCTGTGTAGTAGCTGACCCAGGGTACGGGAAATTAAGGAGAGCCTGAGGGTCGGTGGGTACATGTGGTGTTCTGGTGTTGGTGGAATGCTAATGAAGTGTTTTCACTTATGCTATTTCACTAGCGCTAATGAGCCAGCAGCTAGCAACAAAGCTCACCAGCATAATATAAACAGGGCACCCGCTTCTACTTGCATAAGATTTCAGGATGAACTGAAATTCGTGCTAGTACACTGAAACAAATCAACATGTACCGTTTATTGGATCCATCTTATAACATAGCAATGTCAGCAGATTTATTCATTCTATGTGATGATTGATAGATTCCATTGGATTATCACTTAAAAACTATGACTGCGATATGGAATGATTTCTATCGTAATTTCACATACTTAGTACTTGATAATACTTTGCTTTGAGCGTGGTTAGCGATAGATAAGATGTATATGAATATTGTCTGTTATATTTCATGGTGAAAAACTGCTGATATGTAATGGGTGGGAACAGACATCTAGAAACTAATGGAAAATCATATAAGTTTGCACTATGAGAAAATTCAGTAAAATATACCTGTTTTCATGATGAATATTGCTCACTAAAAGATATATCTTATAAGATAATTATGTTTATTTTATTGGAGTTGCTTTTAACGATTTTTGACGTTTGTTGATATGTCGCGTGTAAACAGACATGTAGAAACTATTGGACAGTCATTTAACATTGCAGTATAGGAAAACATGTATATCTCATTGTAATAGGTTCCTTTGAATTTGACGTTTAAAGATTGTAAACAGATCTATCCCAATCATTATATAGTCATATAGATTTGCCTTTTGAGCGGTTCCACGAACAAGTGGGAAATTTTTCCAGTTTTTATTTTTTGTATTTTTTGATTTGCATGAAACCTTGCATACAAGTTTTTGGGGAAGAAAAACGCCGTTTTGCATACTTGGTTCGCCATTTTGAATCTAGCCTTACTTATGAGAAGGGCCTATGAAAAATGCACATGATATCTTCAAAAAATTGTATCTCGGAAACGGTTTGTCCGATTGGTTTGGTCTCTTGGGCGAAGTTTTAGACAATTGTTGGTGTTATATGGAGAAAATATGCACGGTAAAAAAAAAGTTTGATATTTGTGTTTTGAACTAAAATATAAATTTTCCCTTTAAAGTGACATGTCAATAATTTTTTTATTATCCTTATGTTATAGCTGACTAAAAATGCTATCTAGTGCACAGTAGGTTGTTCTGGAGAAAAATAGGTTACAATGAAAAAAATTGTTTTTTAAAAAAATACAATTTTCAAAAAAGCTATTAAGAAAAGTCAAAAAAGTTTGTCACCCTAATTTTATGAAAGTACATCAAATTTGCAAACAAAAAGTACTTCGGTAACATTTTTCTAAGATGCACCGTTTAGAAGATATTACTGATTTAATATTGTTTTTTTTTTTGATAACTTAATAAGTTTTGGCCCTTTTCGGATGTACTCCGTATTTTTCCAGTTTCAAAAGTATTTTTTTCGGAAAGATTGGAAAATTTTGAGTTAAAATGACACTGACAGCTTAAAGATTCGAGTGAAATTCTCTGCCTTAAAAGTATTTTGAAAAACAAGTTACAAAATCCCACTATCAGGAACAATGATTTCTTCAAATGATTTTTGGTGCGTTGTGCTGAAAACGTGCTAACAAGTATTAGATACAGGTAATCAGATACCAGTTAGCTGTACTACGTACAGTTGGTGATTGTAAACATGGTCTTTGTTGGAACTAGTCCACCATGGCCACGCTGGCCATAACGAGGCTAGCTCCGTCGTTGACCGTTCCTTAATAATAAATAAAAAGAACGCAGTAGTCACCTTCCATCAAACTAGAGGGCTGTCGACTGATACCTCAATCAACAACCGCCGCACTCTTTATTCATTCCAGGTATATACAATTTACAATCTTCTTCAATAACAATATACCTACGCCAGCAAATCTACCTCGCTCCAACTCTCCAAACTCGTACCTGAAGGTTCGACGATACCTGAGCGTTCAACTCTACCTATCTTCCAACAGTCTTTACCCAGCATTCTATGATTTCTACCCGTGAGCTGTATAATAATGTCTGACTCGGTTCTGAATTCATCCAGTATCTACTAGGGAAAACCAAACAGTAAATGCAGAAAGGTTGCTAGTAACATAGTGATTATAGTAATTTCAGCTCATAATCCTGTGTTTTTGAACGAGATCCAGTGTTGTTTGATAACATAATAATTGTAAAGGAAAGTGTAACACGTTTTGGTGCAAAGGTAAGTTTTAAATACACATTTTAATTATATGTTTTGTGATATTTTCGTACAAAACTAACAATTGGAAAATATTTTCTATGTTACAGATTACAAAATGAGTAAAATAAGATGTATTCGCCCATTCAAAGACATTCAGTGTTCGAAAGAGCTGCGATATCTCACGGATGGTATCATCCAAAAACTAAAATCAATTGGATTTTCCAAGGTATCCACACTGAACACCAAGGATTTTCGTGTTTGTTCGTCTTGCCGTCTACATATTGATTCAAGAGCTCACCTCACCCAAAACGAGGAACAAAGCGTAGCCGGCGGCTCAAGGATGCCAACTGTTCAGACCATACCTGATGTACCTGATTCGCAAAGCTATGAAAGTTTGGTCACGATACCATCAGAGTCAACGCTAAGCACAATTAAATCAAATGAAGACTTCACGATGCCTGTAGACGTCGAAATATTCAACCGAGGAATAGCAGCTATTCGTGTTTCGCCTATAGATTTAGGTAAGGTTAAAAATGTTCACTATCCTGAAAAAAAGTGCGCTGAAATCGTCGAAGGTGTACGAAGAAATCTTTTTAAATTAGACGCTTAAACAGAAATGCAAGATGGTGAATTTTTAGCTATTTGTGACTTTTCTGAAAATTACAGCTTCGTTTTGCAGGATGAAGTTCAATCACACCATTGGAACGTGCAACAGGCCACAATCCATCCTTTCATATATTATACTGAAAATATGCAAATTAAACATTTTAGCTTCATTATAATTTCTGAAGAACTAAGACATGATTCAGTCGCTGTCAATTTGTTTATTGATAAAATGATAAACTTTTTACAAATTGATCAAAATAAAAACATAAAAAAAAAATATTTTATGTCAGATGGTGCTGCTTCACAGTATAAAAACCGAAAAAACTTTTCTAGCCTTTGTAAATTTAAGTCAAAGTATGGTATTGACGCTGAATGGCATTTCTTCGCAACATCGCACGGAAAGGTCCATGCGATGCTATTGGAGGTACGATAAAACGCATGGCTACCAGAGCAAGTTTAGCCAAAGAACGCGAACACCCGATAAAGACTGCAAGAGAGTTGTTTAATTGGGCAAACAAACGAAAAGAAGAAGAACTTACAAAGTTGTCATTTTGTTATTCTACTACAGAAGAATACGAAAATATGTCTTTGCAGCTAAATAATCAATATAATAATGCAAAAACAATTCAAGGAACTCTAAAATTCCACTCATTTCTTCCTCTATCAGAAAATACAATAAAGGCAAAGCTTTATTCAAACTGTCCTGACAATGATGCCAAAATATTCAATATTGTTAAGAAAGTTGTGTAAACAATAATTTTATAAAAATACAGGAATAAAAATAAACTGATGATATCCAACATATAATGTTATTTTTTATTGCGCACAATCACCATCCCTGAAAAATAAGCTTAATTCGCTCTTTTGAATCTTGCTAATTGAGGAGCTTACATTTGCAGTTCTCAAAAAGGTGTATCTGGAAATCGAGTTGTCTCATCGGTTTGATGTCTGTGGCGATGTTCGGCAATAGAGAGAAAATATGCACAGTATAAACACATCCAGTTTAAATGGATTAAACTGTTAGGCGATATGCAAGAGTTGAATGCACATTTTCAGCACAACGCACCAAAAATCACTTGAAGAAATCATTGTTCCTGATAGTGGGATTTTGTAACTTGTTTTTCAAAATACTTTTAAGGCAGAGAATTTCACTCGAATCTTTAAGCTGTCAGTGTCATTTTAACTCAAAATTTGCCAATCTTTCCGAAAAAATACTTTTGAAACTGGAAAAACACGAAGTACATCCGAAAAGGGCCAAAACTTATTAAGTTATCAAAAAAAAACAATATTAAATCAGTAATATCTTCTAAACGGTGCATCTTAGAAAAATGTTACCGAAGTACTTTTTGTTTGCAAATTTGATGTACTTTCATAAAATTAGGGTGACAAACTTTTTTGACTTTTCTTAATAGCTTTTTTGAAAATTGTATTTTTTTTAAAAACAATTTTTTTCATTGTAACCTATTTTTCTCCAGAACAAACTACTGTGTACTAGATAGCATTTTTAGTCAGCTATAACATAAGGATAATAAAAAAATTATTGACATGTCACTTTAAACGGAAAATTTATATTTTAGTTCAAAACACAAATATCAAACTTTTTTTTTACCGTGCATATTTTATCCATATAACACCAACAATTGTCTAAAACTTCGCCCAAGAGACCAAACCAATCGGACAAACCGTTTCCGAGATACAATTTTTTGAAGATATCATGTGCATTTTTCATAGGCCCTTCTCATAAGTAAGGCTAGATTCAAAATGGCGAACCAAGTATGCAAAACGGCGTTTTTCTTCTCCAAAAACTTGTATGCAAGGTTTCATGCAAATCAAAAAAGATGAAAATTACTCGTTGCTTTAATGATATGGAACCGCTCTTTTAAGAAATCCAACAGCAAACATTTGTATTGGCATGGTTTTCTGGGATGAATATTGCTCCCAATAAAATACATCTTACATGATTGTTCTTCATAAATTATTGAATTAAAATGATTAGTGAAACTAAATATTGCTAACAACAATGATACTGCATGAAATAATCCTTGTTTGTTATTGTTCCATAAGATAAGGGGAAAATAATGTATTGAGATCGAAAAAAAAAAATGATTCTACTGCAATATTTATTAGCCATGATTCTAATTGTAAGCCTACTACACGGCTGATTCAGATTCCAGCACTAGTACTCGAACTTCATGAACTAGTTCCATGAACTCAAATAATGCAGTCGTTGTTTTATTGCACACAGGAGCATTAAGCAAGATTTGAATACACGACACCACCGAAACGGAGCATAAATTTGTCAGTTCTATTTTTCTTCACTCTAGCAAAACGAGCATAACGTTGCACTACATTTCATGTCGGGAGAGCTGTTCTTACTTCATGCTAATTGAACGAGCTCAATCTTGAAGTCAGCCGTAGCCCAGTGGAATCAAGCGCAGACGCCGAAAGCATCACACCTCAACAGTTCTTGATCGAATCCCAAATCAGCTACAATAAAAAAGACACAACTGTGAAAGCTCCCACTGCCTGATGTTTATTTTTCGATTAATTTTTAGAAATCGATTAAATATATGTGCCAAAAGAAGAAGTAAATTTAATGTGATTTTCACATAAACTTTACTTCGATTTATTTATGACACATACATTATATTGTGGTGAAAAGTAAAGCTTATGCTTATGGGTTTCAAATCCATTTCAGTTAATTATTATAATTTGACCGATTTTCATTTGTCTTATGACGATCATATAAAAGTTACCAAATTATCAGCATTGTAAATGTATCAGATATTCATATAGAATTTACCTGACACATTTTCAATCATATCATTTTCATTGGATTATCTTATAGCGCAAATTTAAAAGACTTCCACATAACAGGAATATGTCATATTGGTTCAGTGTACACTAGCGCTAGCAAATTCACACACTCCATAAAGGCATCTCTGAGAAAATCTATGACAAGCGGTGAGTTAGGTGTAGATTTAATCAATTAAAGATGCCCTATATGAGTGCATGTTTATGGTGGTTAGGTATTATTTTTCGGATTTGCTTGTGCAGCTAGTAGGTTTCTAGGTTCGTAAAGGGTGATACGGTCAAAATTTGGTCAAGGGAAAACGCGTGTAAATCGGTGAAATCGTTTATTTAAAAAATCAAATTAAATTTCTTTTTCAAGTTCAATTAGTATAAAATTCAGGAAAAATATTCAGTTAGGCTTCCGCTTTTCCAAATCCGAATTGCCGGGCCTTACGCTTGACCCCTGCCATCAGATTTTGTACAGTTACCTTGTCCACCTTCTTCGCCGCAGAAAGCCAGTTTGCCTTGAACTGCTGCTCGCCCTTAGCAGTTTTTTTGGTCTTCTTTAGGTTCCGCTTGACAATAGCCCAGTATTTCTCAATTGGGCGGAGCTCTGGCGTGTTGGGAGGGTTCTTGTCCTTGGGAACCACCTGCACGTTGTTGGCGGCGTACCACTCCTTGGCCTTTTTACCGTAATGGCAAGATGCCAAATCCGGCCAAAACAGTACGGAAAAACCATGTTTCTTCAGGAAAGGCAGCAGACGTTTATTCAAACACTCTTTCACTAAAATTTCTTGGTTGACAGTCCCGGAAGCTATGAAAATGCTGCTTTTCAAGCCACAGGTACAGATGGCTTGCCAAACCAGATATTTCTTTGCGAACTTTGACAGGTTCATGTGCTTGAAAACATCTGCTACCTTTCCCCTTCCTTTTGCCGTATAAAACTCCTGTCCCGGAAGCTGCTTGTAGGTTTCGTCGTCCATTACCACGCAGTCAAACTTCGTCAGCATCGTCGTGTACAGCCTCCGGGATCGCGCTTTGGCCGTCGTATTTTGTTTATCATCGCGATTTGGAGTCACTACCTTCTTGTAAGTCGATAGTCCGGCTCGTTTTTTGGCTCGATGCACGGTTGTAGACGATACACCCAGCTTATTTGCGGCATCTCGGAGAGAGAGGTTAGGGTTTCGCTTGAAACTACCGGCAACTCTCTTTGTCGTCTCAGCGGCTTCCGGTTTTCGATTTCCCCCCGATCCAGACTTTCTGGCTGTCGACAAACGTTCCCCAAACACTTTAATTACATTTGTAACGGTTGATTTGGCAACTTTTAGCGATTTGGCCAACTTTGCGTGCGAGTAGCTCGAATTTTCGCGATGCGCGAGCAAAATTTTGATACGCTGCTCTTCTTGCTTGGACGGCATTTTGACAACTGACAAATGAGGAGTGTTCAGGTTTTTTAAATGCAAAATTGAAAGAAATACGTCAAGTTGATATTGACCAAATTTTGACCGTATCACCCTTTAAGAGTGGTATGGCACGGACATCAGGTGTTTTGTATTGGTTAACATAAGAGAAGCAGAACCAAACACGCACATATGGCAAGATGGACCAACCATGGTCTTAATCGTCATCAGACAACAGCAAACAAAAACAAAAAAAAAACATGCACGAGCGGAAGGCGGATATTTTGCATATATGGAAGTGAGCAAGTAGTGTCGTGTAGTGGTAAAGAACGCACAAACTTGGTGATATCTCGCGAAGCATTTGAGGGGGGCCTGTGCCAAAAATTTAAACAGCCTGTGCCAAAAAAGAAAATGAATAGTTAATTTTTCCGCCACTATTTAATTCATATATAAGTTAATTGACACTTTTTTTTGTTTTATATTTTTCATAAATGAATTTTAATTAAGGCCTGTACTCGAAAAAAAAATGCACCAGACAAAAGTGTTCGCTAAAAATTTATTTTAAGTCGGATTTTCTTGAAACTTTCAGGGAATGAACAAATACATATGGATTCTGTTTTGGCATAATTATTTTATTCAATTTCCTTTCCATCGCTAAAAGCCCGCTCCTTTCCCTTAAGACCCCTCATTACATTTTGAGCAATGGTGGAGCTGACCTTTTTGGTTACTTTCATCCATTCTTTCTTCAACTCCAGCTCGTTCTTAACCACCTTGGACGATTTCGAACTTTGGCCTTCATTATGGCCCAAAATCTTTCCACCGGACGAATCTCTGGTGAATTTGGGGGGTTGGCGGTTTTTGGTACAAAAACAACGTTATTGTCTCTGTACCAATCCAACATCGATCGCGCGTAATGGCATGAGGCCAGGTCTGGCCAAAATAATGTCTAGCCTCCGTGGGACCGCAGGAAGGGCAACAGACACTTCTGGAGGCACTCGGTGCGGTGAATTTCGCTGTTGATGGTACCCATTGTGATGTACGGTTTACTCAGTTTACCGCATTGGTTTGCTGAACGAACCACGCTGGTTTCATGGTTTGCTGAACGACCCAGACGGAACACTTTGCCTTCAGAGCCGCGTCGCGAATCGAAAGGTTCGGATTACGCTTGAAATAATCCAAAACCTTCCGGGCCTTTACAGGGTCAGCTGTCTTCGATTTTCTTCCTCTTCCAGCCCGCCGCTCGGTCATCTGGGACTCCTTAAACGATTTTATCATCCGAGACAAAGTGGTATGGGTGATTCCCAGTTGTCTTCCGATCCATCTCATGGTCGCAGTCGGATTTTCCATGATGACGCGCAAAATTCTCCGGCGATTTTCTTCTTGTTTCGATGACATCTCAATAACCACTGAACCGATTGTTATGAAATTTTGCCCATGTAATCAATTCACTCCAAACTAGTTACAGATTTTCATCAATTTTTACCCACGGATAAAAAAGTTACACACGGATAAAAATGGTGCATTGTTTTCGAGTAAAAGCCTTAATATTCTTTAGTAAAAAATACCATATCCGAACGACAGCCAAAATGATAGAACAGTTCCACAGTCGCTCATGGTTGAGGTGGTCGCTTTGCTTTTAGTTTTATGGTTTGTAGATAATTGAAAACCATCTATTGAACAGATGAGCAAACAAATGCAGTAGTTTTTCATGCGTTCATATTAATTTGTCTTTATTGGTGATACTATGCTTAATTGTGCATAGTCTTTCGCTTAATTGTATTATCTCACTAAATATCTTAATTCATTTTTCTTCCGTGTAGACCCGATTTTGGCAACACGTTTCCAAAGCATTTAATTTGCACATTCACGTCGAGTGTCACGTCAACACATTCCTACCCATTCCTTTCTTGACCTGTGTTCGGGCGCGGCCGGCGCTGGTATTGCCTAGTTTGAGATCATCAATTTTTACACATTGAGGCTGATTGCTAGTCCCAAGCATCGTCTATTGGTTCCCTGTGTAATCACAGCTGACCTCGCAATAACAGAGTAGCAACCGTGGGCGGTCAATCATGCTCATGCTCAATATGCATGCTCTTTTTCATGTGTATGGAAATTCGTGAAAAATTACAAAATAATTTTAACTGCGTATTTAATTTTCACACTGCCGTACTCTACACACTAAGAAATAACTGATTTTACACGTGATGGAATCCGTCATTGACATAAAAGATGAGACGTAAACAAAGATGTCATGTATAATTAAGTGCTGCGAGAATGAAAAGTTCGTTGCTCGACGAAAAGTATGTTTGGTTGAGCTATATTTTGCGTCTGTTATTTCTCAAATTAATGTCAAAATTGACGCTCGTATATGTCACTCTCAGAGCACCTAAATTTACATGTTTTTTTCTAAGTGTGTACACTGAACGAATTTGACATATTCCTGTTATGTGGAAGTCTAATAAATTTGCGCTATAAGATAATCCATTGAAAATGATATGATTGAAAATGTGTCAGGTAAATTCTATATGAATATCTGATACATTTACAATGCTGATAATTTGGTAACTTTTATATGATCGTCATATGATAAATGAAAATCGATCAAATTATAATAATTAACTGAAATAGATTTGAAACCCATAAGCATAAGCTATACTTTTCACCACAATATAATATATGTGTCATAAATCAATCGAAGTAAAGTTTATGTGAAAATAACATGAAATTTACTTCTTCTTTTGACACATATATTTAATCGATTTCTAAAAATAAATTCGAAAAAATAAACATCAGGCAGTGGGAGCTTTCACAGTTATGCCTTTTTTTTATTGTAGCTGATTTGGGATTCGATCAAGAACTGTTGAGGTGTGATGCTTTCGGTGTCTGTGCTCGATTCCACTGGGCCACGGCTGACTTCAAGATTGAGCTCGTTCAAATAGCATGAAGTAAGAACAGCTCTCCCGACATGGAATGTAGTGCAACTTTATGCTCGTTCTGCTAGAGTGAAGACAAATAGCACTGTTCCGTTTCGGTGGTGTGGTTTGCTCAAATCTTTCTTAATGCACCTGTGTGCAATAAATCAACGACTAAATTATATGATTTGATAGAACTGGCTCATGAAGTTCGAGTACTACTTAGGGCTGGAATCTGAATTAGCCGTGTAGAAGGCTTACAATTAGAATCATAGCAAAGTAAATATTACAGTAGAATCATTTTTTTTCAATCTCAATACATTCTTTTCTGGAACCAATTATCATATGAAACAATAACAAACAAAGATTATTCAATACAGTATCATTTTTGTTAGTAGTATTTAGTTCAACTAATCATTTTAATGAGTGTACGTTAACATCGTTGAAAATTGTTTCAATAATTTATAAAGAACAATCATGTAAGATGTATTTTATTAGGAGCGATATTCATCCCAGAAAAAACATGCAAAAACAAATGCTTGCTGTTGGATTTCTTAAAAGGCATTTCTATATGACTATTTAATGATTGGGATAGATCTGTTTACAATCTTTAAACGTCAAAAATCAAAGCAAGCTATTACAATGAGGTAAACATGTTTTCCTATACTGCAAAGTTAAATGACAGTCCAATAGTTTCTACATGTCTATTTACACGCGACATATCAACAAACGTCAAAAATCAGTAAAAGCAACTCCAATAAAATATACATGATTATCTTATAAGATATATATTTTAGTGAGCAATATTCAGATATATTTTACTGAATTTTCTCATAGTGCAAACTTATATGATTTTCCATTAGTTTCTAGATGTCTGTTCCCACCCATGACATATCAACAGTTTTTCACCATGAAATATATCAGACAATATTCATATACTTCTTACCTTCGCTAACCACGTTCGAAGCAAAGTATTATCAAGTACTAAGTATGTGAAATTACGATAGAAATCATTCCATATCGCAGTCATAGTTTTTAAGTGATAATCCAATGGAATCTATCAATCATCACATAGAATGAATAAATCTGCTGACATTGCTATGTTATAAGATGGATCCAATAAACGGTACATGTCGATTTGTTTCAGTGTAGCGGAACTATGAACCTACCCTCTTCAGAACTTTCTCTAGCAATAAATTAACGCATATCTAACCAACTCTGACATACATAGATTTTTCTGAAGATTAGTGTAGAAGACAATTATTTGTGTTCAGGTGAATCAACAACCTCTTAAATAAACAAAAAAAAAATATATGTTCACTAGGGGCATCCCACTCTAAACTTTGTATTTTTCCTAATATACATATAAAGATCTTAGTGATATCTAAGATACACAAAAATACTTAAAAATACTTAAGAAATATCTAGCGTTAGTTTATTTGCTTGGTTGCTATGTCAATTTAATTTGCTTGTTTATCCAATGTCAGGCGTTTTGTGTGAATATTGGTTAATTTGTTAAACAATTAACATTCATTTGATTAAGAGCGTGAACAGCTTTAGGTGTTCCGAACCATTTTCGGTGTAATCTGTTCACCATGTACCAGAAAGAATTAATTCTGATAGATATTGGATCCTTTGTTGTTACTCGTTCGAGTTCCATAATTTGTATAACCAATCTAATAGTGAATTTTGTGTTGTTCTTTTTTTCCGCTCGGTTCTTGGCTGTGTGACTATGACAATGCCTGATAAGAACATAATTGGATGTACGAAACCATATGACCATACTATCACCTATATTCTCGTTTACGTCCGGACAGTATGTTAAACGAGAATATGGGCGTATTGCGGAAATGCAAATCTCTTAGCTTTCCACCTTCTAAACGCAGAACATGTTTATTAGAGTAGATTGGGGTAAGAGGGGCATAGTGAGCATCCCGTGCACCAGCTTGAACTTCCGGCCGTTCGGAACAAATTGGTTAGTGGTAGGATCAATATAATAGTGATATTGAACCTACTACCAGTTGATTTGTTTCATGCAGCTGGAGATCCAAAGCCAAAGTGTGGGATGCTCACTATGCCCCACCTGTTCACTATGTCCCTCCTTCCCCTAATAAACCATAAATGCCACTGGACACAGTGTAAGCAACATAGCCAGAATTATTTAAACGAATGGATTTAGTTTTCGTTGTTTTCCTACGTATAATTAAAACAAGTAAAACGTTGTGTTCAATGTGATATAATAATTGCATTAATTTTTCAAAATAAACATTATAGTAGTTTATTCAAAAGGAGAGTCAAAACGGCCATTCCCATTCAACACCCGGTAGATCGACAAACTTTTCATTCTGCATTTGCTCAGGTCTGCACGTTTTCACGGCAACAGTTCCTCGATACTGCAAAAACAAAATCGTAGTCAGATGATTCGCTGCTAGGTAGGTCCACGGTACGAGAGGGAGAGAGAAAAATAGAAAAGTACTAGTTGCCCCTCTCATGCCATGGCAAATTTTTGCTCGGGTCAGCTAATGCACGCTCATATCCGAATACATACACCAATATTCATAATCGCAGGATCTTTGTGCACCGAGAGGGTATATGTGAGCTTTGAGTTTAGTCGATTGGTAAACACCGTTCAACTTGTACTGAAAATATTATTCTTTGTAACCAGCTCTTGAAGCATATCTACAAGCTGAATCGCTGAAAAATATAAATTAAATAATACTAATTTAAACACATAATAAAAATACTTAACACTCCTATTTGTATAAATACAAGACGACCGACAACAACAAACACATGCACTAGCAACCGGTCATCAAAAAATAAGTGTTACTTCGATGGAAATTTATAGCCATGGTTTAAAATACTTAAAAATACTTAAGAATACTTACGCGAGATTTACAAATATTTTACTGATATTAGGCATGAAGTTTAGAGTGGGATGCCCCTAGTATGTTCATGTTAATCCCTTACTTGTTTGCATTTTTTGTATATTTGATTGAAATTTAGAGAATATTTTGAAACTCATACTTCGAATCTAATCAATATGGGCCCGGATCCTAAATCTGACAGGACGGAAATTAGGTCAGAAACGTTGTATGTTTACAGTAAATTTTCAAACAAAGATAGCATAGCATAGCATAGCATCCCACATAAACGCGAACCATAAATTGACCTTACCTAAAATGGTTAAAAATTGTTTATAATCCCTGCTAAACTTTAACTGAAATGGTTATGGAACTTTACATGAACGTTTAATGATAAAGTTTCAACCTTATGTATTATGGTTTTTTGGAACTGGACCTTACAAATAATGGGTTGTTAAGAACCATTACCATTCCAAATTCTTGTTTTCTCCATACATTTTCAGAAAGAGAACTATATAAGAACATTTTTACTTATGATTTGAGAACATTAATGATAATGGTTGTGGTAGTCAGTAAGGTCCATTAATGGTTTTGTATTATCACTCAACTTTACGTGGAATATATCGTGAATAGGTAATCAGTAAATTACAGTCTCGGAGTTAGTGCCAATAGACTGAGTGAATCCAATCTTTACTTTTCTCAAATTCAGGAATTTTTCCCTGGAAAATCCTGGAAAAACCTGGGAAAACATGACTCATCGCTGAGTTCCTGCACTTTCCTAATAAAAATTGTATGGTTAATTTGCTTAACGACGTGTTCTGGGTATCATCCAAACCATTTGTGGAATAGTTCAATGATTTGGGTTATCGTTCGTTTATGGTTATTTTTTATTAGGGTTTATTTCTTATTTCTGAGATAACTAAACTCAAATTTGGGTCGATCTCATTCGCTGTGATATCACCTTGAAAGATATCGGCGCCGGTAGTCAGCGTGATTACCTCTCACCCCAGCAGGCCTGGATCCAATCTCAGTCGGCGCCACCGGCATGTTCTAAGGCATAACATCTCTGATCACGTCTTCCTTCGGGAAGTAAAGCCGTTGGTCCCCGGTTGAGTTTATGGGTCAATTGGTAGGGTGGGAGCTGCCTCCCTGGCGTCGGTAACATTGGAGCTCAGTACGGAAAACAAATCTCGCGTCACTTTTCAATAGGCCCTATCTACATTGATCGATTCTCTTCATCGACACTCTCTTTCGTAAATAACTCGGCTTCACAAATACTTCCTGCCGTCTTCGTCG
The DNA here is from genome assembly GCF_037179485.1 of Ochlerotatus camptorhynchus. Classification (NCBI taxonomy): domain Eukaryota; kingdom Metazoa; phylum Arthropoda; class Insecta; order Diptera; family Culicidae; genus Ochlerotatus; species Ochlerotatus camptorhynchus. The sequence goes on along the minus strand of NW_027040732.1, from coordinate 1,068,726 downwards.
AATTAGATGCTAGATTGTTACTTCTTGCATCGAAAATATCCGGCCGTGGCGATTCAAAGTTGATCAAGGTTGATCAAAATAATTTGTACCCCTGCTTCCAGTTTGATTACATGAGCATTTTGTGTGATCGTTGGTTCTGAATAAGGACAAACAGGCAGATGAATTCTATTCCTACTCTTTACTGTAATAAGCTTGGTGGCTTTGAAAAGAGCCGTTTTGTTGCCAAAGTTGGTGATGATTTAACCTCCGAAACCAAACAGAGTGCGTCTGTCACTTCAAATCGTAGATGATAACCATGGCCGCTTACGCTTGGAGTGTTTAGTGCAGGTGACAGCATCACGGATCTCATTTTTCAGGAACACCTTCAGCACACCTCGTAAATCAGACCGGAGATACGTCAGACATCGCCACGGCGAGCCAGACGACGGATGGTAGTTATCTCGAAAAATTTGCGTTTGGTTCTGAATATGGCGATGAGTGTGCAAAATATTACGCAATTCCATCCTCCCTATTCGCACGCACCCGAGGATCGGTGGTGAATGCCACTTCGACTTGTTTCGTCTACTTACTACTCTCTGACGACTGTGCTGGGGAAGCAGCATATGCATGTAGGTAATTGGAGGATTTGTTAGTTAATTCGACGCTTTTGGACAATGCTGGACATTTACCAGTTTTTCTATTGTTTCTTGTTGAAAATCAACATTCGGAAGCGTTGTTATCGATGCGTAGCCATATTTCTGATCGATTGGTGATAAAATTATTGAAATTGGATCAGGGGCAGCTGAGTTATTAACGTTCAAAATCTTTCTTAGTTTGTTACATGTTCCATTTTCGGTTTTCACAAAGTGTACCCCCATATAGAAATCAAAGACGTAGCCCTACGTCAAAATTAAGTCAACAAAACAAGCATCGCATTATACATCTGGCCATATCCTTTCAATCGCAGGGGAAGGAAGGGAAAGCTAATCCAACATCTACTTAAGAAAGTGCAGGTGCAAGAAGTTGTGTTAGTGGGAGGGTGAATGATTAGGAAACTCTATTCGTCAATATAGAGCATTTGATAAATCATTAATAAAAATGAAATATAAATAGATTAAATGTAAAGATCTCACCCGAAAGGCCTAGTGACTTTGCAGTGTCATGTTTTCGGAAATGCTTTATTTAATTTTTCGTGAAACACCGCAATCACTGATAACGCTCTTCTACTTATCCCTTTGTTCGTACGCACAAAAAATTGCACTCCACGCATAATCAAGGTCATAGGGGAAATGTACCTAATGTTGGCCAATGGATCTAAGATTAGTGGCGCCGGTGGTGTAGTGGTAAGCGTGATTACCCCTCAATCCCAGTCGATGCCGCCGGGATGTTCTGAGGCATAACATCTCTGATCACGCCCTCCTTCGGAAGGGAAGTAAAGCCGTTGGTCCCCGGTTCATGAGTTGCTGGGTCAATAGGTAGAGTCTAGGTGTGGGAGCTGCCTCCCTGGCGTCGGTAGCATTGGTGCTCAGCACGGAAAATAAGATCGACGCAAAACAAATCGATGAAAAAAAAAAATCTAAGATTGGGTCCATCGCTAAAAGTTTGCTATTTATCAATTTTATCTAGATGAATGGATATGGATATTTTTGGTCGCTATTGAAAATTTAGTCGATTTCTGAATTTATGTATGGGTCCAAATTAGGGGAATTTAGGCCGACATTACATCCATTTCCCCTGTATAAATTAATCAAAAGGTGCAAATCTAGACACTACAAGAATAATCTTGATTTCGGCTTCTATTGTTATAAGAAAAAGTATCAACTCGCACGCACAATAGGCCTTACTAAGGACTTCTGCACTGTATCGTATGTTTTACAGTCAATTTACAAACAAAGATCACCCTTTGTTTAAATGACAATCAAATGGATGGTCATCAGCTGACGCCGAATTCATTTATAAGGCAATCATCCGAAATTCAAAAGCATATTGTTAAAAGGCTCGAGCAATGCAAGTATCATACAAAGTATTGCGGAAGATTTCGATCAGTGTAGACGAAACTTTGCGGAACCCTTAACTTACTTACACGAGAAAATCTTCTTGGACTTGAAGAAAACAAAGGGGATCAAAAGTGTCCAGTTTCCCCAACTCGTTTTTTGTTTACTTGGACTTGGTTGTGTTGGTTGTGTTCCAGAGCAGAGACTGTGGTCAAATATGAAACTAAAGTTGATTATGTGATGTTCTTGAATTTTAATACTCAGGTTGCTCTCTTTTAATGGTTACATTACAAAAATTGAGAGCTAATCATTCCTCAGTAACTATCAAATGGAGAACTGGTTCTGCTCTTAGTGAAAACAGAATGAAGTCTCACTTAAAATATATGAAAGTGAGAGAGTTTCTGTTGTTGTGTTTTTTTTTTGATTCAAAAATTGGATTGTAAGGACTTTTACCAATGCACTTGGGGGTTATAATTTAAGATTTTGTCATGGGATTTCAGGTACGAAAACTATCAGATTAATTCTCATAAATAGATTTATTCAACAAAATCGTTCAACATAATCGGCGGTTGTTGGTTTATGTATGTACACATCGGTCACTTCCTCTACCACCCTACCTGAGTGCTGGAAAAGCATCTTCACTGTATTTACCAAGCGTAGTGCGCGCTGGCATCCTGGAAACTAACATGGGAAACCGAAGCTTCTGGTGCATAGCTCACGGTCTTGGCGGCAACAACTGGGGCAGCATGAGCATACACGGACTGGGCGGCAACAGTCTTGACATAGGTTGGCTGCTGTACAATGGTCTTAGTGTAGACTGGCTCGGAGGCATAGGTCTTGGCGTAGACTGGCTCGGAGGCATAGGTCTTGGCGTAGACTGGCTCGGAGGCATAGGTCTTGGCATAGACTGGCTCGGAGGCATAGGTCTTGGCGTAGACGGGTTCGGATACGTAGGTCTTGGCAACTGGGGCACTGTACACGGTCTTGGCAGCATGATACACTGGCTCAGCGGCATAGGTCTTGACAACGGCTGGCTGCTGGTGCACATAGGTCTTGGCGTAGCTAGGCTGGGAAACAATAGTCTTGGTGTAGGATGGCTCATGAACCTGGTATCCCTTGCTGACGTACTGGACCGATGGTTGGGCATAGGTGACGGCCTTGGTGACTGGGGCGGCGTAATGCACAGCTGGCTGGGCATAGTGCTCAGCTGGCTGAGCGTAGTGCACAGCAGGTTGGGCATAGGCTAGGGTCTTGGTAACTGGAGCAGCATAGTGGACAGCTGGTGCAGTGTACGATACGGTCTTAGTAACTGGGGCAGCGTAGTGAACAGCCGGTTCAGCGTAGGTTACGGTCTTGGCAACCTTTGCCGGGTGGTGCTCACGGGTGATCGAGCTGTAGCTGACGGCCGAAGCTGGGGAGTAGTGGGCCGAATGGTGATCAGCTTCAATGTAGCCAGCGCTGGCACAGGCCAGGGTGGCAAACAGGGCAACCATCTGTTAATTGGAGAAAAACAATGTTATTGAGTTTCCCAAATTGGTTAGGTACCAATTCGTTCCAGATTAGTACAATGTTTTACGAATGACTGATTGATTGACAAATCTGCTCTTAAAGTATTCGTTTGTTTTCAATTGCACACACTTTTGTAAAAAGGAAAATTAAGCAAGAGGGCTGTATCCAACAGCACATCTCCTTCACTTTTCCTAGATCTTCTTTCGGCGTGTACACTTTTTTATTTGTATTCTTAAATTTCAGAACAGTCCATTTTTGAAAACTTCACGGATCTTCAAGCTCTTCAAATCGAACACACTGCACTAATCTCCTGTAGTTCCAAATATGTTGTCGAGTTCTCACCTTAAACGCCATTATGTCGAAGTAAACTTGCACTTAGGATGCGTGCAACGAAACGATTTAGTCGAATTAAAGTGAACTGAAGCAATGATACAGTTCAGCCGGTTGGGTCCAATATTTATATGAAAAATCTAAACACTTGGGCCGCTCTCCGCTCCATTCCAGCAACGATGATGACGCGTACCGGCAGAACCGAAGAAGAGAGATGACCTTGTGGATCCGCGCACTGGCTACGACCAACGTGGGTACGGTCGATGGTGTGCAGCAGCAGAAGCAGAAAAAAAAAAAATAAATAAATACAAACTATCACACAGGCTAGCAATAAATCGCACTCCCCACGAATGGTGCGACTCGGAACAACCGGACGACAAGATCGGTGGTTGATGGGACATGATGCTGTTGATTCGATTTTGTTTTCGCTCGGATGATTTCGCGAAGGGGTTGATCAACCCAAGGCGCTACATATCTTGAGGATGGATTGTAGGCTGTAACAGCGAGAGGAAAGAGGGAGGTGAGCAACAAAGACAAACTTGAGATTTATGTGCGAAAGGCCGAAATTGTAATGAGACGATGGTTGACGGATCTGATTCGCGAGCGCAATCCGTTCGTATCCGCAAGGGTGAGTAGTTGCGCTGTCGTGAATGGAAGGAGATGTAATTTTTTTGTGAAGGCAGTTTTGGAGTCGAGGCAAAAGTTTGCTTATGGAAGTATTGGTTTTAAGAAGGTTTCTAGAAAGAGAATGATTTGTCGGAAGTTTGGACGTCTTCAGGGTGGTACATATTTAGTACATGAGAGATAGATAGATAGTTCCGTTATATTCCAATATTTGAAAATGCTCACCCTCGACGTATAATTCCTGAATTCAAATCAAGTAGTTGAAAGCTGTTGGATGATCTGGAATCTGGAATATTTTTCTTAGTACAAGAGCTTTAAAACATTTTTAATTCGAAGTCTTTTTTTGCTTTTTTAGAGAGATTTTTAGCCTTGCGCTGGTTCGTCTCTTGAAAACGAGAGTGATTTTTCCTTTAATGCTACCGACTGTCGTTTTGAATAATCGTGGTCATGTGGTAAAGTTCTGTATCCTATTCCTCTTCAGTCACTGTGTTTAGTTTTAGTACCGTCATTCGTCCATTGCCGTGTCCTTGTACATGCTCTGCTTGGTTGGATATCTTCGTTTATCCGTTTCTGAATTAGTAGCCGTTCACGAGGTAAAATTTTTAGTCCTGATATTGGTCCAAACCATTGTCCGTTGTAGTTGCTTGGGTGTTCATAGATCAAATTTGGTTAATCAGACCTGAGAACCCGTATAGGGAAAGGAGCCCGTACTACTGGGGGCATTCGCATAAGAAATGCTCCTCTGTAAGTGGAACATTGCATGTACTGCACTGCCTTCTAAATCTGCCCCCTTATCCTATGTTGTGGGAGACTTTGGTATGGCCAGATCTGAACCAGGATAGAATGACTTGGAGTCGATGTTCAGGTGGATCATCCCATTTCCTGGTATCCCCTTTTACCTTCCGGATACATAAGTCTCGAGATCGCATACTATCGCAGCAGTTCCATATCGTGATTGTGATCCACTGCTTTATGTATTGGTTTGGGACCTTTCGGGTGTATAAGCTGGACGGTCTTGCGGATGCCTCTGATTCCACAGTTTCCGGGGACCCAGATAAAGGTTGTTTCCTTAGGAGCGAACTGCTGGATGCCCTGGATCCAGAGGCGTTTAGCTGTTTCAGCCTCCGCACATGAAATGACAAGATTAGTCTTGTGTTAGTTAGTGTTGTTATATTCCAGTACTTTTTTTTATAATGCGTTTATTTTTCCAGGCTCATTTGCCGTAGCTTTGCGGAGCCGATATCCATCGTTTGGGATACAAAATTACTTAAAACTACTTTAGTAAAGCGGGGGCTGGCAGCCCTAAGTATGCACCTTTAGAATTGATAAAACGATCCATAAAATATAGAAAAACGTTCCATTAAAAACATCCAAATGATCCATAAAACATCGGAGAAAATCCCTAAAAAAGTGAGGATGATCCATAAAAAATATCAATATTATCAATATTTTATCTGAAATTTAGCAACACAATTATAAAAATGTACCGTCAAAAAAATGAGCATTGAAATTGTACGAATTATCCATAAACAGATTGCAATTGATCCATAAAACATTCAGCAATGAAGCTTAAACTAAAGAAAGTGATCCATAAAAAATCAAGTTTGCGCCCTTAAAAATATAGACATGATCCATAAACTAGACGTATATTATCCATGTTTAGGACACTTTTTTTAAATTTTGTATAATTGCTCCACTGCATATCTACTTAGACTTACTGTCCTGCCCGTGAATTTCAGGTAGATGTGCGAAGCGACGGGCAAGCGTCTAGAATTAGCTTCCAAAAGAAGATTCTATAATAATATTCTCAAGAAGCTTCGTATGGAAGCTTCATTTAGAAATCTTGTAAAGAAGCTTATTCTAGACGCTCGCCCATCGTTCCGCTCTTCTGACAAAAAAAAAAAAACACGGGCAGAACAGTAAACCTGAGTAGCTACGCAGTAATGTAGCAATTTTCCAAGGTTTATTGATCAAATTAAAAAAGGGTCCAAAACATGAAAAACATCTGTATATCCCATATACTATAATTGGAACACACCATAATAGGAACGTCTACCAATAACTGGAACACATACCCTAGGTATGAACCAAAAAAAAATTAACATTTATTTTTCATATTTTCTAAAGAAGATTATTATAGAAGCTTCTTTTGGAAGCTAATTCTAGACACTTGATCATCACTCCGCACCTCTACCTAAAAAAATCTAAGTAGTTACGCAGTAATGGAGCAATTTTTCATGGTTTATGGATCAAAATTAATAATATAGTGTCCAAAACGTGAATAATATACGTCTAATTTATGGATCATGGCTGTTCAGTATATCGGGATAACCCTGGATGTTTTTTATGGAACGTTTTCCAATATTTTATGGATCATTTATTGGTTTTTATATTCAAAAATATATTTGCCGCGGCTATCTCGAGGTTATGGGTAACAAATTGTAACAAACGGATGGCAGGGTAGGGATTGAGAACACAAGGTTTTTTCGAGCAATCTGCTCTTGATCTCGAACTAAGCGACATACTGATGAAAAAGACAAACATGGGGGTACACCAATGGGCAGCTAACAACTTGGGAGAACACAAGAAGACAATAACTACTAAATCCGTTTTAAAAACACATAAATTAATTTTAAATAGTCGAGATCTTGGATCACCAAGATATCTCTAACGGGCAAAGGTTGTGTTCCTCGGGCCCTGAGGGATGCGGATAACTCGGATCTAGCAACACAATGGAGGGTGCATGACCAAAGCAGGTGGTCGATCTCGTGATAGCCACTACCACAAGCGCACACATTGCTGCCTGCGAGCCCGATTCGGAAGAAATGCGAGTCTAACGAGTAGTGATTGGACATGAGCCTTGACATGACACGTATAAAGTCACGGCTCATGTCCAATCCTTTAAACCACGGTTGAAGAATAGAATGTAACCATCTTTCCAGATCACTTCCATTCCATTTTTTTTACCAGTTGGTGAGTACTTGCTGACGGGTAATTGAGAAAAATTCCGCAAAGGCGATTTGTCGATCAAAAATATCGCCTTCCATAGCGCCCACTTTAGCCAACGAGTCCGCTTTCTCGTTACCCGGATTAGAGCAATGAGATGGGACCCACACTAAAGTGATGGTATAGGAGCAGTTAGATAAAGTACTCAATTTGGCTCGGATTTCGGTCAGGAAAAACGAAGAGTACGAATAGCCTCCAACGAGCTGAGGCTATCCGTAAAAATGAAATAGTGATTAGAGGGTAGTGAGGAAATTTGCTCAACTGCGTAGAATATGTCTACCAGTTCCGCAACTGGCAAACCTGTCAGTGGGAGAACTAGCAATGGGCGATCTTGGATCGAAACATAAGAGATCGATTCTTTTGGTTCGATTAATCGATTTTTTAATCGATCTCAAGCACGACAAAAATCGACTGTATCGATGCTTTTCATTCGATTTCTGTTTCGATAAAAAAAAAATGTCAGTGCATTTGCATTTGCAATTTAATATTGACCTATACCTGTAGTCTTCAGCTCACGCTGGCGCAGTTAAATTTGGGTTCGGTTTACTTTTCGGTCATCAAAACAAAACTTTATTTTTCTCGGATCGGTGCGAATGTTACTTTCGACATAATGAAAATTTGCTCCTGATATGCACACATCTTTCCCCCCTCCAAAACCAACCGGAGGCCTGTGGGATTTTTTATGACGAAATGGTAAAGAATGTTATTAATATACATAGGGGAAATTTAGGACGGTACTAATTGATATTCCTGGTCGCTATTGAAAATTTAGTCGATGGCTGAATTTATGCATGGGCCCAAATTAGGAGCATTTAGGCCGACATTGCATCCATTTCCCCTATCTACAAACATTCACTTCTTATGAAATATTTCAGGTTCATCAGTTCTCTATGTCAGAACTGGATCACCACGGAGGCATATCGGCAGAATTGAAATTTTTTTTGCATCAGCCTGTTTTCCCATGTTCTGTCGATCCTTTTCAAGCATGGGAGAAAATCCGTAGTGAATATCCCCATTGCTCGAGACTATCTATGAAAAATGGTAACAAGTGTTCCGTTAGAGAGGCTATTCTCGAAGACTACAAATCAAGAAGACTGGCAACTATTCCATTCTCCCATACAAATGTCAAACGTCACTGATAACAGTGCCTCTGACAATCAAAGGTGAAACTTTGAAGCACAAGTGTTAGTGAGACTGCTCATTAACAGTGACTGTGTGTGTGTGTGACCTAATGTCACCAAAACGAATAATCATAACACAGTACTCGTTGTTGTTTTGGTTTTGCTCTACAAAATTTCACGGCAATTTGTATCCTAATCACAGCAAGCCGGTGGTTTTCCAACTCCAAACCGAAAAACTCGTCATGGTGGATCAAGTAGAGGATTGAAACTCGGATCGATACCTAGGAATTGACGGCTTCCACCTCCGTTGAGTGAGCTACCGTCATTCGAAAACTGCTGAAAATTCAAGGATTCAAAAAGAAGCAAGATCCGATACCTATATCACGATCCAACGGAAGGCGTAGCAGGATCTAATGTTGGAGAAAATGAAAATGAAAGGTTTGAAGGACTACAATCCCAAACGGTACGTATTGATAAAGAATATATTTCCATTTTAAATGTTGTCAGAACATGAAACCACCGGATAGTGATCCTCTGTATGCTTTAACAATTCTTGGAATCGACCGGACCCTGCCAGATAATGATAACAACAGTGTCGGATTGGCCAGTGACATTCAAATGGTCTACGAGTACTGTGTCAAGTGCCATACGGAACGGGCATGCATTTTACTAATGCATCATACGAATGCCCATAAATGCATCACTAAAGAGCTTAGGAAAAGTGCAAGATAATTCTGAGATAGTCCCACCATAATTGTGAAGGGCATCATTGCCATAGTTTTAATTTTCAAAACAAATTTACTTACGCATCTGTTCAATTTCAGCTGGAATTTTACTCGTTGTCAACATAAAGCAAAGAAAGAAACGTTTCACTTTTTACGACAATCATAACAAAACAAATAATTGACAGCTATTTATTTCTACCTATGTGTGTGAATGCACTCGTGAATTAACACACACCATCATACACAGGTTCCACTTTTGCTCAGAAGAGGCGTTGCCGTTACTGTCTCCTGATTTTTGGCAGAGTTGCCAGTCTTCTTGATTTGTAGTCTTCGCTATTCTTCAAAACTGGTGCAACCACTCAGAATCGATATCGGCTCAATGCAAAATGCATAGAAAACGGCGCCGGTGGTGTAGTGGTAAGCGTGATTACCTCTCACCCCAGCATTACCTGGGAAGTAAAGCCGTTGGTTCCCGGTTCATGAGTTGATGGGTCGATAGGTAGGGTCCAGGTGTGGGAGCTGCCTTCCTGGCACGTCGGTAGCATTGGTGCTCAGCACGGAAAACAAGATCGACGGTAAAAACAAACCAAAGGAAAAAAAATGCATGCACTCAAAAAATTTCACACGTTTGATCGAAGTGTTTAAACACTTGATTTTCTAAATGCACAATCACATTTACTTTAAGTGTATTTCTCCTTGGTTCAATGTGTTATACACGTTAATTTATGGTGTTGGTGAAAATCTTTCACTATCTATTCAAGTGTATTGCACATTGAATCACGCTACTGTTCAAAACAGATGGATTTAAAGTGTTTTGCATTTCAATACGATGTGAATTGCTTGCTCAGTAAGGCAAACATCGATAACAAGAGTTGTGACTTTATCCTATCAACCTGCCTCATATATGAGAACAACCGTGGCACAGTGAGATCGAACGAAGACTCCGGCAGCAGCATATCCCAACAGTCCATGATCGAATCCCAAATCAGACCCATTATAAATATATGTGAAAGCTCTGGCCTCTGGCAGTTTTGTTTATATATTTGTCGATTCATTTTTAGAGTCGGTAAAGTAGAATTCGATAAAGTAGAATATTGTAGAATATTGAAGTATGGTGTGCAAAGCTATTGATATCACCATATGAGGCACATAGAATCCAAGTGTGTCACGATTCAAATCCATAGTGTTCAGGCATGGTTCATAGCATAAGATTCACACATGAAATGGATGTGTTTCACAATATGCGCAAAATTAAGTGTGAGACACATGATGATGACGTGTGGAATTTTTTGAGTGTAGCTCAATTAGCTTTCTTGGGACCCCTCACGGTCAAGTTTTGGGATATCCTATGTACAGAGATTCGCGAAAATATTATCAGACAATTTGACAACGTGATTTGTTAATGTCCTACAGGAAATTAAATTTAAGTTTATCTAGCTTCTTAGTGAAAATGTACCACCAGGGTTAATATATATTCGGAAAAATGCGATGTTTTTCTTCAGCCGAGTATTAGTACAAGACACTGAAGAAGTCTGCACATTGTAGACGAAGTACGCGTATCTGTCAAGGATAAGCAAATACGGTAGTGGAATTAAATGGAAATTACTAATCCTTCTCTCTCTCTCTCTCTTTATACAGGTATTCCACTAAGACGCCCACATTCATCAGGATTCTTTAAAATTTATCCATCCACAATTTATTTTATAATTATTAATTATGCTTAAAACTCTCTTACGTTAACATACGCATTTTACTGCTATACAATGACAGTTTTCGTGGCTCGATTGGCTCAAGATGGCCGCTCCCGCGAATCTCTGTATGTAGGATTACTAATCTGAATCAAGTAATTTCCGTACTTACCAACTCTTACACTCGGACCATCTGTAACCGTTCGTCGAATGCTCTAAGTGAGACATTGCAAACACAGTGGCTTATACGCCACTCTCGGATTAGAGAAACCAGTGGTCGTTTCTTTTAAGTTTGCCCGACTTAGCTTTTTTTAAGCATGAGCGACGTTCTCAAAAGGGAATTTCCGAACGGTACGGCGTTGGCTTCCTCTTAGAGACGATCCGGTAGAGTTTCGGAACCCCAGCCGGTGCCCTTTCCCGCATCTTTAATTTAGACCGTTTTGCACGGGCGCTCCACTCGCAGACGCCGGTTGGAGAAATTCAAATGTAATCAAAATAGTAATTAACTTTATTCTCATCATGTTTGTATGTTACACTCACAACTTCTACTGCGTACGTACTGCACAATTTATTTCTAAATGATATCAATCATCACACTAAATGAATATTAAGGCCCAAACGCAATGTGAGCGGAAGCGGAACGGAAACGGAAAGTTGTCACAAATGACATCAAGATGCCTAACCGAAGTGGATTTGATTCTTATTAGTTTTCAATCCGACAAGTAGGCTTACTCAGCTTGGGCTGCCGCTGCCGTTCCGCTGTCATAGCGCTTGGGCCTTTATAAGTGAAATGTCATAACAAGATAGCTTATGTAACGTAATATCAACTTTAGACTGAACTTGGCGTTAATCTGCACCAACTTTCCTTTGATCCGTTATATTTTTATTTTATTTATTTATTTATACAATACAAGAATAATAGCACAAGTAATCTACTAAAGATTTTCAGAGCATATGCTACTATTACACTACCGATGTACCTATTAACCTAACTTAAGTAGTTGCTGCATAAGTTTTTGAATGTTGTTAAACTTCTTGCTGTCTTGCATTCCCTAGGTAGTTCATTCCATAATCGAATCGAACGATAGCGCATTGATTCACTTAAAAAATGTGTCGAGCATCTTGGAATAATTTAAACACTTGACCTAGAAGATTGTGAGTTAATAAAGAAGTTTCGAAGATATATCGGACTTTCGTTTAAAATTTTAAAAGTTTGAATGAACATTCTAAATTTCATGTAGTTGACGAAATCGTAGCCGAGTAATAAATTAGAAAAGTTAGAAATGTGATCGTATTTCCGCAGGTCGTATACGTATCTGGTAACGGCATTAAATACCAAGTTGAATTTCTTTGTATTTGTCTTAGAAGTTAAACTAAAAAGAATATCCCCGTACAAAAATAACGGATTGATCAAGGATCTAGCAAGCTGAAGTCTGATATGTTGAGGCGTGGAGTGACGTAACAAAAATAGGGAGTGAAGCGTACAATAAACTTTGCTGCACACAGCATTGACTTGAGCATTAAAGTTGAGGTTACAATCCATTACAATACCAAGGTTTTTATTTGTGTCAGAATACATAATGATATCACCACCCAATTTAACTAATGGGATATCCTAAATACCAGTTCGTTTTGATCTAAAAATAATACTTTGTGTTTTTGCCCTGTTCAAAATAAGACCATTAGTTTCACACCATTTTAAGATATTTTCTATATCACTATTTAATAATGTTGACAGTCATCTGCATATAAGTGAAATTTACAATTTGATAAAACGTTGGGCATATGATTGATGACCATAGAAAAAAGTAGGGGTCCCAGGATGGATCAGCTTTCTGGTAAGAGAGCCTGAAACATTTTTGTGCCATTTTGAAACATGAATCGTCTCTTTTAGCAAAGATTGACAGTTTCTTATGGGAATTTTCCGTGGAGCGAAAGGATAGTACAAAGTCCGCCATGTTTCACGCACAGTCTGACGTTTGCTTATGGATTTTAACATTGGAGTAAAGAGCTACAATATAGCCAAGCGCGATTCGGAGACAACGGTATTGAACCCGTTGCAGCTTCAGGATGTGCGCAGATTGAAAGCAGAAGCTACCGCACTCTAGAACCGACAAGATGGTTGTTCGATACAACCTGATCAGATCTTCCGGGTGTACTCCCTTAGGGATAAGTTGAAAATAGAAAGAATAGATAAGAAAAATCGCAAAAAATCTACTATTTATAATTTTTATCTAGATAAACGCGTCATTGGGACGATACTAATGGATATGTTTTGTCGCTATTGAAAATTTAGTCGATTGCTGAATTTATGTATGGGCCCAAATTAAAGGCATTAAGGCCATCATTGTTCGTTCCCCCTTAAAAAAAAACATAAAGTTTGACATGCTGCACGATGGGTTTTGATTCTTGTCGAGAACTGGCCACTGTCAATTACCGGCCAAGTTTTGTAAAATTATTAAGTTCGATATGTCACACGACTGGTTTTGGTTCTTGTTGAGAATTGGCCACTTCCTCGGGTCCATCAGAACTTTTCCGGGATGCCCAACGGGATCACGTACCATCGGTATAGCCGTAATTGGTCCAATTACATAATTTTAACAGTCAAGCCGAATGCCGACCCAGCGTGACCCCAACGGAAACCGGAATAACTCCGGAACCATGTATTGACCTAAATTCAAGAACTTTAATAGATTCCCGATAAAATGCAACTTGTTGTGCAGAAAAAGATATGAAATTAAATTTTTAGAATTAATAGAATTTTGAAATCTATGCAAATTTAGACGTTAGGCAGCAAAGGTTAATGAGGACAAAATCAATATTGAGTATAGTATCTTTTCCATTTTAATAAGGGCGCATACTTTTAAAAGACTTAGCAGTATTTTAACAAATTAAGATACCCCGTTGCACATTTTCCTAAACAGAGAGGTACCTGTTGGTTATGGGTGGAGTTTAAGTCGGTATTCTTTATTGTGGACTACTGGTTTTTGGTAATACCGATACCATTTGTGGACAGTATTCTTAATACTAAAAATCAGGTAGCTAGAAATTGGGAAAAGGAATTCTGGCAAAAAATCCATTCGCAAACAAAGGTTCCTCTCTATACCTTTTACATAGTCAGTCACATTTTTTTGCAGATCAACCCCCTCCTATTTTCCCCTTCTAAATTGCTATCATGTGAAAGAAGCATCAGGCAAAGCAGGAAATTCGGTTGTAAGAAATAAAACACCAAAGAGCAAATATAGATATATTCAACAAAATCGTTCAACATATTCGGCGGGTGGTGGCTATGCTTGTACATTGTACAGCAACGATGACTGCAACTTCTTTCTACCTGAGTGCTGGAAAAGGTGTGTAAAGTCTTTTCACCGCCGGATGCATTTACCAGGCGTAGTGAGAGCTAGAGTCCTGGAAGCTAACGTGCGAAACTTGAGCCTCCGGTGCGTAGCTTAGGGTCTTGGTGGCAATAACGGGAGACGGAGTAGCGTAGATGGGTTGGGCAGAAACGGTCTTAACGTAGGTTGGCTGATGGACCAGGGTCTTGGCGTAAACTGGCTCGGATACGTAGGTTTTAGCAACTGGTGCACTGTAGGCTAGTGGAGTTTGGTACGACACGGCATTGGAAGCATATACGGCTGGCTCCTGGTGCACATAAGCCTTGGCATAGGTTGGCACAGCCTTTGCGTATGATGGTGGGTGAGATACAACATGCTTGGTGACGGATGGCTGCGAAACAACGGTCTTGGCATAGGTTGGCTGCTCATGGACGTACTGAACCGAAGGCTGGGCATATGTGACGGCCTGGGTGGCAACTGGACTGGAGTAGTGCACAGCTGGCTGGGCATATGTTACGGCTGGGGTGGAGTAGTGTACAGCAGGTTGTTGATGGACATAGGATGGCTGTGCAATCAGGGTCTTGGCGTAGGTTGGCTGCTCATGGACGTACTGAACTGAAGGCTGGGCATATGCAACAGCCTGGTGTGCGACTGGGGTAGAGTAGTGTACAGCTGGCTGGGCGTAGGTTAGGGTCTTGGCAACCGGGGCAGCATATTGGATGGTTGGTTGCTCGGCATAGGCCACGGTCTTGGTGACTGGGGTGGCATAGTGGACAGACGGCTGGGCATAGGTTACAGTCTTGGCAACTTTGGTGGGCTCGTGACGGGTGATCGAGCTGTAGCTAACGGCTGAGGCAGGCGAGTAGTGTGCCTCGTGTTGATCAGCTTCAAGGTAGGCTGCTCTGGCACAGGCCAGGGCGGCGAAGAGGACAACCATCTGCAGGGCGGCAATGAAATGGAAAGGAGTTAAGTTTTACATGTGCGTAACATACGTTGGACTGAGGGCTAATATTGCTGGTCATCATGCTTTAGTAGATCTCTGAGTACCCAAAGCTTTTGAAAAAAATGTTTACTTAATTATCTTGGCTCTGTGTTCTCTAATTCTAAGGTACTGATATTTTTAAAGATGTGACGTAAAGTTTACGATTTTCAGAGTTGGGAGGAAATGCTATACTAATGTGCTATTACAGAACTATCAATCGATCCTCTTCTGAACTTTATCTAGCTAATAAATTATGATGAAGTAACAAAACACATTGATTGAATTTATTTATGCAAAATAAACACACACATTTTTTTAAATTTAAGTTTAACATATTTTTGAATTTTTTTATTCAAAATTCCTAAACTTATTTCCCATTTGCATTTTTCCTGGAAAGCAATTGTTTTCTCCTTTATTTTTTCAAGTCGTCATTTTGATTGGAAGTCACGTTGTTGTTCTACGATTTTTTTAAATTGATTTATTCCGCCATTTTGATTATTTTTTGGCAAGTCTCCAAATGGCTGAATTTTAGCTCAATGAATATTAAGCAGAATATGTGCATTTAGAGCCTCAAATTGAAATTTTAGAGAAAACGTGTCTTTTTAAAAATGTTTCTAAACATAAAACATGATAAAGAAGAGGAGGATGGCTTTATCACAGAGCCCCGTCTCGGAGCGAGTGTGTTGTTGATGGACCTGGTCTACGATTCAAGATTGGTTTCTGTGATGATAAGTATCACGATCTTCATCGAAATGTAAGTATTATTGACAATAATCATAACAATCAACTCGTATATACATTGAAATACATATATAAAAGGGAAGGGACGATCCAACAGGGCACTCGATTAAAGCAATTTGGACGGGGAGAGTGGGAATGCGAACTCCCTGTTGATAACATTTCGTGGATAAAGGGCGGGCTCTTTTCGCCACTCATTGGGGCATCTTCCTGTTTGGGGGCTTGTCTTTTTGACCAATTGGCTGATCAAGTTGCTGGAAGGAGATTCTTTATTGTTCCGTAGATGCGTATAGGCGACTTTGCCTATCGATCTACCCAATCCGTTTTTGGCCCTTCAAATAGCGACATGCTGAGGACAATCAGAGGTTATTAAGCTTGATCAAGACACAAGCAGAGAAGAGAGCCCACTTCTGTTGGACTAAGTTCCGTGCTACAATGGGTGGTAAACCACTATCATCACCATCATATCTTTGACAAAGATGTTCCTTATAGTAAGGCCCTTGTTTTGGGGTCAGTGAATACTTGGGTGGTCCAAAAAAACTTGGGTGGAAAAAAAATCGTTTTAATTTGAATTAAATAAAGGCATACATTTTTTGGAAAAATTGTAACTCAACTAGTGCAATGAAATTTTGTATATATCTTGAATTGACCAATTTAGAGCTATTTACCTTAATTGACTTGGAATGTCTCTAAAAAACGGTTTTTTGCTATAATTTATTTTTATTTTTTATTTCTCAGCAATGTTGTCTCTCGATAACTTATTGAAATTCAGAAGACGAAACTTTTCCACGCAGAACTTTTCGATATATTTTGCCGCTCAAAAGTTATTGACAATTTTATTCAAAAAAATATGCTGATTATAAATGTTTACAAATCTCTCTTGTTGGAGCAAATATAAAAAAATATAATTTTGCAGCATTTGAAAGGTAGGTGTTTTTTTCTATGTAAAATTAGAGATAAGTAATTATTAGAACTTCTTCAAAATCATCATATCTCCTTTATATCAAGAGATACAGAAGATTGTTCGTCATGCATCAGAGATACGTATTTGACTTGTTAACAAAAGTTGTAGCTAATGACAAAACCTACAAAAACTCTTTACATTATTTTGCGGAATGCTTTTGATGCAAAAATTTAGAGGCAAATGAATTTAAATGAATGCAAATGATTGTCCATGCCTGCTCAGGACCACGCTTACCAGATATGTTCGCGAAATTTTCCGAAATTTTCCTGATGCCAATGGAATTTCTCTGGAGTTCTGGGAACTACCCTGAAATTCTCTTCAGAACTACTCTGAAAGACTCCTCAGAATTACTCTAAAGTTCTCCTCAGAACTAAGTTCTCGTCAGAACTATTCTGAAGCTCTCCTCAGAACTACTCTGAAGATCTTTTCAGTACTGCTCCAAAATTCTTATCAGAATTACTTTAAAGTTCTCCTCTGAACTACTCTGAAACTCTCATCAGAATTACTCTGAAGTTCTCCTCAGAACTACTTTGAACTTCTCCTCGGAACTACTCTGAAGATCTCTTCAGAGCTACTCTGAAATTCTCCTCAGAATTACTCTGAAGTTTTCCTCAGAACTACTATGAAGGTCTCCTCAGAACAATTCTGAAGTTCTCCTCAGAATTATTCTGAAGTTCTCCTCAGAACTACTTTGAAATTCTCCTCATAACTACTCTGAAGTTCTCCTCAGAATTACTTTGAACAGGTCTTCAGAACTACCTCTTCAAAACTACTCTGAAGTTCTCCTCAGAACTAAGTTCTCGTCAGAACTAAGTTCTCGTCAGAACTAAGTTCTCGTCAGAACTAAGTTCTCGTCAGAACTAAGTTCTCGTCAGAACTAAGTTCTCCTCAGAACTAAGTTCTCCTCAGAACTAAGTTCTCCCCAGAACTAAGTTCTCCTCAGAACTAAGTTCTCCTCAGAACTAAGTTCTCCTCAGAACTACTCTGAAGTTCTCGTCAGAACGACTTTGAACTTCTCCTCGGAACTACTCTGAAGATCTCCTCAGAACTACTCTGAAATTCTCCTCAGAATTACTCTTAAGTTCTTCTCAGAATTACTTTGAACTTCTCCTCAGAACTACTCTGAAGTCCTCTTCAAAACTACTCTGAAGTCCTCCTCAGAACTAAGTTCTCTGAAGTTCTTCTCAGAACTACTCTGAAGATCTCCTCTGAACTACTCTGAAACTCTCATCAAATTACTCTGAAGTTCTCCTCAGAACTACTTTGAACTTCTCCTCGGAACTACTCTGAAGATCTCTTCAGAGCTACTCTGAAATTCTCCTCAGAATTACTCTGAAGTTCTCCTCAGAACTACTCTGAAGGTCTCCTCACAACAATTCTGAAGTTCTCCTCAGAATTATTCTGAAGTTCTCCTCAGAACTACTTTGAAATTCTCCTCATAACTACTCTGAAGTTCTCCTCAGAATAACTTTGAACAGGTCTTCAGAACTACCTCTTCAAAACTACTCTGAAGTTCTCCTCAGAACTAAGTTCTCCTCAGAACTAAGTTCTCCTCAGAACTAAGTTCTACTCAGAACTAAGTTCTCCTTAGAACTAAGTTCTCCTCAGAACTAAGTTCTCCTCAGAACTAAGTTCTCCTCAGAACTACTCTGAAGTTCTCGTTAGAACTACTTTGAACTTCTCCTCGGAACTACTCTGAAATTCTCCTCAGAATTACTCTAAAGTTCTTCTCAGAATTACTTTGAACTTCTCCTCAGAACTACTCTGAAACTCTCCACAGAACTACTCTGAAGTTCTCCTCAGAACTACTCTAAAAAATTTTCCTCCCTCAGAACTATTTTGAAGTTCTCCTTCTCCTTAGAACTACTCTGAAGTTCTCCTCAGAATTACTTTGAACTTTTCTTAAGAACTACCCTGAAATCCTCTTCAAAACTACTCTAAAGTTCTCCTCAGAACTAAGTTCTAGTCACAACTATTCTGAAGTTCTCCTCAGAACTACTCTGAAATTCTCCTCAGAATTACTCTGAAGTTCTCCTCAGAACTACTTTGAACTTCTCCTCAGAACTACTCTGAAGCTCTTCTCAGAAAATCTCTGAAATTTTCCTTAGAATTACTCTCAAGCTCTCCTCAAAACTACATTGAAATTCTCCTTAGAACTACTTTGAAGTTCTCCTCAAAAATACTCTGAAGTTCTCATCAGAACTACTCTGACACTCTCCACAGAACTACTCTGAAGTTCTCCTCACAACTACTCTGAAATTATCCTCTCTTAGAACTACTTTAAAATTCTCCTCAGAACTACTATGAATATCTCCTCAGAGTTACTTTGAACTTCTCTTAAGAACTACCGTGAAGTTCTCTTCAAAACTTTTCTGAAACTTTCCACAGAACTACTCTGAAGTACTCCTCAAAACTGCTCTGAAGGTCTCCTCAGAACTATTTTGAAGTTTTCCTTAGAATTATTCTGAAATTCTCCTCCGAACTACTTTGAAGTTCTCCTCGTAACTACTCTGAAGTTCTCATCAGAATTACTTTGAACTTCTCTTCAGAACTACTCTGAAATCCTCTTCAAAACTACTCTCTAGTTCTCCTCAGAACTAAGCTCTCGTCAGAACTACTCTGAAGTTCTCTTCAGAACTACTCTGAAGTTCTCCTCAGAACTATTCTTAAGTGCTCCTCAGAACTACTCCGAAGTTCTCCTCAGAGCTAAGTTCTAATTCTCCTAAAAATACTCTAGACCTTCGATGAAGTTTTCATAATTTTCCTGAAATATACTAAGTTGTCTGAATATTCTTTTGAAGATCTTTAAATTTTCCTGTCGGAACTTCCCTAAATATATCTGAACTCCCCAGAAGTTCTTTGCACTTCTCAACAAACAAGAGTTCTCTGGACTTCCCTAAAAGTAACGGAACGTTCCTTAAGCTCCCGCAGTTTTACTGATATTCATAACTCTTCTCCGATATATCCCCATGGTTTATGGGGACTGATACTTCTTCAACGCTCCCCCCTTTTTTTGAAGTTAATGTAAATTCAAAGACGATCACTGAACTTCGGAGAATTTCAAAGCCCCTTGGATATTTTCACAATGATTCATATCGATTAGTTATTCAGAAGAATTTCTACTGATCAACTATTTAATCAGATAAGTTTACTATTTATTTACTATTTCAACTGAATCAGAGATTATTAAAATAACCGTATGACTTCATTACGATTAGCTCGTTTAAAGATCTCCAACTAATTGAAAGTGCAAGAGACGATTCTCAAATATTATGCCTTTAAGTAAGCTTGCAAATGCTCATTACAGCTAAAATGATATTTTTCGGATTTATGAAGCTATGAAATATGTTAATGGTAATTCTTATTGACAAGATGCAAGAAGATAAGGTAAAGTATCTGTATGATACATAAAACATGTTAATTTAGCTTTCAGAGGGTCCCAATAGCGGTTAATTGTAACGATGAGCAACGTGATGAGCGAGCAATCAGAGATCATAAAATCGCTAGTTGTGACCTTCGGAAAGCAAAATTGATACATTGTGTATGTCATACACAAACTTTACCACCTATTCTTGCTTCTTAAAAATAAAAATTATCATTATAGTATCTCATAGTTTCATAATTCCAAAAATTAGCGTTTTAGCTGTAATGAGCAATTGCAAGCCTGTCTTTAAGTAGATCAAGTAATATCGTGAAGATCTTGGACTGATCATAGTAAATCAATGACGTCTCGTAGCCAATATTTTAAGTTGCAAGCTAGATCAGGGATTATTCAAAAGATCTCCAGTTTATCGAAAATGGTACTTGGCATTTGATTTTTTAAAATTATTGTGGTAGATTAGGGACAATTCAAGTAACTGAAACAAAACAAAAATCAAATGACCTTCTTCAGATAGGTATTCGCATATGAATTCTAATAACATTAAAATTAAAAATTAAAAAGCTAAAAAGGTTACCTTCCATTTAATTACACTTAATTATTTTTCAAAAGAAAAAAAAAATCACATATTTTAGTCAAAAAATTATCAATTTTTTTTTTTAATTTCAATAACAAAAAAAGGTTATTAACAAAAAATGTTTAATGTTTTTATTCAGAAAACATATTTTTCGGCACTCAATGCTGAAGAATATTACTTTTCGACACTGATTTTAATAATATAATATATAATTTGCATCTTTGCGAAATTTGGTAACATTCGTTTTGAACTAGCGATTTTAAAATATGTTCTACAAAATAGTATTTCCGTTATAGCAAATTGTACATGCAATCTTGCATATTAATAAAATACTTGGCTCAACTAAAATTTATGATAACTGGTTCGTTATTTTATTTAGTTAACGTTGACAAAATCTAAACTGTATCATTCAAATATGAATGTGAATATACCGAAATTATTTGATTCATTCTAGCTAAAATGTTGTTTATTTTTTTCAGTTAGAATAGATTTTACGATATAATGATGCCTTATTGAGGAAGTTCTGCTTCAATTTAGAACTGTTCACATTGATTTTTTTTTTCATCTAAAAATGTGCGATTATTCACTTTGTGACCAGGGTTACACTCTATTTTACACCCATGATTTTGCCAACATAAATTGAAAATAAGCGTTTCTTGATCATTTATTGAACTCAAAATTCCGTTAATTTTCCTCGTGTCACTTATCGATTCACAGTAACAGTCCATTATGTTTTCCTAAAAGCTCACTAATCTTGAAGCTTCTTTCTTCCACGGCACTACACTAATCTGCTAGCCCCGTTCTGCCGTTACACCGGGATCTCACCTTAAACGCCATTATGTCGATGTAAATTTGCACTAGCGATGCGTGCGGGCAAACCGATTTAGTCGAATAAAAGTTAACTGAAGCAATGATACGGCTCTATCGGTTGGGTCCTATATTTATATGGAAAATCCTAGCCCTTTTAGGAACTCACATCAAAGGGCGCAAATCAAGAAGAGAGGGTGACCTTCCCTTTGGGGCCAGATCGTGGCGTGATCGGTGGCAAGAAGTTTTGGAAAATACACACTATCACACGTGTTACAGCAAATCTTACTCCTTCCGATCGTATCCCACACTACAGCTGTACGATTGTTCGGTGGTTGGTGGTTTGTTAGGGATGGTGAACTTTCCTGTCGAATAGTTTTGATTTCGACTCATCGATTTTCTCCGAAATTAGCTCGGTATTTTTCCAAGCAAGATATTGTTGGAATGTTTTCTGAAATCTCAATATTGCAAAAAAAAACATGCATGATTTTGTATCATCCCTATCCCTGGCTTGGAGTTCGTTTACAATGTTTGTTTACAACCGGCATGCTATTGAACGGGTTTCGTAATGGGTAGAGTGTGTTGTAAAATAGAGATGGTGAGTGAGAGAGAGAAACGAGAATTTCGACCACGTTAGAGTGATTTGAGTAATGTCTCTAGCGATGTAATGGATGTGTCTCACGCACCCATGAAAGCAACTGAACGCGTGAGCGAGTACACCGATGTGGATGGGAGGGGTTCACCATGACCCGTATTACAGATTTACGGCAATCCTGAAAGTTACAAAATTGGTACACTCATGAAAATCAATTTGACACCGTATTTAACCACATTATACCGATCATTCGGAAGTGACAATCCACGCGAGCCATGTGACGTCACGAGCTAAAAAACCCCCCCTTGGACGAATGCGACCTCGCAAGGGGTGCTTCTCCGAAGCCGGTCGTCGTGATGGTCACCCCAATGGGAGGTTAATTACCTTCCGTATTGAAGTTTCGAAGTGGAGTGGAAATGAATGGATCCGATGGTGGTGACAGAGCAGCAGAAAAAAAGCACTGTCTGATTCACATCATCTAATCAAAGCCACCGTCGTCGTCGGTCGGTGTCGGTGGGTTGTTTTATGGGTGCACCATAAATTAATGACCAGTTGGCGGGTAGTCCGAAATTGTTTTGATATTTCCTGAGAGCAGAAAAAAAAGCAATATTTACGATCGCGATCGACCTTGACCAAGGGAGCAAAGCCACGAGCGATGAGTTATGGGAGGAAATTAAACTATTGGTATTTTGGCTAAGCTCCGGCTGCGGATAGGCTCAGTGTCACTTCTGCCGGCGATGAGACAAGAGATCTAATTGGACTGTCCATTGTTGCTTCCGATGATTATGGGAGTTTCGGTTTCGCTAATTCTATAGTTGATTGTCTCAACTTCATGATGCCTAAGATTCATTTCCAATATTTCATCTTTGTTTTTTTTTTCGGTGGATCATGGTTAAATGGAAGAGTTTATTTTCCTTGAGGTAATTACTTTTGGGCAACCAATTTAAAACAATTTACCCATGGTAATTGGGCGTTTCAAATTCAACAGGTCTATAATTGCAGGCAGGAAGCCAAGACCGTTTCCAATCAAGCCCGAAGGTGATGGGAATGCATTCCTATCCCAATTTTCTGCTAATGAACAAATCAGAACTGCACAGACAAATCGAAAACAACCACATCGAATGGGCGTCAAAAGCTTAGTCATTCGAAAATTGACTCCGGTCACCTGATTTCCCGTGGGGGTCAAACGTTCAGGTTGACCTTTTGTGCCACCACCATCATCCATCATGCGCTACCGGACAGCGGCGTAGAGTTACAACTCATTGTCACCTTACGAAAGCCCTTAAAGCCCTTGAGATCCATTTATGGATCGATCGGCTCTATAATGCTCGATAATAGTGTCAACCGTCATGATATGGCTGTTTGGACGTAAAAAATGATCTGCATGAAGGTGCTTATCGAATTCTATCTGTTGGTCAGTAGATTTTGACTGTTTATATTGCCTCTCTTTCAATGCGTAGCCTGCGATCGTGAGTGGATATGTTATCTGGGGTAGGGAACAGGGTTGGGGCCTGGTTAGCGGTTTTGATCAGGACCAGGTGTCTTTTCGGTTGTACTACCACTTGATGAAAACTGTATCTGGCATGGTTTCTTTTTAGGAATTTAATCTTTGTAGCAATTAAGGGCAAAAGTTTATATGTATTGTTGCGTAACTGGTGTTCCGAACAACAACTGTGCTAAGTTTAATGGTATATATTTAATAATTACGGAACATATTAATCGTCATGTTACTTAATTGATGTGTTGAAAAAAAAAATTTCCAGAATTTATCAAACTTTTATAATCACGTAATTCTTCTCAGAAATCTCTCAAACTCTCCTCAGAATACCCCTTTTTATTAAATTTGATCCCTCCTCTGTATTCCCTTAGTATTCTTCCAAAATAAGCTTTGAATTCTCCACATAATTTCCTTGTAAGTTCTGTGACAGTCTATAAGTTATTCGACCTCCAAACTATCTATTTTTGTTATATCTATCGTCATTTTAAATAAATTTATGATAGAGTTAGGAGGAATTGCTACACTAATATCAACATGAAGCTTTAGTTCGATATTTTTTTTAGTTAGAGAAAGTTCTGAAGATACATAGATAGTTCCGAAAGAGCACGGCAGTGTTCCAAAAGGACTTCGGATTAGATTTCATGGATGCTTGAATGTTGCGCTGGTAAGCAGAAAAGCATGCTTTATTAATTTTTTGGTAACGCTGGTTGATACGCAAATATAGTAGTGCTCTTTCAGCAGAAGTGTTTTGTGCTTCGTTAATCTCCGAAAAGCAGCTCTTTTCTTTGTTTTTATATAGCGCAATTCGCTTGATAGCCATAGCGGGTACCTGGAAGATTTAGCAGTCTTCATAGGAACGTGGCGGTCTATGACATACGATAGAATGTTTGAGAAAGTTTGCGTAGCACTGTCGGTGTTCTTGTGATCTAGTTGGGCTTCCAAATAAAGTGTGTTCGAAACGGTAATAATGTTTCAGTAGCCTTGTATAAATCAGAACATCATACTCTGCGGTATCATTGAAAACTGGAAGCTTCTTGTCTTTAAGGATTAACTGCATGGGTGGGTGATGTGGCACGTGTTTCGCGAGTGGAGCTGGACTCACTGATATGTCTGGAGCAACGTCTTGAAGGATTACGAAACATTCTGTAGCTATCTAGCAAGGCATTGATGCACTATGGGAACAAAGACCTTTCCGTGTCTGCGAACACTTACTTACCAATCAGGCTAAGGCCTTGTTGTCCTTTGCTGTCCGAAGAAGTCGTCTCCATTCTACTCGATCAATGGCCACACTTCGCCAGCCCCGTAGTCTGCGAAGGGTCCGCAGGTCGCCTTCTACGTGGTCGATCCACCTTGCCCGCAACGCGTCTCTTCTTCTTATTCCTGATGGGTCACTTTCGAAAACCATTTTCTCTGTGTCGTCGTGCGGCATTCTTACGACCAAGCCCACCGTAGTCGCCCAATTTTTGCAATGTGGACGATGGATGGTTCTCCAGCAGCTGGTGCAATTTGTGGTTTATTCACCTCCTCCACGTTCCGTCATCCATCTGCACTCCACCGTAGATGGTACGCAACTCCTTCCGTTGGAAAACACGAAGGGCGCGTTGGTCCTCCACGAGCATAGTCCAGGTCTCGTGGCCGTAGAGGACCACCGGTCTCTTCAGAGTCTTGTAGATAGTTAACTTCGTGCGGCGGCGAATTTTAGTCGACCGGAGCGTCCTCTGAAGCTCAAAGAAGATACGATTTCCTGCAAAAGTGCGTCTTTGAATTTCTCTGCTGGTATCATTTTCGGCGGTCACCAGTGAGTCCAAATACACGAACTCGTCGACCACCTCGATTTCCGCCAATCTTCCCTAGAACCTCTTCCTCTTATGTATTTTGTCTTCGATGCGTTGATGTACGTTTCCGCCATCGTCTCAAAGTTTCGTGCCATGATGTCGATGTCATCGGCGGAGCCAAGAAGTTGGATGGACTTCCTGAAGATCGTGCCACTCGTGTCTATCCCAGCTTTCCTGATCGCGATGTTGAATAGTAGACACGAAAGTCCATCACCTTGCCGCAGCCCCCTTCGAGATTCAAAGGGACTGGAGAGTGTCCCCGATACTCAAACAACGCACATCACTCGATCCATCGTCGCTTTGACCAATCGCATCAGTTTATCCGGAAATCCCTACTCGTTCATAATCTGCCATTGCTAATCTCGATCGATTGTGTCGTATGCGGATTTAAAATCGATGAACAAATGATGTGTGGGCACGTTGTATTTGCGGCATTTCTGTAGAACTAGCCGAATTGCGAAAATTTGGTCCGGAAGGGTTCATGAGTTGCTTGGCAAAAGGTAGGGTCCAGGTGTGGGAGCTACCTCCCTGGCGTCGGTAACATTGGTGCTCACCATGGAAAACAAGATCGACGGAAAACAAATCAAGGAAAAAAAAAAACAAAAAAAAAATCAATGTTTTGAAAACTAAGGCCGCTGTGATTTTAAGTCTTGGTGTTTTATTATTTTCTACTATACGATGGAGCGACCAAAAAGTATTCACACAAAATGAAGTGTAGATAAACAAAGCTTATAAATTAATCTTCTGTATTACGTTATTCTGGCACCTTACTCTCCCATAAGCCCTTATATTGTTGATTTGCCAAATACGAATTCACGGACTTAACAGTTGACCCCTTCCATTAAGTTATGCTCAATATTTTTTAAATTGTCGAAGTATAATGAACTTGGTGGATTCTAGTATTTGGCTGCAACAGGAACGTTGTTGGTTTCATCTAATTTTCACGTAATTTTACCGCAGTGACAAGGTGCTAGATCAGGCCAATACAGCTTAGGGTATCAGTGGTCTCTAATACAAGGCAATGCACATTTGTTCAAACACTCGCTCACGTAAATATTCTGGTTGATGATGCCAGCTGGCTCAAAGATATTTGTTCTTCAACTCACCAGTGCAAATAACCTGTCCAACCAAATAGTTTTCTTCAAAATTTAGATTTATTTAGCAGTATAAAATTCTTAGCCATGAAGCTGTTTAAAATCAGCCTTCACGAATGGGCGAGCAGAATTTTTAAATGCTGGTTCTGTTGCTATCTTAATAACTGAATACGGGATTCCAAAGCCAAAAATCTCAATAGCTTTCATAGACACAGACCTTTGCAAATCAAGTTTATTTTTTTAATTTTTTTTCATATGCACGCTATTTAGACATTTACTACTTTTTGCTCATTCCACCCTTTAATAAACAACGTTATGAATGACTTATTAAAATGATATATTTTCAATTGCATTTTAGTACAAATTTAGTACCATGTTTTCATAACTAAAATTTTGTTTTGTTTTTGTTAATAACTTTATTTGCACAGGCTCAATCGAATACACTTTACAAAGCCAAGTTATTATTTGCGTTACACATTATTAATGTCTTAATTCTAAAGCTACAGGAATTGATTCAAATACTCGTGGTCTTCTTTAGTTTATTTGTTGACAATTTAATGGATGGGGTGAGATAGTAAGAGATTTGAAATATGATTTATGTTTAAAAATAACTAAAATATGACGCTTTTTATAAAAAAAAAAAAAACAGTGCCGAAAATCTCAGCTTCGCTCCTTACAGGATTTCCTGCCGTTTTTTTGTTTTTTTTTTAATGAATGGAGCGAGGCAGATAGTATCTTTTGTGCAGAATATGTAAAAAAGGATGGACTTCGGATGTTAACCTAATTGTATACAAAAAGGTAGCAGATATGTTTTGTAGTCGATTGTTGATAAATCACGAACATGATCAAAATGCCTCACAAGCGATTTTTTCTCAAATTTGAATGTTTTGGCTCTCTGGGAAGAAACGGAAATTAATTTAACTTAATTGTATATTTGTTAATTGTTATTTATTGGAAAAAAGTGATCATCAAAGTTCATGTCTTTTTCAAGTTTATGGGAGGAGGGATAGAATGCTAGTGTACTAGCCAACAAGCACATGGCCTGCTTACATTATGCTGGCCTATTTTTTGCACAGTGCTAGCACACTAGCATTAGCAGTAGTACAGCAGTACACTGTGTGGATGTCAACGTACTCCTGTTTTACGATAAATTATACGAAATCTTGTATGCTAATGTTCCTCGTCGCCGTCGTGCTCATAGCAGGGACCTTGGTGGTCAGCTAGTCAACAAGCTCCGAAAAGCCCACAAACGCTTTTCGCGTCTAGAACTGATGAAAACAGAGATTTTCTCCGACACACTAAAACTACCTATAATGATCTTCTTGCTTCAAGTTACCATGTTTATTTTCTAAGATCGCAGTCGTCTTTGAAACAAAACCCATCGATGTTTTGGCGCAAATAATCAATAATCGCGTTCCGAACAATGTTAGATTCGATTCATCTACGGCCACCACGCCCGAAGAAGCTGCTAATCTTTCATCAAACTTCTTTCAAAGCGTGTTCAGTTCAACGTCGCCTCAAATTCACCCAGATGTTTTCCAAAATGTACCTTCCTATGATGTACTGCTGCCTGTCCTCAATTTTCTCGAGAGGCGTACAGAAAGCTTTGGAAAATCTCGAATCTCTTTAGAAGATCCAATGACACAGCTGTACAATCGATCAATGGAAGAAAAAACGTTCCCAGGCCTGTGGAAAAACTGTTGTCTAGGAAAGATCCTCGAATCCTTAGTACTCGAAGTCATCTTGACTGCAGCAAAACCGCTGATATTTGAATACCAGCATGGGTTTGTTCCTCGTCCCTCAACAAGAACTAATCTGATACGAGCAGTTTATTCCGAGACATGGAACGCCGGAATCAAGTTGATTCTATTTACGTCGACTTTTCGAAGGCGTTTGACACTGTACCGCATTCCTGCGCCGTGGAGAAGCTGAAACTCATGAGTTTTCCGGAATAGATAACGGACTGGTTGAAGTCATACATCTGACTGATCGTGAAGCATTCGTCCAGCTCAACTCTGCACGTTCCAAAGCATTCGAAATACCATCTGGATTTCCACAGGTAGCGTGTTAGGCCCTCCTATCTTCGTCCTCTTCATAAACGATCTGTGCCTTCGTATGTCGTCTAAATCTAAAATTATTAAATGTTTGATCATATTTTAAAAATCTGTGTAATGTGTTTAAATCCTAAAAATCTATAATCTGTGAATACTGAGTCTTGGTTTTAAAGTCTCTAGAAATACAGATTTATCTGTAGTTTTGGTAACCCTGACGACAGCAGCTCTATTTTATATCTTTTCAGGTTCAATCAGAACGATGTGCAACCAAGTGGTACTCGATTATGACGACCGGGTTTGGGGTCACTTATGTTATTGTTTAACTAGAATGAGCTAAGTTTTAAACCCTATTAATTCAAATCAATTTAGATTTACTTCAAGTACTGCATTCCCTAAAATAAGTAACACTTTTATATTGAGCATGAGCATGATTGACCGCCCACGGTTACTACTCTGTTTTTGCCAGACCAGCTGTAATTACACAGAGAACCAATAGACGATGCTTGGGACTAGCAATCATCCTCAATGTGTAAAAACTGGTGATCTCGAATTAGGCAATACCAGCGCCAGCCGCGCCTGAACGCAGGTCAAGAAAGGAATGGGAAGGAATGTGTTGACATGACACTTGCTTTGATGGAAGCCGAGGAGTCCTCTGCAGTTCCACGAGAAATCACAGGGATGTTGGGTAAGAGGGTTGGGTTAGCAGCAGGGTTCGTGTTGGTAAACGATAAGCTGAATTGATGTCCTAACGATCGTATAACGCGAAGTAGCTTGGGATTGAACCTACGGTCTTCTGCTCATTAAGCAAAAACGTTTGCCACTAGGCTGACGAGCTACTTTTTAATCATTCACGAATCTTGAATGTGGATGGGCTTGAGATTAGACTCATGATGTTCTGCTCAGTAAGCAAAACCGGTTGCTCTAAGGCCACATTATAACGTTACTCAAGTTTTTATGACTATTCAAACCCGGCACCGACGACAACGAAAAGTTTTACAAAATACACGATAAACAAGCGATCTAACCATGCATTTTTAATATGAAAGGATCTGGGACCGCGTTTTTCTCCTCAGTAAGCAAGCCACTGCAACCGACGATCTTTGAAATCCTAAAACTAAAAGCTACAAAAGAGTACTTAGGCCTTCATTAAGATCCACTTTCACGCGACGTTCAATGTTTCGATTTTCTCTTTACGCATGGTTCAGGCAATCATAACAAGGTATGACCGACGTGACGATTGTTTAAGACCTAGTTAAACAAGCTATTCAAATGAAATTACGTTCTCGAATTTAACTTGGCATGTAATAACCAAAAGAATTACGCGATAATTCATATTTTCAGCGGTTGATGTTTAATTTTAAATATACTAACGGTACTGCCTACGACTACGACGAATATCTAATAGCAATTACCTTTGTTGTGATACTTCCTGTATTGCCATGGTGATCTGGGAGGAGGTTCGCATCTAGTGCTTTCCCCAGGAACCGTTCACGGCCACCAGCTACCGCCCGTCCAGTCTTGGGCGTATCCAGCGAGACATCCTTCAGCTTCAAAATCTCCGTCACTCGATGCAAATCGCAGGCACGCTTACGCTAGTTACAAAAAAACACCCGTGCAAATAAACGGATCCAATAAACGTCACTCTTGCGAAAGCATACCCGTCGTCGTGGAACGGCAAAAAAAAAGGAATCGGTGGGCAATTTTGTGATACGGATTTCCAAAATCAAACGGGAATGCACGAATTTCACCACACCCAACTGCGAAACACGTTCAGAAGCATTTATGGTACACTTTCGTTCGAAAACACTTAATTTTTTCAAAAATAGTTGCGAGTGAACCAACATCATCACCGCGTAAATAAACTAAAATTAAAATTATTACTCGCGATGCCACAAATTTCTGCACCGGGAGAAAAAATCAAACAACGCAGATGAGCGGTTCCATATCATTAAAGCAACGAGTAATTTTCATCTTTTTTGATTTGCATGAAACCTTGCATACAAGTTTTTGGGGAAGAAAAACGCCTTTTTGCATACTTGGTTTGCCATTTTGAATCTAGCCTTATTTATGAGAAGGGCCTATGAAAAATGCACATGATATCTTCAAAAAATTGTATCTCGGAAACGGTTTGTCCGATTGGTTTGGTGTCTTGAGCGAAGTTTTAGACAATTGTTGGTGTTATATGGAAAAAATATGCACGGTAAAAAAAAAGTTTGGTATTTGTGTTTTGAACTAAAATATAAATTTTCCCTTTAAAGTGACATGTCAATATTTTTTTTATTATCTTTATGTTATAGCTGACTGAAAATGCTATCTAGTGCACAGTAGGTTGTTCTGGAGAAAAATAGGTTACAATGAAAAAAAATGTTTTTTAAAAAAATACAATTTTCAAAAAAGCTATTAAGAAAAGTCAAAAAAGTTTGTCACCCTAATTTTATGAAAGTACATCAAATTTGCAAACAAAAAGTACTTCGGTAACATTTTTCTAAGATGCACCGTTTAGAAGATATTACTGATTTAATATTGTTTTTTTTGATAACTTAATAAGTTTTGGCCCTTTTCGGATGTACTCCGTGTTTTTCCAGTTTCAAAAGTATTTTTTTCGGAAAGATTGAAAAATTTTGAGTTAAAATGACACTGACAGCTTAAAGATTCGAGTGAAATTCTCTGCCTTAAAAGTATTTTGAAAAACAAGTTACAAAATCCCACTATCAGGAACAATGATTTCTTCAAATGATTTTTGGTGCGTTGTGCTAAAAATGTGCATTCAACTCTTGCATATCGCCTAACAGTTTAATACTGTGCATATTTTCTCTCTATTGCCGAACATCGCCACAGACATCAAACCGATGAGACAACTCGATTTCGAGATACACCTTTTTGAGAACTGCAAATGTAAGCTCCTCAATTAGCAAGATTCAAAAGAGCGAATTAAGCTTATTTTTCAGGGATGGTGATTGTGCGCAATAAAAAATAACATTATATGTTGGATATCATCAGTTTATTTTTATTCCTGTATTTTTATAAAATTATTGTTTACACAACTTTCATAACAATATTGAATATTTTGGCATCATTGTCAGGACAGTTTGAATAAAGCTTTGCCTTTATTGTATTTTCTGATAGAGGAAGAAATGAGTGGAATTTTAGAGTTCCTTGAATTGTTTTTGCATTATTATATTGATTATTTAGCTGCAAAGACATATTTTCGTATTCTTCTGTAGTAGAATAACAAAATGACAACTTTGTAAGTTCTTCTTCTTTTCGTTTGTTTGCCCAATTAAACAACTCTCTTGCAGTCTTTATCGGGTGTTCGCGTTCTTTGGCTAAACTTGCTCTGGTAGCCATGCGTTTTATCGTACCTCCAATAGCATCGCATGGACCTTTTCCGTGCGATGTTGCGAAGAAATGCCATTCAGCGTCAATACCATACTTTGACTTAAATTTACAAAGGCTAGAAAAGTTTTTTCGGTTTTTATACTGTGAAGCAGCACCATGTGACATAAAATATTTTTTTTTTATGTTTTTATTTTGATCAATTTGTAAAAAGTTTATCATTTTATCAATAAACAAATTGACAGCGACTGAATCATGTCTTAGTTCTTCAGAAATTATAATGAAGCTAAAATGTTTAATTTGCATATTTTCAGTATAATATATTACGAAAGGATGGATTGTGGCCTGTTGCACGTTCCAATGGTGTGATTGAACTTCATCCTGCAAAACGAAGCTGTAATTTTCAGAAAAGTCACAAATAGCTAAAAATTCACCATCTTGTAAGTTTTGTTTTGTAGTTTTCAAAAAATTGGATTGTTCGGTTTTTACAAAATCATGCGGAATCAAACTTTCTAATTTTGAGCTGAAAAATGAAACAAACTCATCGGTTTGCTTTACCTTGAGATGAATCAAATACATTATCTCTTTCCTTTCTTGCATCTGATGCCATATTTCTACTGGTTTTAAATTCGTCTACAATTTTTTGTACTGACCATGATTTTGGCAACAATGATAAAATTGATAGTTTTTCTTGCCTTGTGACTTCATCAAACTCGTTTGCTTTTTCTGTTTTAGCGTCTAATTTAAAAAGATTTCTTCGTACACCTTCGACGATTTCAGCGCACTTTTTTTTCAGGATAGTGAACATTTTTAACCTTACCTAAATCTATAGGCGAAACACGAATAGCTGCTATTCCTCGGTTGAATATTTCGACGTCTACAGGCATCGTGAAGTCTTCATTTGATTTAATTGTGCTTAGCGTTGACTCTGATGGTATCGTGACCAAACTTTCATAGCTTTGCGAATCAGGTACATCAGGTATGGTCTGAACAGTTGGTATCCTTGAGCCGCCGGCTACGCTTTGTTCCTCGTTTTGGGTGAGGTGAGCTCTTGAATCAATATGTAGCAAGATGAACAAACACGAAAATCCTTGGTGTTCAGTGTGGATACCTTGGAAAATCCAATTGATTTTAGTTTTTGGATGATACCATCCGTGAGATATCGCAGCTCTTTCGAACACTGAATGTCTTTGAATGGGCGAATACATCTTATTTTACTCATTTTGTAATCTGTAACATAGAAAATATTTTCCAATTGTTAGTTTTGTACGAAAATATCACAAAACATATAATTAAAATGTGTATTTAAAACTTACCTTTGCACCAAAACGTGTTACACTTTCCTTTACAATTATTATGTTATCAAACAACACTGGATCTCGTTCAAAAACACAGGATTATGAGCTGAAATTACTATAATCACTATGCTACTAGCAACCTTTCTGCATTTACTGTTTGGTTTTCCCTAGTAGATACTGGATGAATTCAGAACCGAGTCAGACATTATTATACAGCTCACGGGTAGAAATCATAGAATGCTGGGTAAAGACTGTTGGAAGATAGGTAGAGTTGAACGCTCAGGTATCGTCAAACCTTCAGGTACGAGTTTGGAGAGTTGGAGCGAGGTAGATTTGCTGGCGTAGGTATATTGTTATTGAAGAAGATTGTAAATTGTATATACCTGTAATGAATAAAGAGTGCGGCGGTTGTTGATTGAGGTATCAGTCGGCAGCCCTCTAGTTTGATGGAAGGTGACTACTGCGTTCTTTTTATTTATTATTAAGGAACGGTCAACGACGGAGCTAGCCTCGTTATGGCCAGCGTGGCCATGGTGGACTAGTTCCAACAAAGACCATGTTTACAATCACCAACTGTACGTAGTACAGCTAACTGGTATCTGATTACCTTGTTAGCACGTTTTCAGCACAACGCACCAAAAATCATTTGAAGAAATCATTGTTGGGATTTTGTAACTTGTTTTTCAAAATACTTTTAAGGCAGAGAATTTCACTCGAATCTTTAAGCTGTCAGTGTCATTTTAACTCAAAATTTTTCAATCTTTCCGAAAAAAATACTTTTGAAACTGGAAAAACACGGAGTACATCCGAAAAGGGCCAAAACTTATTAAGTTATCAAAAAAAAACAATATTAAATCAGTAATATCTTCTAAACGGTGCATCTTAGAAAAATGTTACCGAAGTACATTTTGTGTGCAAATTTGATGTACTTTCATAAAATTAGGGTGACAAACTTTTTTGACTTTTCTTAATAGCTTTTTTGAAAATTGTATTTTTTTAAAAAACAATTTTTTTCATTGTAACCTATTTTTCTCCAGAACAACCTACTGTGCACTAGATAGCATTTTCAGTCAGCTATAACATAAGAATAATAAAAAAATTATTGACATGTCACTTTAAAGGGAAAATTTATATTTTAGTTCAAAACACAAATACCAAACTTTTTTTTACCGTGCATATTTTCTCTATATAACACCAACAATTGTCTAAAACTTCGCCCAAGACACCAAACCAATCGGACAAACCGTTTCCGAGATACAATTTTTTGAAGATATCATGTGCATTTTTCATAGGCCCTTCTCATAAGTAAGGCTAGATTCAAAATGGCGAACCAAGTATGCAAAACGGCGTTTTTCTTCCCCAAAAACTTGTATGCAAGGTTTCATGCAAATCAAAAAATACAAAAAATAAAAACTGGAAAAATTTCCCACTTGTTCGTGGAACCGCTCAGATAGCGTTAAATCTTCTGTTGCTTGCAAACATGATGAATCATGTTTTCTTTCTCGATTCTAAAACTTCTCGGAAAGCGAGAAAACCACCACTCTCACACGTATAACCGTCCGTCCGGGAGGCAGAGTGCCAGCGCTAATCCGGCAAATGCAGCCGAAAACTATGAAAGCGCGCACAAAACAGAGAACAAACTTAATACACAACCGTATCCAAAGGCGTTCGAAACTCCTTTCTCAGTAACACTTTTATATTGAAATTCTTAAAAATTGAAATATTTTACTACCACTATATTCAAGGCTCGAGTGAAGAAATTAATCTAATAGCGAATTCGTTTATTATCGGGGTTGAAACCAGTTCCAACCCAGTGCGAAACCGAACTTTTTGTCAGTGCGAACCTCAACCTGAGCTAGGTTTTAAAAACAAACGAGCAAACTGACGTTTGTCGGAAAACAAGCAGACCCAATCCTGATACCCGATCCAGGTTGGAACTGAATAATAAACGAATTCGCTATAAGTTGAAACACTATTCTTTCACTGTAGTTTTCAACTATTTAATCGCTTTTTGTATAGCCAACGAAATTTTCACTCCACTTATATCCACCGAGGTTTGTTTTTGTTTCCTCATTTTTCTTCCGTCCGATCGCTGTCAGCTCGATTGATCAACGATCTACGCTACCCAAGCAACACATTTCCATCATAATAAGTTGCTATAACTTGATTGTGACTGAAATAAGTTACATACAAGTCACCACAACTACTCAGTGACAAGTGTGTTGCTAGGGTATGGTTCGGTTCCGGAATATCGTCGAAATTGCCGGATTTACTAGGAACCTCGATAAACGCCAACTTGGCAACAGCCCGTCTGAACACACCTCTAGACGTTCGAACATTCACCTGTCGTACTCTGCCATCATTACCTTTAAACAATTCCTCGACGATCCCTCTGATCCAGTTCTTCCTCCGCGCGCCATCTACGACAAACACTAAATCGCCTACCTGTATCGCTTTGCCCTCGTTGATCCATTTTGTCCGCTTGTTTATTGTCGGCAGGTATTCTTTGCACCAGCGCTGCCACATTTGGTCGGCCAAGTACTGCGACCGTTTATACGCATTCCGCAGAGCTTCCGCAAAGTCCACAGCGCCGTCCACAACCGTGTCTGCATCCTTTATAACGCCACGGAGAAAAAGGTTTGGTGTTGTGGCAGATAGGTCAAAGGACGAGTGTTTATTATATCCTCTGCCTCAGACAACGAAGTCAGCAAGATTTCATCCGTAAATTTTCGACCATCATCGAGCGCTCAAATACCACCAATGTCTGGGGTACCTGGGGGAGTTTGAAGTTTGTGCCGTTGTCGGAGAATATTTCGTCCGGAGCTCCACGTTTGCAGACAAACCTCCTAACCGCCATTAAGCACGCTTGGGTGGTCAAACTGTGCACAACTTCTAAGTGCACTGCTCGCACCGCTAGACAGGTGAAGAGCGCTATCGGCCTTTTCTCCCACCGTCGGCCCACCAATACTTCTGCGGATCCTAAATAGTCTACGCCAACCGAAATGAACGGACGAAGTTGTGGCGTAATCCGTTGTACCGGTAGAGATGCAATCATGGGAGCTTGCGGCAAACAGCGATTGACTCGGCACCACATGCAACTCTCACCGCTTGTTGAATAGCCCATCGCAATTTGGGAATGTGGAACCGTTGCCGCAATTCATTACACACGGTCTCACGGTTTCCATGGCCGAACTTCTTATGGTAGTACATTATCAGCCTGTTGGTTACCGCATGTCCTTCAGGGAGTATGACCGAATGTTTCATGTCGAATGTGGCAAATTCCACTTGCTCTATTCTGCCCCCGACACGCATAGCTCCTTCGGTATCGAGTACGGGGCTTATCTTGCAGATGGAGCTTGATTTTTCTAATCGTTCTGGAGCTTGTTCCGGTTTCAGATCTAGGTTTCTCTCAAGGATCCTTTTCTCCTCTGGAAACCCGTCACGTTGAGCCTGCCTCCACAAGATCGTTTAGGCCGCTTGCAACTCGTACTGTCGAATAGGTTGCAGGATAGATTTTGGTTTTGCTTTTAGCAGACGTTCCTGACCCGGGGTTGCCTTGGACACCAGGATGGGTTGACCAGCTATTTCTCTGCGCATCTCTTCACTGGTATCAACGGCAGGCAATACGCTTATTGGCCACCGTTTCTCAGTCTCCAAAAGAAATTGTGTACCGTTGCACCACGAACTGTTCGACGCCAATTGAGGACCCTGTCCTCATTATATCAGAACGTCGGCGATCTTTATTTTTGTTGGCACCCAACGCCAGTGGGATATGTTTGTGTTTTCCCGAATCTCGCCAATGCGAAAAGCCACAAACTGCTTATATTTGAGCTGGTCGGAGCGAATCCAACTGAGCACCGTCTGGGAATCCGTTCAGAGGAATTTGTTACTAATAGGGAGGAAATGGTGTGACTGGACTGTGCATAATAGCCGTGAACCCAGAAGCGCTGCCATCAGTTCAAGGCGTGGGATCGACTGTCGTTTTAACGGCGTTACTTTCGTGCGAGACATCACCAGAGAACTCTTCACGCTTCCATGCACTACCGTTCTGAAATAGGCCACACATGCATACGCGTGCTCACTGGCATCCATGAAAATGTGAAGCTGGAGTGATTCGACGGCGGATGAATACGAGTCCCCGAGATAACAACGAGGAATACGAACACCTTCTACCTGCGTCAACAGACCCGTCCAACGCTTCCACTTCTTTAACGACTCATCGTATATTTCGTCATCCCAACCGCAGCCCGTCCGCCACAAATCTTGGATGAGCATTTTGCCTTGTATCGTAAACGGAGCCAGAAGTCCGAGTGGGTCAAAGAACCCCATTAGGTAGCTTAGGACCAACCGCTTTGTTGGTCGTTGAGTACCTTCGAAAAACAGTTTCAGCTATGATCAATGATCGGTGGCGAATGAAAAAACGTCTGGTCTTGGATTCCAAATTATTCCAAAGACTCGCTCGTTCTCCGTTGCTTTTTCGACATTGAACTGAACTGTTTGGGTCGGCTGTGGTTCTCCAAGACACTCAAGTACTTCGGCGGTGTTCGAGACCCAGTTTCTTATCTCGAAGCCCACATTTGAATGGATTAATCGTACCTCTTTAGCTCGACGTACTGCTTCAATGGTGTTGACGCTGTCGTAATAGTAATTTTTCACTCCATTTATACCAAAAATTATATCAAAATCAGCACCACATCACTTATCTGATCCAACGAAACCTGTTAGCTTGATAACAAAATCTAGCCCCTGCAATCTTTGTGGGATCAATGCTATTTAAAATGAATCGTATAATCGAGTCCACCCAACCCAATCTACTATACAAAGCCAGAACAACTAATCAACGTAAGCCAGTCTTGCATGTTGATGTTTTTTTTACGTTCGACTCATAAAATTCGCCCTAGCATAATTCACCTCCGGTTTCACATCGGAAACCGGGACGACATTGACCACTCAAATGTCGAAAAGCCCGTAAATCTGACATCGATCATAAACCCAGTATGGAAATTATTATCTGAAAAATAAAAAAAATAAACAGCAAGAATTCGGATCGCCGTAAGCGATTCGATTCGCAACACTCAGTAGTGCAACGTCTACTTTTAACGGTTGCACGGTTGACGGATCCTTTGTGGAAATTCGTCGATCCGAAAGCTAAAATTGCGACCCAATCTGCGGCTGTTCCAAGGCTAGTCGAGCGTGTACGGCGGTTTTGTGCTTTGGTGTATGATGCCTTTCGGGATGTTTTCTTCCAAATTTGTCTCTTGCAGCCTTGTGAAAGTTGCAGTTCAATGCAACAATAATGCAGACACGCGCGAATCCGAACTAACTTCTATTATATCACGTCGATTCGATCAGTGTTGTTATGGATGCATTCCGACACGGAGATGGTGGCAGGGATTAAGTAATTTGGCATTGCTTTTGTGGAGCCGGGTTTTTTCGGATGCTTTTGTCAGTATAGTTCGGCTGGTCCAGATTTCCCATTAACCTTACTTTCAATTGAATCCATGCGATGACGGCCTTGCAGGGCCATCAAACGAGAGACAGAAATGAATAAATCCACTTTAATTACTCTCACTTGTTACCATGCCACGACCATCGGCGATTCAAAAATGGATCTCTTCTGCAATGGCAAGCATCCCTCGGAACGAGAAGAACTCGAGATCAGTACCAGTCCAGGGCTGTGCAAGACGAAGGCAATACAACGGTTGCATTTCATTCACAAAAGAAAAATCACAAACCGAACCGAATGTAGCTGGAATGCCTTCGACGAACGTGTGCGCGCGCGGGGTGGTATATAATGTGTGTCACGTAAATCAATCACTTATGTAGATTTTAACAACTGTCCGACACGAGAGACACCTTCAAGCAGCGAGTTTTCTGAGCGGTTTTGCATCAGTTGTGTAGTATAACACCAATCACAATAATGGTCCGAGCTCCCAAAACCTGGGGGTGTAACTCTC
This sequence comes from Ochlerotatus camptorhynchus, assembly GCF_037179485.1. NCBI lineage: Eukaryota > Metazoa > Arthropoda > Insecta > Diptera > Culicidae > Ochlerotatus > Ochlerotatus camptorhynchus. The sequence goes on along the minus strand of NW_027040732.1, from coordinate 1,029,301 downwards.
CGACTCCATTGGCGGAGTTAGCTCAACAGTCTGACAAATATCAATTATTTTCCGAAAAGGCCAGGAGTCAACCAGCGTAGCGTTTTCAAGAGTGTAGAAAATGATCTATTGTCCCGATCAAGAACGACCCGCCGCATTCAGCAGGCACTACTACTGTTTGGTAACATTGTAGCACGTCGTGGTCGGTCAGCGTAAGAAATTCTACACAGCCCCAGGTCATCTCACTCGAAAGGCCACGTATGACATAATTTCATCTCCCCCTCTATTTATACCCGGTGAATAATGTGCTTACAAGTCTATTTCAAAGATCAACCAGACCGGTGCCAGACAAGAAAGCCGCAATTGAGTCACTAAGCCGACACTTCTGACTGACTGTTGTTCAAACCCTTCGCAGTTCGCTCCCTTCAGCTTGCTTTGACCCAAGTCAGCGGGCTGCGCGCACCACAAGTGCCAACAGTTGTGCCAAGTGTCGTCGAAGTGGTGAGGATTAAAATAAGTTCCTATATCTCTATGCGCGTTGAGTGGTGCGCCAGCGTTCAATTGTTACCCTTAATGCGCTCCTCATCCCCCTCCCCCCAAAAGCCCATCTGATGCATTGGTGTCCCAATGCACTTAAAGGCATTTTCGGAGCTTTGGAGCGCGTGAATGCCACTATATGTATGGAGGAGACATTGGGAAATTTACGTGATTGATAATTGCTCAACGCGCCACATCAGAAGAGACTGCAGGGCTAATGTGCTGCACTTTCTTAGCTTACAGGTACGACCAAGATCGTTGGGCGTAGATTGACGGCGTGTTGCACAAATTGACCTATTTAGTCGTACCAGACCACCTCGTACAGTGGTGAAAAGTCACTGACTGCATGTGCCGTTTGAACTCATTAAAATGTCAAATTCCAACTTTTGTCGAGGGTGATTTACATATTTGGTGCGGTTTGTAACCAGCTCTGAAAATAAGGTACGTAAAGTTGTTGCAAATCATGCTTGGCGAGTTGTAAAATTTCCCGATTTCGTTACGTCTTAATAAAGTTTGTAAAATGTTATTTGGATTGATACTGAACTGAAGACAGATCGGTAAAAAGGGTATGTTACGTTTGCAACCATTGATGTAGTAGCTCCTCGGCCAAAAATGTCAACTACTTTTTGAATGACTAGTTCATTCATCGTCAGTTTCTACCTTTTTCCATTTAGAGTTGTAATACCGGTAGTACCGGTACCAAAAACGTGGTACTGGCTTTTGAAAATAACGGTATTTTCGGTACTGGTCATTTGAAAAATGCTAAAGCAAATTACAAGTTTTGATGGAAATATATTTTTAAAGCATTTTTAGTAGCACTGACGAATGAATATTTGAAATATTTTATAAAAACGTCTTGAACCAACAAGCTGATCAGAACGTGAAAGTGCAAAATAATCGGTGAATCAAGAAGTTTAATAGTAATGGATATGCTTTACATCAGCACTCCGAACAACTGCCAATATTAAAAACTGCAGGATGCAGGTAAACGCGTTATTTCTACACTAAGGTTATATTTTCTGGATATGAAGAACATTTTTTGTGCTGTGAGCTGCCAGCTAATAAAATACTCAAACAATTTAATACTAGAAACGACGACGTGGACGTGGTAAATAAATCATCAGCACACATGGATGAAGGAATTGGCGATGTTTTCGATAATCTTATAATAAAGAAATCTTTCAGAAGAAAGTCTTAGCAGTAAAAGGTAGTTTCTCCGGCTTTAAAAAAATTGATGGTGAATCGCGTATTTAATGAAAACTTTGCAAAATTTGTTCTTTTGCTATGTCTGAAAATTTTGTGACTAGAATTCTTTCTCATGTGAGAGAAGATATGTTGAATTTACTTCGTATATTTACGTTCACTCGGCTGTCGACAAAGCAGGCCACTCTCGATCGTCTGTTTACTCGGCAGCAGTTCTTTTGGTCGATCCGTCGTCGACTTTGGAAAGCAACCGTTTTGTGATGAGTGTGTGAGTGATGACCACGTTTTGCATCCATTGCTGCAGTGGATGCACTCTGCCCCCGTTGGCGATACTGCCTTACAATGAAACCACTGGAAGTAGCTACCGTTGTTATAGAGAAGGCTTATTGGATAGCGCAAGATAAAGTGTTAATTGTGTTGACTATAATTTTACCACAGACAAACCGACATTACACTCACCTTCATATTCTTCGCAAATAAGGTTTTAGTTGGGAAAGTGCTTGCATTTGACATGGTGGCGCCACTGAAGCGTTAAGCAAGCCACTACATTTCGAACTTATCAGTGATGCCAGTTCTTTTTCAGGTCGATTTAGTATATGTCAGCTCAATGATAAGGGGACCAAGGCATCCCACTGAAGATATATATAGTAATGACCCAATTTTGCCAGCCCCTTTTTAGAAAATCTTTTCTCATATTCTACGAAACCCATGCGCTTTTTCAGTGGTCTTATTGGACCAAACTATACCTTAAACAACCTTTCTTTAGTGGAAATGCCTGTGTCATCAGCGAACAAAGATTTGTGGCAGCCTTGAGGCAAATCAGGGACACACTTAATCTAGCTCGGTAAAATCTCCAACAGCCGATTACCTCGACATTTACTTTTGCTGATATATCTGCAAAATATCTGTTTGTTAGCTGATATCTCAGCAAAGTGATATTTGTTAGCTGAGTCTCGAAAATTGTTTTACTGAACCTCAGCAAAATAAATTGCAGAACTACTCGGCTGTTGGAATCTCGGCGAAAAAATTAAAGTGTGGAGGTCCGAAGTGAAAATGTTATACAATATAGGCCCAAGAATGCTACCCTGAGGAACTCCTGCTCTAACAGGTAGTCGATCAAATTCGGAATTTTGATAATTTACCTGCAGAGTTCTGTCAGTTAAATAATTTTGAACTAATTTCATAATATAAAGTGGAAAATTAAACTTTTTAAATTTAGCAATCAAAACTTCATGCCAAACACTGTCGAATGCTTTTTCTATGTCTAGAAGAGCAACTCCAGTTGAGTGGCCTTCAGATTTATTTGAACGAATTAAATTGGTAACTCTTAAGAGTTGATGAGTAGTTGAATGCCCATGGCGGAATCCAAACTGCTCATGTGCAAAAATTGAGTTCGTATTGATGTGAAGCATCATTCTATTTAAAATTATCTTTTCAAAAAGTTTACTTATTGAAGAAAGCAAACTTATTGGACGGTAGCTAGAAGCTTCAGCTGGCATTTTTCCATTTATCAGGAAAGTATGCCAAATGGAAACATCTGTTAAATAATTTTACCAAGAAAGACAAGGTACTCTCTGGGAGTTTTTTGATGAGGATATAGAAAATTCCATCATCACCTGGAGCTTTCATATTATGAAACTTTTTAGTTATAGATCATACTTCGTCCAAATCAGTCCCCCAGAAATCATCAAAAATATTTTCCCGAGAGAAAATATTCAGATAATTCCGAGCAACCTGATTCTCAATAGGACTAGTAAGACCCAAACTGAAATTATGGGAACTTTCGAATTGTTTAGCAAGTTTCTGAGATTTTCCAAATTTGTGATCAAATTTTTACCACCTTCTTTAAGCGCTGGAATAGGCTTTTGAGGTTTTTTTTTCAAAAATTTTGTGAATTTCCAAAAGGGTTGGCACTTGGGTCTAATTTAGAAACATTTTTTTTATAAGTGTTGTTCCTCAGGGCATAGAACTGCTTTTTAATTTGTTTTTGTAAATCCCGCCAGATAACTTTCATGGCAGGATCGCGTGTTCTTTGATATTGTCTCCTACGGACATTTTTAAGACGTATCAAAAGCTGAAGATCGTCGTTGAATCGAATTAGACCTCGCATTTTGGTACTGAGGCAGCTTTTGCTTCAACTATAGAAGTAGTCAGAGATTCAAGAGCATAATTAACATCATTTTTGGGTTGCAAAGGAATGTTTGGATCAAAGCTATATTCCATAAATGTTCGATTTTGCTCCCAATCAGCTCTATGGTAATTGAAAGTAGAGCTGTTGGGATTAGAAATTATTTCTTGGGATATTTCAAAAGTTACTGGAAGGTGATCAGAACCGAAGTCAGCATGGGTAACCAATAGGCTACAAAGTTGACATCAATGAGCGAGAAATAGCAGCATAGGTAGCTCTATTTCCTCGCTGAACATTGTTAGCAGCAAGGGGAGTAGGTATAGATGAAGATGAAGATGAAGATGAACCAACACAATCATTCAATCAATTCTGTGAAAACGAATTCTCACATGATCATAATTTGAAGAGCCCCTTTCTCATTCGAAGCTCAATGTCAATGTCAATTGAGTCACTCACTATCATTTGATATTCGACGGTGGAGTATGGAAGAAATCCAGTAAAATGATCCCGAACAGACAAATCGACCAGTAAGGCTAATTTAAGGTCGATTTCGACCCAATGACCCTTGTTGGGTCAATTTTGGGTTTATGTCGGGTCAATGTCGGGTCAACATCGGGTTGGGGTTTGGTAGAAGTCAGGTTGGTGTCGGGTTAGCTTAGCTTTTTCGCCGGAATGTCGACCAGAGCTCCGTTTATGTGTAGGATACACTCAATTGAATGATATATAGCGTTTCTCAAATGAGAATGATCCATGCCTTAGTCAAACAACTAAGCAACTGATATCACCCATTCGGAGGAGGTCCCCTTTGATAGCGAATAGCTGCTTTTCTCATTTTCATCAAAAATGTTCAAATGATGTTGATAATTTACAGCAGTGGGGGTGATATTTGTACCCACGGATACGAATGTAGAATATGTTCCTCGCTGACCGTTGTTAACAGCAGAGTAATTTGTACCTGGTCGGAAACATGGAGCGTTTCCTACCTGTCGCTTAGAACGAGATTGTTGGATCGCTTTGCGAGTCTTACATTCCAAAAATTGGATTTGTGGTTTTCACCACAATTTAAACATTTAAATTTCTTAGGATCTTCCTTCACAGGACTGTCGTCCTTTGCGTGAGAGGAATCACCACAATTCATGCATTTAGCTGGCATGTAGCTGTAATCTCGTCCCTGGCACTTACGGCATTGGGTGAGGTTTTGGGAATTTCCTCCAGTCTTCCTAAGGTGTTCCTACTTCACTCGGACATGGAGCATAAGGCTAGCTTTTTCTAAGACCTTAAGGTTGTTTAGTTAACTAGACTTGAAGTGAACTAAATAAAAATCATTAGAAATCCCGTTGCGCGAATCGCCAGGACGGGATTTCATTTTCATTCTGATAACTTGGAGTGGCACAACTCCAAGTAATTTTGCTAGTTCATCTTTGATTTGATCCAGGGATTACCCACTGGGCAGTCCTTTCATGACAACCTTGAACACACGTTCAGTTTTGGTGTCGTAAGTAAAAAATTTGTGCTACTTCTCAGTAAGATACTTGAGAAGACATTTAAATCTGTCCAAGGTTTCAGCCAATACACGGCATTCACCCCGACGTCCAATTTGTAGTGAAAACTTAACTTGCACGAAGTTCAAAAGTTCCATGCGAAGAGTATGGAAATCGTATGGAATGGTTATCACAATAGGGGGAATCTTTTCCTTCTTGGCATTAAGCCGGGAAAGTTTACTAGAATTTTTCTTGGATGATGGAACATTCTCATCATCCGTGAGCAAATCAAATTGATTGCTCAAATTAATTTCATCAGAAGGGGAACAAGAGTTTGCCCCTTTCTTTTGCGTTTAGGTGCCTTGGCGGCAGTAAATTTTTATCCAAATCGACTTCCAACCAAATTACTATAAGAATCTGAAGGATCGAAGAGGAATTTTCCAAATCGATATCCAAGGAGGATTACCTCGGGTAGGGTCTAAACAAGGATCGAAGAGGAATGATAGTTGAACAAGGTAAAAATTTTACAGGTTGAGCACTGAAAAGTGCTGTTTAAATTTGTTGTAGCTTTAGGTAGTAGTAACACTTCCTTCAGCAAACAGCAAATAGATCCGCACGGGAAAAGAGCACGATGCTGACTGACGGACTCCTTTAAATAATGTTTTCTTCTAAACTGTTTCTATCGATATATATGTATTTTCTTAAAGTACCTTGGTACTGGTAATTTACTTAAGGGTCCAGTATTGACAACCAGACCCTAATAAAAAATACCATACCCGAACGATAACCCAAATGATAGAACTATTCAACAAATGGTTTGGATGATACCCTGAACACGTCGTTAAGCAAAACAACCATACACATTTTATTAGGGTAGTCCCATTCCATGCCATTAGTTATTGGTTGTTCATCGTTATGTTTAATTCATACACGAATTGACTAACTGACTGATCAAGTTCAGTGTGGCGGATCGGTAACTCATTTTTTAATGTGAGAAATTTCGTCGTCTTTTACCTAATTTAGTAGGGAAATACAATTTATAAGGGACCATGCCATCATATGGCTTATTTTGACCCCCCTCTTCATCGACAGATTCCACGCTAAAATGGTCCGTCCAGAGTTGTGAGCTATCACAATCACGATCGTCAAACCGCTGATGGTAGTAACGCTTGGCACATTCCTATCAATGTGCTTGTCGATGAACTCTCCATGATCATCCATCAAGTTGACGAAAGAAGTCAAAAGCAACTATGGTGAATGTCGTCTTCGGTGGTGATCCATCATCAATCTGGTCATTCCCGACAATCACGACAATCATCTGTGCTCGTTTTGAACCAGTTACTGCTTTGCTTGCTTATGTGAGTGTGTTGTTGAGTTAGCCCTACAGCTTTCGTTTAATTTTGCCAGCTTTGTTTGTAACTCACACAGTCGCGTCTGGCGAGACGAACTTGGAATGCGTAGGCATTGATTTCATTTTCTTCTGTCGACTCGCTTTTTCTCATCATCGTACTGCAGAAGTCTTCACTGTTTTCGCTGTGCTTTTCATCATCTGCAGCGAGTGTTACGTTTTGCCTGTGAGCAGCAACCATTACTGGTGATTGTTGTTTGTCATGGCTCCATCTCTCACTGCGTGAAAAAACGTTCTGTCAGCGATAATCGGTTGATTTGTTGACGATTGTCGATTGAGTGTCACGATATCACTGGGTTCTTCACCCGAACCGAATATCTTCGGTCTGGATGACACATGGCACATATGTTCGGTATGATAGACCAAGTATTTTCCGCAGGTGAGAAAACCATTATAACTGAAGACTAATTTTTGAAAAGGGCCTACACACACATTATTAAAAAAAAAATAGTTCGAAAACAGTGGATTGTTTAGAAAAACTGACTAAAAAACAGTTCTAGGGAAATCCATGATCATTGGAAAATTGATGGAAATTTAGCGCCATTGAGAGAAGTTCAGAAAAGTATACAGATTTTAAGGAAAGTTTCGTGAGAATCAGGGTAGATTTGAAATTCAAGGCAGTTCCATTAGCTTCAGGAAAACTGTCGGAATTTTAAGAAGAGAATTTCAGGGAAGTCCAGAGAAATTCACGAAAGTTTAAAGCTTTAAAGGAAATTACATGAACTTCAGATTAGTTCCGAGAACTTCAGGAAAGTTCCAAGACCTTCAGGGCTGTTCTATGAACAGCAGGGAAATTGCAGGAATTATATGGCCTTTCCCTTACTTTTAATATCTGACTGGGGCCTCATACCCTAGTCAGTAAAGGCACGGTATTACCAAGCCGGAGGCGGCGGGTTCGATTCCCGGTCCGGTCGAGGGAATCTTTCGGGTTGGAAATTTTCTCGACTTCCCTGGGCATAGAGTATCATTGTGCTTGCCACACAATATACAAATTCATGCATTGGTATTGGCATCGAAAGCTCTCAATTAATAACTGTGGAAGTGCATTTAGAACACTAAGTTGAGAGCACGCAATAAGCTAATATGCGCTAAGCAATAAGCTTGAAATGCGAACAAGAAGAAGATGGTCTACTGGTATCTGTTGGAGATTCATATTCTCACTTGAATTATAGACATTAATTACTTAATCATCTGTGAAAAGTTTAGTTATTGTTGCTTCCAATTCTTATTTGCGAATGAAAAAATTCAAACAAGCATGGTGGGTTCGATCAGTGATTAGTGGTTTGGGTTATCAAGACGAGAATACGGGTCAACTATAATTGGTGAAAGTATTTTACGTCTCAGATATCGATTACTAACATAAGGAATTGATGGCATTTTTTCGAATGGCGCGCCTCACTGTTAGTGTTTTTAAGATTTATTGCGAACTAATTGCAAACAAGTTCTTCCCATACCCCAATGTAATCTAGAAGGAACTAAATTGAGTGTACATGCATTTACTCATTTTTATACACTGGAACCTCCATTTACAAACCAAACCGGGGGTTCGTAAATCGAATTTGTTCGTAAATAAAAACCTCATTATTTGGGTTTTACTTCGTAAAAAGAGGTTTTTGAACATATTGTCAAATACCCCACAATATTGGTATTTTTGGAATCAGGGTGAAAATCTATGACTGACGGGAACAGAAAACCTACATGTAACTCCGATTCGAAAAATACCCATATTTTGGGGCATTTGACATTATTTTCCAGGTTTTCTGTAACCGGATGCCGCCATATTGGATTTCATAATAAAGTCAGACATAGATTTCCAGTTCCTACACGTCACCCTGAGTCCAAAAATAGCCATATTGTGGGGTATTGACAGTATTTCCAGTTTTTCATGAACCGAATATCGCAATCTTGCATTTTAAAATGGTGTCAGGCATGGATTCCCGGTTTCTACACGTCACTCCGTTTCCAAAAATACCAATGTTGTGGGTTATTGACAGTATTTTCCAGTTTTTTATGAACCGGATACAGCCATCTTGGATTTCAAAATGGTGTCAAACATCGATTTCCGGTCCCCACACGTCACTCCGATTCCAAAAAATACCCATATTGTGGAGTATTTGACATTATTTTCCAGGTTTTCTGTAACCGGATGCCGCCATCTTGGATTTCATTATGGCGTCAGACATAGATTTCCAATTCCTACACGTCACCCTGATTATGGTACTTGGTATGGTATTTTAAAAATACCCATATTGAAAGTATTTTCCAGTTTTTCATGAACCGGATGCTGCCATCTTGGATTTCAAAATGGCGTCAGACATAGATTTCCGGTACCTACATGTCATTCCGATTCTAAAGATACCCATATTGTGGGATATTTCACAGTTTTTCGCAGATTCCCAAAATCGCAAAAAAAAACTCGTTATTTGGAATTTACTTCGTAAAAAGAGGGACGAAAATTGAATACTGCGTAAACAAAAGACTTCGTAAACGGAGGTTTCAGTGCACACTAAGATTTTGTTTTCGTGTTCGGTAAATTTTACCGAAAGCAGAACAGCTGAACGTTCGGTAAAACTTTGAACTTCATTTTACAGACTATTGAACTTGAAAATAATTTCAAAACATGTTCAACCTTGTTTAAATGATCAAATCTCGTCATTTTAGTCAAAGTAGCTGAAAAGCTATTGAATTGAATTGCATAAATTTTACCGAATAGTTCAGCTGTTCAGATTTCGGTAAAAATTACTGAAGTCGGCAATAATTTCTAAGTGTGTGTATCACAATTATTAGAGCTCTTGATAGGGGACGCATGGATGTGAAGTTGGCGGAGCGTACACATCTAAGTAGTCTAGGAGTAGGAGTAGAAGAAGGATTCGTAAGTTTTTGGAACTTCCAGAGTTTTGAAAGTACTTGGAGTATCGTGATCGTTTCACGAGGTACGGGAGTATATCAAGTTCAAATTTTTTTTTCAAATTTCAGGACGATCTTGAACCATTATGTGGATTGTTGAATCTCTGGCAGCGAAAATTTCGGGAATTATAACAGTTTCAAGCGTTCCAACAGTACCTAGAGTTAAGGAATGTAAATTTATAAAAAGTAACTCACAGAAGTTCTTGAAACTACATTTTTTTTTCTTGATTTGTTTTCCGTGCTGAGCACCAATGCTACCGACGCCAGGGCGGCAGCTCCCACACCTGGACCCTACCTATCGACTCATCAACTCATTAACCGGGGACCAACGGTTTTACTTCCCTTCCGAAGAAGGGCGTGATCAGAGGTGTTATGCCTCAGAACATCCCGGCGGCGGGATTGAACCCAGGCCTGCTGGGGTGAGAGGTAATCACGCTTACTTAATTGGAGATCCAAAAATATAGGCAGTTCCACGAAATTACGGAAATTTTTCGGGTTCTGCATGATTCGGAAACGGTCTCTAATATTCAGGAGCAGCGTATGTTTTTGAAATTCTAATATCCGAGTTCGAAAGTTTCCCAAGTTTCACAAGCTCTTAAACGTCAGAATGTTCTTGGATAATTCTGAGACATGAAGAAGTTATATAAGTACTAGAAGTTTCTAGAATTCCTGAAGCTCCAAATGAATCGGAAGTTTTTCGAGAGCTACTTGATTTTCTAGTTTAGAAGTTCCATAAGTTGATATAAGTATCAGATATTCCTATTATTTCACCATTCACTGCTTATAATATTCTCAGTACTTAATGTGTTTTTGAGCGTCCAAATGTTTACGCAGTCCCGGGAACTACCTTGAGCTTCAGAAGATGGTTTACTTTCGGAAATTTATTTTGAACTCGATTTTGGAAGTATTCAAATCATCCTAAATTTCCTCATTTTTGGGAGCTCAGAATATTTGGGCAAAGATACCAAACTCTTAGTAAGTTTCTGGTATGTCAAGAGTTCGGAAAGTAAGATGGTGAAGTTTCACGCCTTTCACGAGTTTCTCAACTTTCACAAATTTTAAAATTTCAGATAGTTTTTCATCTGTTCTGATAGTTGATGCAGTTCCAGAAAGTTTTCAAAATTCTTACAGATTCTAGAGTTCTGAGAAAACCGGAAAATTTTGGGATAGTTACCCTCAAAGTATACACAGTTAATGGAGTTTTCATAATTTCAGAAACACCAAAACATATTTCGAAATTTGATATTCATAATGTTCCGGCAGTAACAGATATAAGTTTATTTAGTTTTGAGCGATTCGTGAGATCCGGGAGTTTCTGATATTTCTGAGATTTCATGCAGGAGCTTTTCGGGATTTGGCATGAAGAGGTGTTGCTTTGGAAAGAATTCGTTCATACAATTCAATATTTAAAAAGCTTTTCATCTTTGGACAATAATAACGTTATCCAAGGGTGTTACCCAAAAAGCGTAGAAACAACATTATTTTTAAAATTATTGTAGAATCTTCTCCTCCCAGAGATGACATGGTATGATAAATTGGAACATGTTTCATCGTGTGATTTTTACCATCCAAATATTTAATCAAAACGTTGAATTCAATTCTTCAAGCTATTCATCATCAGCAGCACCGTTTGAATTCAAAACGAGCTAGGTCACTGTCTGTTTAACCACTTAATTATAATTTTAAACAAATGATTTGTCAATTTCAAACCTCAAATTCGGCTCGAAATCTCACGTTCCAAACCCTTGTGGGTCTCACAGCATCACCCTCCAAAATTCCACACAGATAGCAACGAACTTGCCCTCGTAAATCTCCACTCCAGTAGAATCTAATTCATGCAACACAATATGATTAATTTGTACAAGTCAATCTCGTTGACGGGTTGCTCACGCTCGGGGGAGCGACCAAAAGACTACGAAAAGTGCAGTGCGTGCGTGAGACCTCCCGTCGCCAGCCAGCCGTCCAAAGCGTTCCGAAATGGAATGGTTGTGCACGTGGAAAATTAACCTCATGTCAACATCGATTTGGCGCGGCTTGCCAGTCGTGGCATCTCGGAACATGACTAACTAACGTGTATCCAAATTATATCAAATCAATTTCGTCCTCCAAGTCACACACAGGTTCCTAAGTGTTGGCGCGTGGAAAAAAGATCTCGCTCGCGCTCGCGACATCTACCCACCAAAAATTTATCGCTGGCGGTCATCTTTTCAACGGCCAACGTTGGGTCGTGATCTTGTTAGATGGTAGTAATATGCATTTTATAGCAATTCGAAGATGAAAAAAAAAAAAAATCAGGGTGAAATCAACACAATAGAGCGTGCCCAATTTTACAGTACGGTTGTTGGTTTCAGGCCAATGCACACAAGCAGCCATTTTTTTGGTGTATCGGTGCGACGAAATCTCCGAAAAATTGAGTAATGCTGTATGGTAGGGAAAGACAATAGCTTGTTGGGGTTTTAAGGATAGAGAGAAATTTGTCGTTAGTTGATTTCTTAATCCAGATTGAATAATTGATTTTTGATTGATACAATTTTTGAAATATTACATCTTCAATGGAGAATTTGGTTGATGTATACATGAAATGACTTTGCTGGGAAAAACATGCATTTTGCGTAATGATGATGTTTTTCACTGCATGATTTTCTTTTTTCAAGTTTTGATCTCTGAAAATGTTATGGTTATGAAACTCTGAGAACTTTCCATGTTTTATAAATTTCGACAGCAAAAATGTCTGCGTTTTGACAAAATTTTCATTGAAAGCCTGAGATAAAATCCAAAATTGTGGGATTTTTGGAATTAAATTGAATCAGAATTCTCAATAAATTTCCCAAATTACAGAATTTTGGGATTTCTTTCAGGCTTCCAACAATTTCCCTTGATTTTGTTTTCCGTCGATCTTGTTTTCCGTGCTGAGTACCAATGCTACCGACGCCAGAGAGGCAGCTCCCAAACCTGGACCCTACCTATCGACCCATCATCTCATGAACCGGGGACCAGATTTCACGTCTCAGAACATCCCGGCGGTGCAAACTGGTATTGAACCCAGGCCTGCTGGGGTGAGAAGTAATCACGCTGACCGGACATACCTAAAAAAACGATTAAATCACATCATTCGTACGTTGATTGATAGCAGGCTGTGCTTCTGAACGAACGTCACGTTCAATTTTTCCTGTTCTGTTTTTTTTTCTCCTTTGAGTGCTGAACGAGTGAACAACTTTTGATGATATCAAGACTTAAGCTCTACAACTGGAAGCCAAGCAAATAGAGATCTGAAGTTTGTGAAGTGTGAAACTGAACCGTGAAGTCCGAGCAGTGATACTCAAATTGAATGGATCTCCTGTGATGTTTGGCTGGACTTGTTCCACATTTCCTTTGTGGTTGGCCTTCATAAGGGCTGTACTGCAGCCAGAGCTCGTAAATATCACGACCGTCAAGTGACGATGAGAAAACAGGTCCTCTCACTATCACGAGACGAAACTACCTATCAATAGCATTCTTGTCATTTGTCAATGATCAAATAGCAAATTAGAATAATTCTTATGTGGTTTTGACATCAAAATTTCTAACTAATTTAGATTAATTTAAGCAAACAACCGTATGAAATCGGTAGAGTGAATACATTATAAAGATTTCCTCGGTACTAGTAACTTTAATAGCATTAAATGAGCTAGTAATTACGATGATCACAACATTGTCACGTTCTGTCATCCAAAGATAGTGACAGAAGTATCTCTGTAAATATCGCGTGAGATCTTTGATTGAAAATTACATTTGCCTGCCCTGACTGCAGCCCCTGAGCTCCGGGAAGTGAGTATTTAAACAAGTGGTTTTGACAGTGTTAAGGAGGTTTGTCGGAGTGTTGAGCCTATCACAGGAGGACTCTAATCGAGGAATTTCAGACAGATGAACCGATCCGGTTGGTTCCTCTCAAGAAGTCGACCATCTACAATTGGGATTGCAACGCTGAAAACTGGCATAGCATCTTGTTGCAGACTTGGTGAGATCGTCCTTTTTTATCTTTTCCACAAACTGGACTAGTTCATGTTGGTCTTTGTCAAGTGGATCGTCTACAATTTGGACTTCTACAGCAACACATCTCAAGCTGCCTTTGGCTAAACTTAGTGAGTTCCTTCCTTTTTATTCATTTTTATCTTTTCAATCCAGTAACGCTGGTAGATAAAATTTTCGTGTTGCGTTACTGGAGTATGATTTTTCACCGGGCCCTAGTCCTGAACAGAAGTTTTCAGTAAGCAAAGGCAGAGTTTTTTGTGCCTTGTTAGTAGTGGCAAGACTTGGGTAGTGACCGCTCCAGTTATGTATATTTATATTGTGTATTTTATATCGAAATTAAAGTGGAACTTAATGAAGGCCTAAGTGCTTTTTCATAGCTTTTAGTTTCTGATTTAAACGATCGTCGCTTGCAGTTGCTTGCTTACTGAGCAGCAAAATACGGTCCCAGGAATATTCGTATTAAAGAGATTTTTGATCAAATCGCTTGTTTATCGTGTATTTTGGGGAAACTTGTCGTCGTCGTCGGTGTCGGGTTTGAATGGTTACAACAACTCGAATAGCAGTATGACGTGATATGTCGGGCTCGGTGGCCTTGAGCGACCGTTTTTGCTTACTGAACAGAACATCATGAGTCCAATCGCAAACCCATCCACATTCCAGATTTGTCAATCGTTTTATTTGTTAATATGCAACTGGTAGCTCGCTCATGCATACTAACACCACTATCAGGTAGGGGCGAATTTCCCCAATGCGTTGGTGAGCTACCAGTTACACCAAATTGATGGACAAATGCATTGTTTATAAAAGCTAATACGTGCCTTTGAAAAAGTAATTGAGAATTACTATTCGAGATTTGCATCATACTGATACCGGTGGTGATATTGGAAACTCTTTCACTCAAAGGCAAAATATATTACCTATTCTATATTCAATGTGCACTCACCAGATGGCACTGCGATCGCATAAGGGTGGTGTTTCCATTGTCTTCTGCAAGGAATTGATTATTGGGATATCTTGTTAATTAGATATCTTCGACTGCAGGCAAGTACGATTCCTTTTTGATCAGTTTAACAACTTCTGATTCGTTGCTTGGTTTCAGTACTTCACCGTTTAGCCGTCATTATTCAACAATTTCAACTCAACATTTTTCTACTCTGGGACGCATCGCTATTGGCTACATGGAAACTCCTAATCCCCCCACCACAATCGAGCTTTTCCTGTCATCGTTTAGCAGTCGTCTTGGCCCTGTGTGTGGGGTCAGAGAAGAGGTTTTCCAACCCGCTATTTTTGGCAAGTACGATTCTGTTTTGAGCAGCTTAACTTCTGATTGGTCTACTGGTTCTAGTGCTAGAACCAACTGACTCTTCAAACGGCAACGAGTAAACTTTTTCACTTTTCAAAATTCTTCCGATCTTCTGATTAATTTCAGCCAAACGACGTATTAGATCTTAGTGCGCTTGGCCTGTTGACTTTCAAAATGTTTTCTAAATTCTGCTGCTTTTTTTTAAAGTTTAATGTTATGAGTGGGGGATCCTTCAGCCAAGATAATCCCCTCTAATTAGCTTGCCAAATGGCTAGTAGATGAATTTAAAAAAAATATGCCTAACCCTTTTGCTACAGCACACAGGAATTCGCAAATCAGTTTCAGGCATCAGGAGAGATTCGGGAAGATGAAGTCATGGTTTCATTTGATGTGACAGTACTTGTTCCGCGTGTACCAGTAAAGGAAGTCATCTACCATTTAGAGGACTGGCTTCTAAAGCAATGTGAGGATTCTACTTGGAAAAACAAAGTTCGGTCATATCTCAAGTTTACTCGTATGGAGGAAAATAATTTTATTTTCAGAGGAAATTTGTACAAACAAACCAAAGGTGCTCCTATGGGCATTTCGCTTTCCCCATTTTTATGTGAATTGTCCTTGAAATAATTCTGGAGGATTGGAATTTGTTGCCCAAATGTTGGTATAGGTACGTGGATGAGATTTTTAGCACTGTCAAAAGGGAAGATTTATCAAAATTTTTGGAGGCAATAAGCAACGTTCACAAGGGCATCAAATTTACTCACGAAGAAGAGAAAGACGGCAAACTCCCCTTCTTAGATCTTCTCATCATCAGGGAAACGTTCTTCGTTCAATTTAGAAATCTATAAGAAATCAACAAATACAAAAAGAGTAATACCAAGCTCTTCAAACCATTCCCATCAACACAAAATTGCCGCTTTTCACCACATGGTTCACAGGATACAAACCCTTCCTCTTAGAGATACAGGCAAATCAAAGGAAATAGCTCATATTTTTTAAGTCGCTAGACTTAATGTGAATCAAGGAAAGACAATTCAGGCAGTAATCGATAAAATAATAAGGGACCATTTTTGGCGTTCTTTGACAACTCTTACACCAGTAAATGAGGGTTTGAAACAGGTAACGGTGAATTTCAACAAAAACATAACCAAACCATTGAGTTCGAAGTTTAAAAGTTTTGGACTAGATTTAGTATTCAGGATAAATCAGCTGAAGTCATTGTTAGGATCAACAAAAGATTAAATAAATGTCTTAGGAAAAGCCGATGTCTACAAAATCTCTTGTCCATATTGCAATAATATCTACATTGATCAGACGAAAAGGACTTTGGAAACAAGGTTTGAGGAACACATCGCAGATGTAAAAAAGACTAATAAAGAGATGGATAAAGGACTTCATTATGAATTGGTTAGTTGGTTGGTTGTCTTTATTAAGGAGATTTTTAGCCAGACGCTGGTTCATCTCCGCATTATGAATTTGAATCCAAGGTTGGTGCACATATCTTTACAAAGTAGCACAATTTTACAAAGGATAATACAGTGCTTTCCCGATTTTCTCAGCTCCCGCTTTTGTCTACCCCCGATTTTGTCAGCTTTTTTTTCCCGATTTTGTCAGCCTGAAGATGTTGCTGAACTTTTTTGGATTGGTTGTTAAGCCTGAATTCTCAAGCATTTCGCTCCGAATGATATTGTCGCAACAATAACAGAGGAAACTCAAATAAACCTCAATTATTGCAACACTGCACAGCTATATCGAGTCCCTCCCGATGAAGGTAACTAGGTGGCGGATAGAGCTGGAATGGCTGCTATACAAGTTATGGGCAGATACCACATTCAAGAAGAAGATTTCGAGATCGCCAAAATTAACGGACTATTCATATGCAGTTGCTACGCACCCGATGGACGATGGAGCTGTTCCACGAGACGCTGGTTGGACTTACCGAAGAGCTGATCGGACGAAGACCGGTAGTCATCGGAGGAGACTTCTATGCTTAGGCAGTTGAGTGGGGAAACAGATGTACCTACGCAAGAGGGCACATTCTGCTGGAAGCTCTGGCGAAGCTGGAAATTAGGCTGTTCAATAAAGGCACCACCAGCACTTTTCGCAGAGATGGCCGGGAATCCATTATCGACGTCACTTTAGGCGGACTGCAGTCCGTCGCTGGTGGAAACATGAATTGGAGCACACACTCTCAGGATTACCAATAGTGACCACCAGGCAATCCGATATGGCACCGGCCAACGGAATCCTGTGGCAGTACAGAGGACGAGAACTTGCGACCTGAAGTGGATGACGAGTTGACAGAATCGTTAGGGAGAGCATGTGACACGACATTCCCGAAGAAACAGGAGCTAAATAAGAGACGGCTTTCAGCTTACTGCTGCAACGAGGCAATTAGCACCCTCCGCGCTAGTTGTCTCAGAGCCAGAAGACGTGTTCAGAGAGCAAGAACAGAAGCAGACAGAGAGGAACGTAGAGGAATGTTCCGAGCACATAAACGAGAGATAAAGCAGAGCAAGTCAAACTGTCAACAGGAACTGAATCGAGACGCTGCTGCCAACGATGCACACAGTGTCGTGAGGACAAAGATCAGATGTCAAGTCATGCCCGCTGAAATTTGCTTAGAGAACTTGAAAGTCATCGTGGAAGGACTTTTCTCGAAGCACGATCACCTGGTCACCTGCATCGTACGGAGACAGAGAAGGAGATAACGACGAAGTCACCTACGAGCAACTCGTAGCAGTGCCTGCTGGACTCTTGGAGAGGATCATCCTAAATAGGCTCACGAAATTCCCGGAGAGTGAGCAAGGATTGTCGTAGAGGCAGTTCGGATTTCGAAAAGGAAGAGCAAAAGTGGATGCAGTTCGGACAGTTGTCGAGAGAGCCGAGAAGGCGTCAAAACAGAAGTGGAGAGGAGATCGATATAACGCCGTAATAAAGATCGACGTCAAGAATGCGTTCAACAGCTCCAGCTGGGAGGCCGACGCTACTTCCAGAACCGGGTTCTGATCTACGAGCCAAATATGGGACAGAGGATCGATTAACGGTGGAAATTCCACAAGGCTCCATCCTTAGTCCAACGCTCTGGAACGTGATTCAAAACGGTGGTCTAACGCTGAAGAAACCCAAACGAGTTAAAGATCGTTGGCTTTGCAGACGACGTCGTCTTACGGTAACAGGTAAGACGCTGGAAAAGATGGAAATGTTGGCGACTGAGTCTGTCGTCATGATTGGAAACCTAATGCGTGGAGCGAAGCTGCAGATATCCCACAATAAAAGGTATTGGTGGTATTGATCATTAACTTTAAAGCACTGCAGCGGTCAGAAATTACCGTTGGGGAGCACGCAATAAACTAGAAGTGCCTGGGAGTGATGGTCGACGACCGTTTGGCTTCAATAGCCACGTAGAATACGCTTACGAGAAGGTACCGAAGGCCATCAACGTGGTAGCCAGAATCATACCGGGACCAAGCACTAGCAAGAGACGGCTCCTGGCTAGTGTATTTACGTTGATACTGAGATATGGAGGTTCAGCCTTGGTTGCAGCGCTGAAAATTTAAGGAAACCGAACAGTACGTACCGGCTCAACAAACCGTACGTAAACTTTTCGATACGTTTGGTGTACCGTTTGTTGTAAGAATAGTTAACGTTTATCAGTAATTCCATTAATAGTGGATAAATAGTGGTTAAATTTTATTTAAAAATCATTTTGATGGTTAAAATATTGAAAAAGAAAAATTCCCGATTTTGTCAGCATCCCGTTTTTGTGAGCCTAAAATTTCAGATGGGGCTGACAAAAACGGGAAATTACTGTATTAATATCCTGCGGAGTGTACCTTCACCTGGGCAACTAGACGTGGCAGAAAGTTTAGAAATATTTAAACATAATCCATCAACATTGCACTACAAACAACACTACAAACAGAGAGTAGCAATTTCAAATTTGTATGTTTTGTGGAAGCTGACATTTGTGCCTTTGAAGTTTCACGCTAAGGCTTCCTTAGAGTATCTCCTTAATAGCGATCAATTAACGAATACTCGAGACTCTTTAGCATACTACCAAAAACCACACATCGTAGAATGCTTCTACCTTCTTCTTCTGCTTCTTCTTCTTCTTCTTCTTCTTCTTCTTCTTCGCATTTCAAGCTTATTGCATATCGCATATTAGCTTATTGCGTGCTCTCAACTTAGTGTTCTAGATGCACTTCCACAGTTATTAATTGAGAGCTTTCGATGCTTGTACCATTTTTGCATTGGTATCATTGTGTGGCAAGTCCAATCATACTTCTATGCCCAGGGAAGTCGAGAAATTTTCCAACCCGAAAAATTCCTAGACCGGACCGGGAATCGAACCCAGCCGCCTCCAGCATGGTCTTGCTTTGTAGCTGCGCCTTTATCGACTGAGCTAAGGGAAGCATGCTTCTACCTGTTGGAGGCTAATTTTTTTACAATTAAAAATATATTGGTTAAGACTGTGTCCCAATTGCGTGGTAAAATTCAACTCGTTAAAACAACGAACCTTTTTCTAGTTCAGTCCTACAAACGTTGCTGACCTAAACGTGATGTAAACTTATCATAATTTGGGACCACCTGACCTGTGGGGGAGCAATCATGTCTGCTGATTGTGTTTTGACACGTCAATTCAATGGTGCTATGGGCGTTAATGCGGCACTAAGTTGGTCACGCAATTGAGCCCGAATTCAATAAACACTTGTCCTCTCTGCCATCTTCGTTCGTTGTTGGTGCGGGTACTTGAAGCGTGTGAATTGCAACTAATAATAAAGCACGACTCAATGAGTCTTTCCCATCATCAGCACCATCCCCACCGACGATGATGACGACCCGGGCCGTGTACAGCGTACAGAGTAATGATCGTGTGTGGTAAGGCTAGCAATTACTTGATCGTTTGAAGGATTATTTGCTTTTTTTGAGTGATGAGACTTGTTGATTTCGAGGGTGCTGATAAATTTTCTTCAGTCGAGGATGAAGTTGTTGAAGGCGTTAAGGGATGGTACAATGTATTGTGATGACTGCCAGAGGGATTTTCCTATATCTTTGTCAAATGAGGGATCTCGGAAAATTTGATCTGTGTTTCTCAGATTTATTTTTTTCAACAAAATATTCTTAAACTATCTTGCAGGCTTGATTATCCCACTTGGTCATCAATAAACAAGAATAGGAACACATTGGGTAGATCGTCCAATAAACCTTAATAGGCATAAGCGATCGCTGGGCTGTTGTACTTCATGAAGGAGCTGGTGTAGCTGGTGGCATGGGCCGGGGCGTAGGTCAGAGGGGCGGAATGAGCGATGGCAGCTGGCTGGGCGATGGCAACGGTCTTGGTGGCCACTGGGGCAGAGTATGACAGAGCTGGGGCGTAGCTACGAGCATATGACCGAGCTGGAGCAGCAGAGTAGGACAGAGCTGGGGCGTAGCTGCGAGTGTAGCTCAGTGCTGGAGCAGCGGCATAGGTTTGGTGGGCGATCGGGGCAGCATAAGTCTGATGGGCAATTGGGGCAGCATATGTCTGATGGGCGATTGGGGCAGCATAGGTCTGATGAGCGATTGGGGCAGCATAGGTCTCATGGGCAATCGGGGCACTGTAGGTCTGATGGGCTATTGGAGCACTGTAGGTCTGATGAGTAATCGGGGCACTGTAGGTCTGATGGGCTATTGGAGCGCTGTAGGCCAGATGACGAGCAGAGTTGTCGTATCCGTAGCTGTAGGCTGGGCTAGAGTAGGACAGAGCTGGGGCGTGGTACGAGCTGTAAGCCAATGGAGAGGCCTGATAGGTGGTGGCTGGTTGCAGATATCCAGCGCTGGAGTACGCCACGCAGGCAAGCAGGACGGTGAGCTGGAATGAGATTGGTGATAAGAATCAATATTTCAAGATGTTTCTAGCACAGATGAACTACCTTAAAGGCCATTTTTAACAAGTTACTGGGGATGTTTTCACTGGAACGAAGCGCTGAACAATGATACTTTTTCGATGATCGCCTTCAATATTTATATCAACAAACTATTTTCAGCTCGCAGATTACCCAGAACATCTACCAATGACCTTCCACAACATTAAATCCAGTCACAATTTCGATTTTCCTTATTTCCAGTGTCCCATACGGATGGGTATCGTCTTACACATATAACACTTAACGGCATCCGAAAAAGAACCACTCGCGTGTGACGTTGTGTGCAATCGCAAAAACTGCTTCGCTTCGCTTGCCCCAGAATGAGCAGAAGAGAGTAGCTACCAACAACAGCCGAAATCTGTCCAAGGACACCCACTTAGCAAAGCGGTATAGAACGAAACGGTCCAGTAAAAGGTGACGTCGAAAAACTGTTCTGGACTCGTGCACGGCCGATGAGAGTGGCTCGAAATAACGACGAAACTTTTTCTCAGTCTATGAGTATGGCTCGATTTTCCTCATATTCAGAAAGTTGTGCCTGGAAAATCGAGGACCCTACATTTTCCTCTTTTGAGTCGAATTCGACACAGTCACTGAGTTACTCTCATTGGCCGTGTGGTTTCAAGCCGGTTGACATTTGCACATCTATAGAGAATTTACGGCACAGTTGACTCTGACCTTAAGATCGGAACCTACACACAGCTGTAACCTACAGATTTGCAAAAAAACAGGATTGCGAAAGAGATGATGGTGCTGCTGCTTTCCTTAAGCTTGTCGAGAGTCGGTACACATGCAATGATTCTCGTTCAATAAATCTTGTGAAGAAGCGTCCCTCGTTAATAGATTTTGATTACAATAATCGGCTACTCATCTCATCCGTCTGAGTGATAAAATATTCACTCAAGACGACCAATTTCGATGTTATTAAAGTCATAAAAGTGTCTCATTAAGGATCATCAAGCTGATAATAACATGGTAGCCAATTCAAAACGACATATATCTCAATAAAAGCGAAGATTGGTGTGTGAGCAGACGAGCAGAGCTAGTGGCGCTAGGTCAGGGGCCACCCCTGTATTGCATGCATAATTAAATGGTAGCAGAGTGGAGGCATCTGATCGGTATAATCAGCATCACCATCTTCATAAGCAGAAGCACCTGGTCTCGGTTGGCCAAGTTCGTGCATTGACTATTCATTGGGATGAAATGTGAATGGTGCATAAATCCTTGCTCATGTATCTCTCTGAGGAACGGAATGTTTGCATTTGGGCGAATTCGAATTTACTTTGTAAACATCAGACGATCCAACGATCGGAAGTACCAAAAATCAGTGTGTCGACAGCTACAAGTACGTTTTCAATATAGTAATGTAGATTTCAAAAATGAGCTTGTGAATTAAAGGCAATTTATCACGGAACCCTTCTAGGGCCCAGTGGGCTTAGATTTTAGCAGTAATCCATTTCATTAGCTTATCTAGAACAGTCTAATAGATGATAAAAATTAATTGCACTGGGATTATGTGCTTAAATTTAAGGAAACATGCTTTTCTTCCATGTATACTTTTATGCAACTTCTATTATGTTGAGCAACAGCTTCATAAATCATCAATTCTCGATTACTTTTTCGAAGGGACGTATCTGCATTTATTATTGTTTTCTCAAGCTTTTCTGATGCGTATAACGTGGTAATGATTGAAAATGGATGCAATCATAACGAAGTGAGAATCTTGCTATCGCAATATAATGATGATGACATCGATCATCCTCTTCCCTCGGCTGATCATCAACGTCCACGCTGGCATATGTCATACTGACACCTGTCATTTATTGAGCCCTGGTGGTAAAGTTGGCGGGGGACTCCCAACAGTTTCAATGTGCACTCACGAGATGGCACTGCGATCACATAAGGGTGGTGTATCCATTGCCTTGTTCGAGGAATTGATTTGTGGGATATCTTGTTAATGAAATATCTTTTTTTTTGTGGGATATCTTGTTAATGAAATATCTTTGAAGGAAGAAAAAGGAAGAGAAGCCCGTCCCGGTACATGTAAACTCGAAGCTCGTCTAGCAAAATTGCCCGGTGAGTCAACCCGTTGCCCATCGACCACTTTTCGTTCAATCCTAGTGTATGAAAAATATAGACGACAACTTTTTATGTTCAAGACCCCGATGAAAACTTTATGTAGAAGTATCAAAATGCAAGGAAAATTGTTTTCTTTTAAATTGTGGAAATTTGTGAGTTCATCCCATGGGATGATTTAAGCTAAAGGAAAATCAATTGTGAACTTCTAAAATATTAAATAAATTTAACCATTTCATTTTAGTATTTTGATCTAACAGTTCCTTCCGACTTCTCTGGAACTTGTTCCATCTGCAAACCTTATATTCACAATCCCTACCCTGCCATCCCCTACAGAAATTACAGGTTTATAGTGAGAGAATGTACCATATTGGAAAAGGGTTCAGAGTGGCTGAGCTGTTCGTTTGTAGTTTGACCAATTTGGCTCTACAATTTTAAACTTGTTCTGCATTATTCACATGTTGTAATTATTGAAAAGAGCTCGATATAAGATAGCCACAGAAAACAGACGTTGAGGCTCCAAAATTTCTCTAAAAACTTGTGTAAAGATTCCTATTCGACTTAAGCGCCACTAACGGCGACTTCCCCACTTAAAAACCCTCTTTTACAACATGATGGCGCTGGCGTTGCAAAACTTACACTAGACACTAAATGCTGGTAGCGCCAAGTGGCATTTATCGATACTAGCGCCAAATTGGTCGAAAGTGATAAATTTATAGAGGAAATCAGGAGATGCTAGCGCTACGTAACGGCAACGTTTCCACTTAACTTTACACAAGTTTCTGATCGAACTTGGACGTCTGGTCTCTGTGAGATAGCTTAATACAATTGAATAGAAAGGCCAAAATCTTACCGAGTAGTTCAGCTGTTCTGATTTCGGTACAGTTTGTTGAGGTCGGGTATAGTTTCTGAGTATGGATGCCCATTTTGAAATAACTCATATTAGCACAGAGTAATAGTTTTATTGCTAGGGAACTTTCTTTTGGGATCGTCTTTTCTTAATACAATTCGCATTATTCATACTATATTATATTAATCATGATCAGTCTTAGAAAATGTTATATGTTCAAGCCCCGTTCTAGATTTGTTCGTTATTCATATCTTATGCATTAGCCGGTGGTGTAGTGGTAAGCGTGACTGCTTTCTAACACCCCAATGGGTCTGGGTTCAAATTCTGAAGTCATGATATTTACAAATAAACGAACTAGATAAAAAACATATTTACCAAGATGAAAAATCTGAATATTTCCGTCATCATCCGCTAGAGTTAAGTTGATTCCAAATATCGATTTCCCTTGACGCGTAGCTGAATCAACTTTCAGACATACGAGTTTGTTCCGGAACAGATCGGACATGAGTTTCCGCATTATTTCAGCAGCACGAGCTAAGTAAGTCAGTAACGTATTCCTTTTAATGGTAAGACCGCAAGCCTTCCATGAGGGACCCGCGAGCATCTGCATACCCTGCCACTGGGGGAACCTGATTTATAGGTTATGTTCCGTAGCTAGCAGAAGCGTTCCAAGAAGCACTTGTTTTCGATCAGTTTCTGCGGTAATTTCGGACGACGACGACGACGGGCGAGGACGCTTTGCCGTACTTTGCTCGCCTCCCCTGCCTTCCACTATCAAATCCAACCGGTGGGCGACATCTTTATGACACGAGATGATATGGCGCTTGAAGTTCCCCGGAACAAAATTAACCTGCTCGTAGCTACACTCCACCACGTCCCTTATTTTTTGTTTCAAAGCACCTCGGTTCATTGCGATTTTTATTTTCTGTGTCGAGTACTAACTACAATGGTCCGTTATCGGCGCGAACGAATAATGCGAATGATACAAATGCAAATGGAGCGCATGATACGAGCGATACGAACGATACGAACGGTAACGAATGAAACTTCTTCTTCGACTTTTCATGAGTGGGCCGAATCGAGTCTGAAATGGAGATAGCACGAACAGCACGAAAATTTCTCTCGCCCAGGTCACTCACCGAGACGCATCGCATTGACAGCGTTTGATTCATTCGAGAGTACATGCTTTGTTGCATCTGTTTTGACTACTTCTGGGAACATTGAACGAATTTGAGTGGTACGAAGCGATAATCAGCAACCCTGCCTACCTGAGAACAAATGGGAACACGGCCAGATTTTCAATAGGAAAAAGGAAAAAAAAAGCGAGAAAACGTAAGATAGTAAGCAGTCAGAAAGGATTAGGCCATTTGGAAACAGCCAATTTATACTGGACGGAACTGGTAAGTAGGATAAGAATTGTAAAAGGTGTGTGCTTGCATGATTTACCTATTTAAGAATTACCTATAAGCCACATGAGAACCTCATTTCCTTCAATTACTACTCCATTGCAGCACACACCTAATGATGATCACTAACATTCATATAGTTTCAGCATTATCGACATTTATAATCAAAAGGTGATACGACCACCCATGTGTGTCTAGAGTATCGCACGAGCTGACGAGTGCAACGGGAAGGACAGTAGGTGTATAGACTAGAGGGTTGATCCCTAGATAAGCCTTCTTAGCGGAAGGCACAGCCTATACACTGAACAATTACAATTACAATTACAATTACAATGAGTACGTGCGTGCGTGCAACGAATCATTACCAACATAGGAGAAAGTTCGGTAAGATCCTTCCATTGCATTATTTTATGATTCTTCAATATTGTACAAATATTTAAACATTACACACAACTACACATAATAACTCGGAGCGTTTGGTACGGTATTTCCACGCATCCTTCCACCCCTGCAGATTCCCATTCATTTCCAAGAATCATCTTTGCGGCAAATACAACGCAGTAGGCCTGGCCGTATTGATGTTTATATCATATCTCAGATATGCTGTAAACATCAATGATCATCAATGATGAAGTAAAATGATTAGACCTCATCTAACCTAATCATTTTCCAGGATGCTTTCTCGTACTGGCTGCGTTTGTATCAGATTAGATTAGATTAGATTAGAATGCTTGTATGAAAAAGTTTTTTGTTTCGAGATGCGCAATGTGGTCCCTGAAGCATCTTAAAACATTATTCGCGGGAACTATCGAGCACCGATCAAACC
The DNA here is from genome assembly GCF_037179485.1 of Ochlerotatus camptorhynchus. Lineage (NCBI taxonomy): Eukaryota > Metazoa > Arthropoda > Insecta > Diptera > Culicidae > Ochlerotatus > Ochlerotatus camptorhynchus. Next base: position 1,003,283 of record NW_027040732.1, on the reverse strand, counting down.
CTACATTTACTATTTTTGCAATTAATAAACATTTATAAGTCTCTTTGTCAACTTCAAGCACAACGTTACATTACTTTTTTTTTTTTGCTGTGTAGTTATCTACAGAAAATCAGCTAAATTGGTTGAAGGAGAGCGGAGAAATAAGGGTGGGTGGGCGGTACTACCCACCACATAAATGAATGGATTACTGTATATCGGAAAGGGGCGTAAATAACCGCTTAGGTTCTGATTACATGTATGCCAAATAGGTTTTAAAGTGCTAAAAAATGTAGTCGTGAAGGCCTCGTATAAAGCTCTAGAAAGGCCTATGGATTTCGAAATTAGCGTTTGAAACAAAATAAAAATAAAAATAAAAAGAATCCAAAGCTAACAAAAACCATTGTACTTTGGCGACGGTGATTTCCTGCCATAGCCAGAATAAAAATCATTGATATTATTTTAAATTGTCTATGGGTTCTTCACTCCTTCGCCTGTCCAAGTCATCGGTGTCCGGATCATTAGTGCGGCACCACTTCAAGCGAAGATGATACCATTCGACATCTCCCATAGCGAGTGGTGCAGATCACATCGGGCATCTTTTTCGTTTCAGGCGAGGGTGGGATGGGTAGCTGAAGGATCGGCCTGACGATTTATTAAATAAACGACGAGATTTTTGACATGCTTGTTGACACACGCCACCCGGCTTCTGTCGGTCTCGCTATATTCACAGCTGTGCGTCTTCGTTTGTGGTCAAAATGGATAATCATCACCGGAATGGTCCGTGGGAAATTGAGCGTATCATCTTCATTGGACATTCGCCACGGTACCGGTCGTGAACCGGTTTCGGCATATATGTGCGATCATAAATATCCACGGTTAATGACTTTTCACACGCATTCAACAAACGGCAATAATTGGCGGCACGGATTGGTGTGGAGATTTCGCACCGAAACCGAAAGCGAAATTATATTTATCGCCAAATTATGCGGTATTTATAATGGCACCTGCGAAGATGACCGATGGTGACTGGAGGCCCGCAGGGTGCAAGGTATTACAACATGTTTAATTGAATGAAACGCGGTTATCGGATGGCTGATGGTTGCTTCCTACGGGGTAAGTAAATATACACATGTGCTTGCGTGAACCTTAAAATTTATTCAGCGGAACAATTTGGCTTCAGGGTTTTAGTAAGCATAGGCGATCTTAGGACTGTTGTACTTCATGAAAGAGCTGGTGTAGCTGGAGGCATGAGATGGGGCGTAGGTGGCAGTCAGCAGCGGGGCGGAGTGAGCAATGGCAGCTGGCTGGGCGATGGCAACGGTCTTGGTGGCCACTGGAGCAGAGTAGGACAGTGCTGGAGCGTAGCTGTCGGCATAGGACGCAACAGGAGCTGCCGAGTAGGACAGAGCTGGGGCATAACTGTGAGCATAGGACAGAGCTGGAGCGTAGTTGTAGCTGTGAGCATAGGACTGAGCTGGAGCAGCCGAGTAGGTTAGAGCTGGCGCGTAGCTATGAGCGTAGGATAGGGCTGGAGCAGCGGAATAGGCCTGGAGGGCAATTGGGGCAGCATAGGCCTGGTGGGCAATTGGAGCGCTATAGGCCAGATGACGAGCAGAGTTGTATCCGTAGCTATAGGCTGGGCTTGAGTAGGACAAAGCTGGGGCCTGGTACGAGCTGTAGGCCAATGGTGCAGCCTGATAGGTGTTGGCTGGTTCCAGATATCCAGCACTAGCATAAGCCAGACAGGCGAACAGGACGGCGAGCTGGTGAATAGAAATCAATATTATAGAAATAATTTCTTAATTCGTAAGAGGATGTTATTTATCACCTTGAAGGCCATTTTAGCGTTTCAGTTGGTTGTTTTTTGCACTGCAGAAGTTGAAGACACAATGATACCGTTCAGATTTTCACCGTCAATATTTATACGAAAAAAAGTAAATCGTCCAAATCTATCACGAAGCACTTCACAAAATGGATGGATACAGTTTTTCGTATGTCCTTGCAGAATTGCGTTATTTATCGCGAATTTCATTACAAGTCAACTCGAGCCAAACCTTCTGGTTCGCTCAACCATGCATCCGCGTTCGCTAAAATACAGTTTTTCCAAATCCGATTAATCCGATTCAGAACGTGCTCCAATCGGTCACACCTAGTGAAGGAAGACTTCAATGCAGTTACTGACTTTAAGCTACGAACCTGCATTGCATAATTTGCCCACATCGTTCGACAACGCATCAGTTACTTGATTCTCGCAAGCAAAGCAGAAATAAACAAGAACAGATCCATACATAATCTAAAGTAGATCGTCGCCTTGGCTTATTTCAGTCCCATACATCCTTTTCATACCACATGCACACCACACTCACCGAGCTAGAAGACAACAAGACCGCCTGTGTCAACCTTGAACTTTCAAACTGCCGCGTACTGCAAGCGAGCTCTTTGCAGTTATTTTGGTTTTTGTTTTGCTTTCTTGCTTTGCTTGTTGTTTTCCTTAGTGTCAAACAATTCAAGCGAAGCAGTTGGTCTACATAGGAAGATATTTTCTCCGTGCTTTGATTGAGTTTTAATTCCTTCATCGATCTGAGTTTATTCAATCTGATTCAATGGTGTGCATTTTGGTGCATCAGTGTCATGCTTGATTTTGTCTGTTCCCGAAAAGTTGATCCAAAAACGAACGGCAATTAAAATGAACGGTAAAAATTCGAGTGTGCCACTGAGTAAGAAGCGAATAATTGCCGGTACGCAAGGACATCCGGAAAGTGTCAAAACCGGGATGCAGTCTTATCGTCGTTGGGTTCCCAGTAAAGTTCAAAAGACTTAGTGCACGTTTGCAGTTTATAGTATAAATATTCGAAGTGAGCATCGAAAAGGCATCATTGTGTCTTCAGCTTTTGCAGTGCGACATCAACCAGCTCAAAATAACTGAAAAATGGCTTTCAAGGTAAATTTTCAATCATTAATTGTAATAGGTATCTAATATTATTCCTAATCATCAGCTCGCCGTCCTGTTTGCCTGTTTGGCCGTCGCCAGTGCCGGATATCTGGAACCGACTACCTACCAGAGTGCTCCATTGGCCTACCACGCCCCAGCTCTGTCCTATTCGAGCCCAGCCTTAAGCTTCGGATACGAGAAGTCTGCTCGTCAATTGAGCTACAGCGCCCCGATTGCCCATCAGACCTATGCCTCCCCAATTGCCTACCAGAGCTATGCCGCTCCGATTGCTCATCAGACCTATGCTGCCCCAATCGCCCACCAGACCTATGCTGCCCCGATCGCTCATCAGACCTATGCTGCCCCGATCGCCCACCAAACTTATGTTGCTCCAATTGCCCGCACGTACGCTGCAGCCCCTGCTCTGAGCTACGCTCCAGCCCTGTCCTACTCAGCTGCTCCAGCTCTGTCATACGCCCCCAGCCATGCTCCAGCCCTGTCCTACTCGGCTGCTCCAGCTCTGTCATATGCCCGCAGCTACGCTCCAGCTCTGTCCTATGCCCGGAGCTACGCTCCAGCAGTGGCCACCAAGACCATTGCCATCGCCCAGCCAGCAGCCGTCGCTCACTCCGCCCCTCTGCTGACGGCCAATTCGGCTCTGACATACGCCCCGGCTCATGCCACCAGCTATACCAGCTCCTTCATGAAGTACAACAGTCCTCAGATTGCCTATGCTTACTAAGGTGATTCCATTCTAGTCTTTGGTAATGTGAAAATTTTGAGTTGTTGAATAAATATTAAGATTTCATAAATCGTTCTTTTTTAATTCGACATAATGATATTTATACTTATCTTGTTTTTTTTTTAACTCCACTCACTTCGCTATAAAAAATGTTTTTAAGATTTGTGGAATCTTTGGATGTTATACACTGAAACCTCCGTTTACGAAGTCTTTTTTTACGCAGTATTCAATTTACGTCCCTCTTTTTACGAAGTAAATCGCAAATATCGAGTTTTCTTTTTGTGATTTTGGGAAACTGGGATATACTGTGAAATATCCCACAATATGGGTATTGTTGGAGTGACGTGTAGGGACCGGAAATCGATGTCTGTCGCCATTTTGAAATCCAAGATGGCGGCTTCCGGTAACATAATAACTTCGAAATTCTGTCAAATACCCCACAATATGGGTATTTTTGGAATCGGAGTGACGTGTACGGACCGGAAATCAATGTCTGACGCCATTTTGAAATCCAAGATGGTGGCTTCCGGTTACATAAAAACTTGGAAATTCTGTCATATACCCCACAATATGGGTATTTTTGGAATCAGGGTGACGTGTAGGGACCGGAAATCAATATCTGACGCCATTTTGAAATCCAAGATGGTGGCTTCCGGTTACATAATAACTTGGAAATTCTGCCAAATACCTCACAATATGGGTATTTTTGAAATCGGAGTGATGTGTAGGGACCGGAAATCAATGTCTGACGCCATTTTGAAATCCAAGATGGCGGCTTCCGGTAGCATAAAAACTTAGAAATTCTGTCATATACTCCACAATATGGATATTTTTGGAATCAGGGTGACGTGTAGGGACCGGAAATCAATATCTGATGCCATTTTGAAATCCAATATGGTGGCTTCCGGTAACATAATAACTTGAAAATTCTGCCAAATACCTCACAATATGGGTATTTTTGGAATCGGAGTGATGTGTAAGGACCGGAAATCGATGTCTGACGCCATTTTGAAATCCAAGATGGTGGCTTCCGGTTATATAATAACTTCGAAATTCTGCCAAATACCCCACAATATGGTTATTTTTGGAATTGGAGTGACGTATAGGGCCCGGATATCGATTTCCGACGCCATTTTGAAATCCAAGATGGCGGCTTCCGGTTACAGAAAAAATGGCAAATACCACCACGTCACCCCGATTCTTAAGATACCCATATTGTAGGCTATTTAACATTATTTGTATGTCTATATTTAAGTGGAAGTCGCCATATTGAATTTCAAAATGGCGTCATACATGGGTTTTCAGTCCTAATAAGTCACCCCGATTCCAAAAAACCCATATTGTGGGGTATTTGACAGTATTTCCCAGTGTTTCTGTAACCGGATGTCAATATCTTGGATTTCTAAATGGCGTCAGACATGGATTCTCGGTTCTCACAGGTCACTCCGCTATCAAAAAATATCCATATTGTTGTGTATTTAACGGTATTTTTTTCTGTTTTCCTGTAACCGGAAGCCGCCATATTGGATTTCAAAATGGCATCAGACATCAATTTCCGGTCCCTAAACGTCACCCTGATTCTTAAGATATCCATATTGTGGGTTATTTAACATTATTTTTCTAAAACAGCAAAACGGTTTATCTTCCATTTAATTCCACTTAATTAATTTTGGTATCCATGACAGATACGTATTTCGACTACAATGTGCAGTCTTCATCAGTGTCATTCCCACTAAAGAACTTATCAAAATCTAACTCGTAGATTAAAGATGGATTCTTCAGTGGTGTTGAGTACTTGGCACTGATGAAGTCTGCAAGTAGTAGACGAAATACGCGTATCTGTCAAAAGATAAGCAATTATAACGGAATTTAAAGGAAATAAACCAACCCACTCAAAGCTCTTCATTTTCCGTCTGGTTCGTCCAGCGGGCTGAACTTCAAGACTTCAAGGTAAGGAAGGTGCCTAACTGAACCGATAAACAGAATACGGTGGCCGAATCCCGCGCCAGGAAGCTGTACCACGAGTGGTTGGTGCAGCCGAAATGCATCGTAATGGTCGACAAAACGTACATTAAAGCGTACCCAAGCAGATCCCCGGCCTAGAGTTTTTCATCGGCAAGTTCCGCCTGAATGTTCCGGAGAAGTTCCGGAAGAAGAAGGTCTTCAAATTTGCCAAGAAGAACTTAGTGTGGCAGGCGATCTGTGGGTGTGGCAAATTCAGCAAGCCGTACATAACGACCGGCACCATCAACGGCCAAATATATAATAAAGAATGCCTCCAAAAATATTGTGGAGTGATCCGGTTCCAAGCTGGCTAAAGTGCTGAAGATGCCGAAAACAACAGTTTGTCGAGTGCTCAAAACCTACAAAGAAACCCTGAGTGTGGAAACAAATCAGCAGACCTCAGTAAAAACTGGAACCAGGGATCGTCAGCTGCACAGCAAGGTGTTGAGGTGCGTTAAAGCCAACCCCAGTCTTTCGATCCGAGATGTGACCAGAAGCTACAACGCCAACTTTCAACCGGCGCAGAACATCCTTGCCAGGAAAGAATACACGTCGTACAAAGCCAGTAAACATCCAAATCGGCACATGAAGCAGAATTCCGTGGCCATAAGCGTATAAGGCTCATCTTGTACGACCATGTTTTGACGAAACACAAGGGTTGCACTTTGATCAATGACAAAACATACGTCAAACTCGATTTTAAGCGCTTCCCGGTCAAAAGTTTTACATCGCGACTGGACGTGGGGATGTTCCGGGTAGATTCAAGTTCTTATCTACCGACAAGTTCGCGAAGAAGACCATGATTTGGCAAGCGATTAGCAGTTGTGGCCTGAAAACGGAACCATTCGTCGAAGAATGCCTGGAAAAGCGTGTATGGCTGATCATCCGCAAGCATAAGGGCAATTTCATATTTTGGCCAGCTGCCATTACTCCAAGGTGGTTCTGGAGTGCTATGCTGTCAACAAGAGTGGAATAACGTCCCTCTGTGCTTGTTCAAAATTGCTCGAAATTATCATCTCCAACTATATGTTCAACAGAACAAAAAGTCACATATCTACGAATCAGCATGGGTTTTTCCCCGGAAGAAGTGTAACCACAAACGTCACTGAGTTCACTTCGATCTGTCTTCGAAATATTGGGCAGGGAAAGCAAGTGGATACAATATACACTGACTTGAAAGCTGCATTTGACCGGGTCAACCACTCCATTCTTCTGGCTAAACTACGCAAGATGGGCTCATCTGCCAATTTCGTTCAATGGCTCGAATCATATCTCTGCAACAGGACTCTTGCAGTAAAGATTGGATCTTCAACTTCTGACTGGTTCCGCAATACCTCCGGTGTACCTCAAGGAAGTAACTTGGGACCGTTGCTATTTTCGCTGTACATCAATGACGCAACTGTGCTTCTGGAAAATGGATGTTACTTTATTTATGCTGATGATACAAAAATCTATGTGATCGTTGAAAACGAAGACGACTGTCTGCGACTCCAGGAGGCACTGGACAAGTTTGCATTGTGGTGTCGTGCCAACAATATGACCCTCAGCGTACCTAAATGCCACGTCATTAGCTTCCACCGCAAGAAAAATTTCCTTCAATATGAATATGTCATCGACGGAACCACCCTATCACGCGTGCAGACAGTGCGTGATCTTGGAATTACATTGGACTCAAGTCTCACGTTCAGGAACCACCACGAAGATGTTATTGCGAAGGCACGACGGCAGCTTGGTTTCATTGGAAAGGTGACAAAGGAGTTTCAAGATCCTTACACATTGAAATCGCTGTATGTTAGTCTTGTTCGTCCAATTCTCGAGACAGGCTGTATTAGATGGGATCCGTTTCATATCACCGTGATCGATCGCATAGAGGCCGTTCAGCGCAAATTTGTGCGATACGCTCTTCGCAACTTACCGTGGAATGACCCGGTTAATCTGCCACCCTACGAGAATAGATGCCAACTACTGGGATTGGAAACGCTGGAACAAAGGAGGAAGAACGCGAAAGCTGTATTTGTAGCGAAACTACTGAACGCCGAACTTGATGCACCGAATCTTCTTGCTCTCATCGACATTAACATTCCCGGCTATGCACTCAGGAATACCGAATTTCTTCGCTTACCACGCTGGCGACAGGACTACGACGGTAACGAGCCAGTACGTGCAGTCATGCGCAATTTCAACGATGTTTATAATTTGTTCGACTTCAATGAAAACTCTGTTCAATTTCGCTCAAGGCTAAGAAGAATGAATTGATGTTGATGCTAAGAATTATTCATTAAGACAACAAATTGTCGGATGAAGATATCAAAGTAATAAATAAATAAATAAATAAATAAATAAAAGATCTATGTTTTCCCCTAGCTAATGAATCCTCTGAATTTCCCGGAATTTCAACCAATCGAAAAATACTGGGCAATTTCGGAGCAGCGATTTCGACGAAGCGACGGGGCAGTCAAGGACATTCAGCTAATGCGGGCAAAATGGAAGAAATGTGCTGATTCCGTATCCGTTTCCACTGTGCGGGTGCTGATAGGCTCCATCAAGATGAAGGTTCGAGATTTCGTTCGACCTGGAGAAATGTAACCATCTAATGCTGTAAATTTGAAGTTTTAATAAAAGTACTGTAAAGCAACCATTAATGGACTTTTTAAACTTATTGAATCGCAAATTACAGGTCTTTTTGTGCGTACCGTAAAACGGGGTAACATTGATAATTTTTTAAAGTATATTCTAAATATATGAGCAATGAATATTTTTCAAATTTTATATTTTTAAAACAAGTACTGAGGATCCAAGAGCTACTTCGTTAGTAATTTGTTTAACGGAAATTAAAGCATTTGCACTATATTTTTAGCTTTGTGACCGAACATCAGTATTTTGATTTGGGGTTTCTTTGATAATGCTTGATGAATGTAGAAGAAAATGCGTGAAACTTAAACATTTTAGTTCTTTAAATATGAAACTTTGATTGAGTATATAATCAGAAAACATCATAGGCAATAAGATTACAACATTGAATTTGTGATGACTATATCGGAAATATATTTCATAAGTAATGGTTTGAGTGCTTTTTCAAACATGCGAAAAATACGAAAATAGTTTCTTAATATGTTTGTAAAATATGTAACACATACTATATAAAAACTATATACGATATCAACGGAAATACCCTAAGCTACAATGTGGAACCAATATTTCTAATTTAGAAAAAGCGCAGCGAGTAAATTTAATCTTTATATTATACTATCAAAGTTACCCGCATTATCAAAGATACCCCGTTTTACGGTACCAGTTTACTTTTACACAGTACGAACGAAACGTGTAATTTTCTATCTGCTGGGATGTAACAAAAAGACCACATGATAAATCATATATTTTTACATGAGATTTTAAAATTACATGTCACCATTGAATTTACATGTCTTTTCTGTAAAATTAAACCTCCATGTAATGTTGCTCTTATTATGAAGGTTAGAAATAAAATCATTTTGAGATTTTGTTTTTTCGAATCATTTGGAATTAATACAAGTTAAAGGGCACTATTAATTGTTTAAATTTATTCACTAACTTTGTTTCCAATAAGATTCACAATAACACTTTCTAGGCAAGCTCTCGTCGAATAAATTCTTGTAAATGACGGTGCCGTGTTTGGCACGGATGTGGATGACACACAAATTAGTGGAATCGATCAAACCTGACAAATAATCCTCATTGACTTCTGCATCACGGTCGAGATTTTAAGGAGCAGATCTGGGTTTGTAAACTTGAACAATATCACGTTCCAAATGCAGGAACAGCAAACGGATCAGCAACACAGTCGATTTCTGATGGAGACGGATCTCTCGAAGAGCAGTTGTTTCTATACTCGTTTCTGGATGGTTGCGATGAGGCTTCGTCATTTTCCCGTCATTCGGAACACTCACGAGTTAGCTGATAACAACTTAGCTAGATTCCATAAAAATAGACCATAATCTGACACAGCTATTTCGAATCAAGAGCAGAACTGTTTTTTAATGCGTGCAACTTTCCAACTGGTCGCCATGATACTTTGCTGACAAACGTCAAACGCCGCAAGCCAAAGACATGATGCGTTTACGTTAAGAACATGTAAAATTATAGTTTTTAAGATGGAAATTTGAATGTGCTGCATTAGATTACATGGTGTTTCATTTAAGTTTAAACCATTACGGTAAAATTATAAAAAAAAATAGATCCAATACTAAATTGGATGTAATGTAATTATTATTTGCATCTTATCTGTTTGAAAATTCTGTGCGATACTGAATTACGTTAGCATTTATTCAATTACATTTCAAATTAAATCACCGTTAATTTTCATAGTAAGCCTTTATAGACTTCAAAGTCAGTGAAGTTGATAGATGAACTTTGACATAGCCTATTACTGTTGTCAGGGACTGTTTATAAACTACATAGACATTTTTTGAGAGGTTGTAGGGAGTCTATAACCTCTCAAAAATATCTATGTGGTTTATAAACAGTCCCTAGGCAATCGTTCATAATATCTTTTAATTTGTATGAACTATAGACACTCGCCAACCCACTCCCCATTTCCTTCAAGTAACATAGTTTATAGACAGCCATTTACATATTAATTTGTAAAACATATTAAATGTGAAACATTTTTGTGTATATCGTTTATTCAATTCTACACACTTAGAAATTATTATTTTTACACGAGACGTAATTCAACTTTGCCGTGAATCATGGAACGTAAACAAACATGGCATGTAAAATTAAGTGTCCTGAAACTGAAACATATGCAACTCGACGAAAAGTGCGTTTGATTGAATTGATTTTCTCGTCCTTTTCAACTGATTCTTATGTCAAAAGGGCCGCTTGCATGTGTCGGTCTCAGGGCACTGAAATTTACATGTCTTTTTCGTAGTGTGTACTGGTCATATCAACAGGTGCATATACACAGCAAAAAATTAATTTTGATATCACATCAAAGTGGATGCACTACAATCATGTCGAAAATTTCATGTAATTTTTATGACCACATAAATAAACAAATGCAGCGAAAGCAGCGTAATGTCAGTTCATGCATTGTATTAATGATAATTTTGTCCTTTTTAGCAAGTAATATTACACCATATTTTCGACATGATTGTAGTGCATCCACTTTGACGTGATATCAAAATATTTTTTTTGCTGTGTAGTCCTCTAACAAAATAACATGAGCGGCTTTAATAAGCGTATTGGCCGTGATGGTTGTTGTAGCCAAGGAGATGGGCACCAGCAGAAACTGGGGCATAGTTGAAGCCATGGGTAGCCAGGACTGGAGCAGCAACGGCATGAGTGGCATAGGTGTTTTGGTGGTATAGCTGAGGCTGGGCAACGGCAAGTGTTTTGGTGCTGAGTGGGTCAGCATATGAAGAATACCCATAGTTGTCGTGCGACAGAGATGGAGCGTAGCTGTGGCCATACGAGAGAGCTGGAGTGCCATACGTGCGAGTGAATGGAGTGGTGGTATATACGTGGTTAGGGGCAGCCAGGACGGGAGCAGCGTGAGCGTATCCATGATGAGCTGGAGCGGCGTATTGATGACGGGTGAAGGTGTTGTAGCTCACGGCTGGAGCAGACAAGTAGTGGGCAGCCGCTGGAGTGGCATAGGGCACGGAATGTTCCGTTCCGGCGCTGGCGTAAGCCAAGGAAGCGATCAGGACTGCGAACTGGGGTAGCAATTAAATTAGTTCATTATACTTTAAAACATTTTTCGATCACTTACCTTAAACATTTTGATTAGAATTGCTGCGGTTGACACTGCAAGACGTTGACTGAAACAATGATACCGTTTCGAATTTGTGGCAAAGTATTTATAGTGTTAAAATCGACCAGTCGATCACCTAACAATCATACAATCAATCAAAATGTTAGGAAGAAGCGATAAATACAATCTGCTTAAATTTTTCGTGGGTGAGTCCTTCAATTTTCGGTGCACCAGTTCAATTTAATGTATTGGGTATAGTACATGATAGTTGCGTTCTGCTACCTTTGTTCATCACCGCACATAGATATACGCCGCAGCAACAACTTTCCAAAAATCGATTCCGGTGCGATCAGTTATGTCAGTTTGGCTGTTCATTAACCTTTGGCCGAAATATCCATCATACTTAACTAGTAGTAAATTGTTTATACAACCTTGTGCAAATTGTCACATAGTTTCAATCAGCCGAACCGAGAGTAAAGCGATAAATTACGGGTTAAATTTTTCAGCGAATAAGCGATGCGTTAAAGGACATTTGCAATAATTATAAAATGATATCGGCAAGCTAGATTATTTCTTCCGCTATTTTTGTTTTTCGAATTGAAATGGAACAGAAATGCTCAAAAGTCATATGACAAATTATTATGATGATGATAGTCCTATCTGTTCTTCGTTCAAATTAGAGGTGGGCATATCGTTTCTCAATCAAGTGGCTGGATTTGGTAAGTTTGTTCCAGTTGTATAACGTTCTTATAGATTTGTTATCATTGTTCTGGATTTCTTGATTTTGAGAGTTTTTGAGATTGGCTTTTCGCTGATCGAAGTGTGTGATTGAGATTTTTTTCTCTGTTCGGGACCTAACACCACTGCGACCAGTAATTTGATCTATTGTGGTATATCCCGTGTTCTTAGTTTAGTGCATGTCGTATTACTCCATCACTATTGAGAAATAATGAAGTATTCGATTTTTTAACAGTTGCCACTCTTGCATTGTAAGGTCCCGTTATTTATACCCTTCGGAGTGTTGAAACACCCTCCAAAGGCGCGCCCCTTTGTCAGTCAAAATTGGATTCCTTAGCAACAAAATTAAGGTATGACACTGATAATGACCATGCATCAGAAGACTAGGGGTCTTAACCACTTCAAACTAGGGAACAACGAAGAGAAGATTAGGAATCACATAGATGAAGACAACTAACTCATTTTTTTCCTTGTTTCAAGATCATCCTCGGTAGACAAAGCCGAGTCTTGTCACTATCAACAAGGCATAAAAAGTAACAAGGACTAAGATGTGTTCCTTGGATGACTGAAAAATCCTGTTCCCCTAGTTTGAAGTAGTCAGGACTAGGAATCGGTGGTAGATCTTACATCCCATAACGTACCACGAAAAGGTGATCAACCCACGTTAAGGGGGGCAGGTGGCCAGTGAAAGTTATATGAAAATATCGTTATCTCTATCACATTATCGTGAGCTTAAGATTTAACAGCACAACATTTGTGACACTGATGTTACAAAACTGCCATTGGATCTATTGATTATAATTATTTAAGTTTATCAGAAGTTCCCTTAACTTAAGTTTATGTTTAGCTCTTCGATGAAGAGGCACCTTTGGATTCACTAAAAAATAAAACATTTAAAATTCTTTTTACATTATATCTAAACCGTATATTTTAAACGCTAACATTTTTTCTTAGCCTCCGCTTTAGCCTTATACCTACTTCTTTGAAGCCGTGATTTTTGACACAAATGCAACAAATGTTGACTTTATTATGTGTAACACTCGAGTTATCAAAAAGATATTTCGCGCATAAGTTTTTGTATCCTTTCAAGGAAGAACATTGGTAATAATGTAGATGAATAGGGTCGGTAAATGCTGGGTAATGCGCAATACAGATCCCATTGAGATCACTAGCCTCTTCCCAGTAATTCCTATCCCTACCTCCCCGTGGTACCGGCTGGGAGCTGTGAGCAACCTTAGGGAAGATCGGGTAGCCAACCTCGGTGGGAACTTTGGTCATAGGCTGACATGGAAGGGGGGGGGGGGGGTTTGCTTCGGCAAGCCTGAGCGTCTGTTCCCCATGTTAGGGGCGGCTGAGCTACGTCCGAGTGCCAGTGAAGGACTCTAAGCACAACTGTGCACCCTGGTCCTCCGGAAAGTTAGGGGGTTGGTGTCAGGCCCTGCGAGCCAGCCGTAAAAAAGCATTGCAACGGAAAATCAGCAACAGAGAAATACGAACCGAGACCAACGGCAACGACCCCAGCGACGAAATAGGACTTGCGATTGGAAACTTAGGTTGTTGACTTTATTATGTGTAACACTCGAGTTATCAACAAGACATTTCGCGCATAAGTTTTTGTATCCTTTCAAGGAAGAACATTGGTAATAATGTAGATGAATAGGATCAAAGCAATTGATTTTTGGGTATTGATAAATTCAGGATAAACCATCAAGCGGAATACCAGAAACGTAACAGTTCTTATGAAAAAAACGTACTGTTTTCGATACTTCCTCCCTTTCCAAATATAACTCAGTTTTTTCAACAATTGTTCGAGCTTTAAAAAATCTAACTAGACATATAGATTCAGGAAGGTCTATTTAACAAAATCCAAGCGTAATATTCAAAGAAAGGAGCCAAAATCCATCTTGGCTGAACATAAAACCAAATTTTAACAAAAATACGTAGTTTTGTCAATTTAAACCTGGCTTTGGGTGTGGGTATAATCATCACATATGAATTCAGCAAGGTCAATTCTATTAAATCTAACCATAACTTTCAAAGGACAGTATCAAAATTCAACTTAGCAGAAAAGGAAAACCAAAATAAACCTTTTCGAATTACAAACCCGGTTCAACCTTCACGTATGGATTCAGCTAGGTCCATTCTAAAAAAATACAAGCCTATTTTTCAAAGATATGAGCCAAAATGCAATTTGGCAGAACCGAAAAACCAAATTTCTATGAAAATACGGATGGATTCAGCAATTCGGTAAAATCCACTCCTATTTTTCAAAGGAAGGAGCCGAAATTCAACTTGGCTGAACAAGAAACCCAAATTTCTATAAAAATACGTACATTTGAGAATTCAAACCCAGTTTTCTAAAAAATTGTGCATGCTTCAAAAAATTTACCATCAGGAATGAATTCAGCAAAGTCCATTTTATAAAATTCAAGTCTATTTTTAAAGATCAGAGCTGAAATTGGCAGAACAGAAAATCAAAGTTTTTATGAAAATACGTACTTATGTGAATTTAAACTCGGTATTCTCAAAAATTGAAGAAATTCAACCCTCATGTATAGATTCAGCAACTTCTATTAAAATACAAGCCTATTTTTCAAGGATAGAAGCCAAAATTCAGTTTGGAAAAGCAGAAAAATTAATTTTCTATGAAAATACCTTCTTTTGTGAATATTAACCAGGTTCGTCCTTCCGGTATTCAGCAAGTTCCATTCTACAAAATCCAAGCACAAATTTCAAAAGATTGAACCGAAATCAACCTGGCTACAAAAAAATCTACCATCTCGTATGAACTCACAAAGGTCTATTCCATAACATATTTACAAGCCTGTTTTTCAAAGGACGGAGCCAAAATCCAACTTGGCTGATCAAGAAACCCGAATTTCTAAAAAAAATACGTACTTTTGTGGATGTACACCCAGTTTTCTCAACAATTGTGCTTGCTTTTAAAAAAAAATCTACCATCAGGTATGAGCGCAAGAAGGTCCATTCTTTAAAATATCAGCCTAATTTTCAAAGGATGTGAATCTCACAAGAACGAGGAATGGATCTAAGGGAGCGGAATCTACGTTAAAAGTTAGGTGGACTCCCTTAGGAAGGTTTTGAACTACTTCAGAAAAGGTTGGATACCATTTGGAAAATTTAAGCTCAAAAAATTGTCGGTTCACTTCGGAAAACTTTCTACACTTTCACTAAGCAAGATTGTGTCCTTGCCAAATGCCAAAGCTGTTAACAAAAATCTGGAGCTCACTTAGGAAAATATCAAACCCGTTCTAACTAGTTTGGTTTCAGTTCGGAAAAAGTAGAATCAATGCAGGAAACCTTGGATTCATTTAGGAAAAGGATTAATCAGCTAATGTTGCCTCACTTCAGAAAATGCGAAACCAATTCTTTAAAGATTGGATTTGGAATATGTTGAATCACTTTAGGAATGTTTTGACAACTTTAAAAAGGATTGAATAACATAACAGAAAAGTTTAGACTCAGTTAGAAAATATTGATGACTTAATCGAAAGTTTGAACTCACTTCAAAAAAGTTCAGACTCAGTTTTGAATCCGCTTTGAAAAGTATCACCTCAGTTAGGAATTTCCTGAATCGTTTCTGATTTGGTCTCACTTCTAAAAATTTTAAACCAATTTTGAAAAGATTGGATTTAGCTCGGAAGTTGTTGAATCACTGTAGAAAAGAAGTGAATCATTAAGTATCATTGCAGAAGGTTTGTAAGATAAGAAATGTAGATCGAATGCAAAAATCTGGCGGCTACGGTGGGCTGGGCACATTGTAATAATGTCGGATAACGACCTACTGAAAATGGTTCTTTGTAGTGATCCGACTGGGACAAGACGAAGATGTGCGCAACGAACAAGAGGGATCGATCAGATTGAAGGTGGCTTACCTAGTGAGTTGCCTAACAAGATTAGGAATGATGTTCGATAAAATCCGTTTTCAACAACTGAAACCGGCTAATCCGATTTCAAGGACCTGTCATGCCGTACTGGTCAAGTACCAATTTATGTGAAAATTCTTTAAAAGAACAAGGTGTTACAACAACAACAACAACAACAACAACAACAACAACAACAACAACAACAACAACAACAACAACAACAACAACAACAACAACAACAACAACAACAACAACAACAACAACAACAACAACAACAACAACAACAACAACAACAACAACAACAACAACAACAACAACAACAACAACAACAACAACAACAACAACAACAACAACAACAACAACAACAACAACAACAACAACAACAACAACAACAACAACAACAACAACAACAACAACAACAACAACAACAACAACAACAACAACAACAACAACAACAACAACAACAACAACAACAACAACAACAACAACAACAACAACAACAACAACAACAACAACAACAACAACAACAACAACAACAACAACAACAACAACAACAACAACAACAACAACAACAACAACAACAACAACAACAACAACAACAACAACAACAACAACAACAACAACAACAACAACAACAACAACAACAACAACAACAACAACAACAACAACAACAACAACAACAACAACAACAACAACAACAACAACAACAACAACAACAACAACAACAACAACAACAACAACAACAACAACAACAACAACAACAACAATGGCTCATTAGTGCCGTAGTTTGTGCGAGAAGCCGGGATATTGAAAAAATAATAGGAACGTAAATTTACGCGTCTGATATTGACTTTATGAGCAATGGCGCTCCTCCTTATTCTCCGTTGTAGCTTCTTTGTTGCTGTCTGTGAGGTTGGGGGGGAGGGGTTTGTTATCACCACCTTTGTAAATTTTGACCCACTTCGCCTGCTGGTCTACTCTTCTATCGTTTAGTTGTTGTACCCACTGGCTTGCATGCGATTCACCCCACTTATTTTGTATAAAATTCAAATTCTACTAACCTATCACATTTTTAATAGACCATAGGTACATATTTACTAACATTTACTAGCCCTACTGCTAACCCTAAATTTAATCCAACACCACTTAACTCTAGAGACGTGATTCTACACAAAATAAAAGCACAGATAAAAAATACTAACAATTTGTAACAGTCGGTTACACTATCCCGCACCTGGGCGAAACAAATGATTAACTAAAAGTTAACATTTATTTCACCTAGAAACTAGCTAACACTCAGTACAAACAATTAGATATTTACCGGTAAAATTTTCAAATAACCAACGTTTGAATAATTACAATTTCGCGTAGCAGTTAAAATTTCAATACCTGTTTTAGCCCATTACATTAACACATTAAAATCATGAGCAACTAAAAGCTAAATTTCAATTAAAATTTGCCATAATATACCAGGAGTGATTTTGTTTAGTGTACATGTGAGTCTGTTATCACTTATCAGGATCTACTACTTCCTTTTTTTAAGCCGTTTAACAACTTTATTCGTGTTTTCGGTTTTCGGGTTCTCGGGTCTACTATAGCAGAAGAAGATTCAGTTTACCTACGTCTTTGATCGCGCGCGTACCGTATTCCTGATGTGTAGTGGATACAGTGAAGCTGTGAGGTGCTACGTTTTCTGGGGTTATTGCTATTAATGTAGTTGGTGATAATCTTGATTAAAAGATGAGTGAATTTATTTCCGTTCCTTACTATGTTAGGCTGACGAAACAGTTTCTTTCTAGGTTTATTCATCAGTTGGCCACCTGGTATGAGGGAATAACCCTAGCAACAATCATATTTCGTGGTATCATGTCATCTAATTATGTATTCAGGTAAGTCGCAATCTATTCTAGGTAAATGTTTCTCCATCTCGACCCTAACTCATTGCCATCTCTGCTACTGAGAGGCACTAGCCTTCTTCTATGCTTTTGGCTTTTGTTTGTGCACTAACAAAAGCCTATCGTTTCCTTTTCTATCCGGACTGGAATTATCGCACGGAGACGAAAAACTACCCAAAATTAAGTACTTTTCCCTCAATTCTGGGGTTCAGCCCAATAACCCAAATTTGAGTAAATCGCATATAGTAGTTTCCATTTAACACCAGCAAAAAAATTACCTGCTCTTAAGTATATTCTACCCAAAATTAAGTTTAATTCACGTAAATTTGAGAATATGCAATTTACTCAAAAGTAACTTATTGGGCTGAACTATATCGTTGGGTCGAATCTCTCGTTCCTTTTTTGACAACAATAACGAGTGCAAGTGAGAGGCTGAAGTCAATATTAAGTAAAAAGAACTCATATTTTGGGTAGTATTCTTTCTCTTTTTCAGCATCCCATCTTCATCAGCGATGGTCCCACCGCTCGGCGCCTAATACATAAGTGCCACAGTCGGAAAAAGTGTTAGTTTGTTTACTAAAATGAACCATGCCCATTTTGTTATGGCATGTTTGCTATAAGAAATGCGCCTCGTGTTTATTAGCGAATTTCACATCAAAGATTGATTAATTGAGTAGGAAATCAGTTTGGCACGGCATTTGTGACCAGCATACACCTTCCGGTAGTATGAAACAGGTCAACAACTGTTCAAATCCACAGATAAAAATTTTTGTTTTGAATTTCTGTATAGCAAAATAGTGAACTTTTCGTGAACATTAACGGCAAAGAACTCACCAACACTGGGAGACCGTGAGTTCCTGCCCACCTGTCATAAAACCGTCTTGGTCCCACCTGACTGCTGAGATGACGTTGATAATAAGGGGCTGTTCATAAACTACGTAGACAGTTTAGGGGGGGGGGGGGGGTTGAGAATTATCCACAGCCCATACAAATTTTAAATTTTTTGTATGGACAATTGTCTACGCAGGGGGAGGGGGGGGGGTCAAGAATCCCAAAAAAACTGTCTACGTAGTTTATGAACAGACCCTAAGGTGCCATAAAATTCATCCTCTCTGGTGAAGACGTAAATGAACACTCACGAGTACTATTTACATTGCGAGACGACTTCACGAATCGGAATCACAACAAAATCGACGATTACCTATTACTTACGATGATGTTGATGACGCTCTCACATGACGAAACCATATATCTCCTATCAATAACAGGCAAAACTGGACATCACACAAAAACGAAACTAATGTAGCCTTTGGACTCTATTGATGACCTAAGGATTTTTACACGTGTCTTAATGTTACACGTGTTAGTACGGTAAGTTGTTTCTGATTTAGTCGCAATTTAAGACGAGACAGAAATTACAATTATTTTTAGGAATCAGCCAGAAGGACGACGTGGAGTCTCGTTGCCCGGACGGATATCACTGGCTGAAAAAACTCCCAAATTTTTCCCTTGTTCATTTGCTAACTCGTACCAGCTGCTACCTCGCTTAGCCACTATCGTACATGGAGTGAACAATGGCCCATATTTCGCATTGTAGTGCTCAACAGCGGACGATTGACGGAAATTCCGTTTGTAAACCTTCTGGCCGACCTCATAAGCTGGTGCAAACTTCTTGAACCGTAAGTTGTACACTTTCCTATGCTTGTTGTCACTTTTCTGGAGATTGTTCTTAACCACTTCCAAGAAATTTCCTCCAACTTCCTTCCTATACTTGTTCCTCGCTTCGATGGAAAGTTCACCCCTCTCCAGACGATGCTCCTCACCCTTCACTACCTTCTCATGCCCATATAGGATACGGGATGGAGAATAGCCTGTGGAGGAATGTAACGTCGTGTTGATCATTTCCTCTACCTCGGATATCCTAGTGTCCCACACTCGCTGATCCGGTTGCATGTAGGTACGTAGGCATGCGTTGATGGTCCGGTTTGTTCGTTCGACTGGATTTGCTTGGCTGTGATGCCTTGTATTTGGCCAGTGACGAATCCCTCTCTTCTTCACTAAGGCCTGGAAGTCCTTACCAGTGAACGTAGTCGCGTTGTCGCTGATAATCACCTCTGGAGTTCCATATCGCCTGAACCACTGATCCTCCACAATTCTACAGACTGCCTTAGCCTCTATTTTCCGTATCGGAATGAGCATTGTCCACTTAGAAAAGAGGTCCATCAGGACTAATAATTGGATGTTCCCATTTTTACTCCGTGGAAGATTTTGGATAAAATCCAAAGGCCAGGATCTGGAATGGGCGATCTGTCAGTTTTTGCTTTTCCATCTGGTGATTTGATGAGACTGTTGAGGGTTTGCACTGCTTACAAACTTCGCAAGCCTGCACAAATCGTTTTGTCTCTACTGCCATCTTCGGCCAGTAGTACCGAGTTTTAATTTTCTGAAACGTTTTTTCGTACCCCGGATGGAGAGAATCGTTATGTTCTTCATTTAATACCGATTTCCTCAATCCTTCCGGTAGACATGATTTCCATTCGTAGCGGTAGTCCAACACGTCTGTGGCTGCTGCTACAAACTTAAAGAGCTTATTGTCTTCGATTTTGAAGTCAACGAACGAACGGAAAAGTGGATATTAAATATTTACACTACAACAATTTTCGTTTTAAAACTACTTATAGAGTAACGCTTATGAGATTGAGCAAATGTTTTTGAATAATTCATCTGAACATACCAATAAGACCGATAAGATAATAAGCTCCGAAGTCATTTCAGATTGAAACTTTACTTCTATTGATATGAGTGAGGGGGCGGGGTATATTATAACCCCCCATCTCCAACTACACATATGAGATAGAGCAATTGTTTTTGAATAATTCATTTGAACATACCAAATCGGCAAGATAAGAAACTCCGAAAATGTTTCAGTTTGGAATCTGACTCCCATTGGTTCACCGGCAGTGTTGACAGAAAAAGGGATTTTCGGTGTTTAATTCATACAAATTCCATACAAATTTTAAATGCAATGTGGAAAGCCGAGTTACAAACAATCGTCCCCAAATTTTGCACAGTTGTTTGGGACTCCAAATTGATCCAAAAAAAAGGATTGTTCTCGATTGGGCAGCTACAGCAGAGAAGTTCTATAGTGGTATCGAGACAACGGGGTAGATTTCTTCTAAAAAGACTTCAATCCACCCAACTGGCCTCAATTCCGCCAAATTGAGAAATATTGTTCAATTGTCAAACAGCAGTTGAAGAAGAGTGGAAAGGTGACTTGGGATGCGACAGATATGTAGATATGGTGGAACAAAACGGCCGCTCAGGTTAGCTAACAGAGTATACAAACTATTATGAGTGGTATTCAAAGAAAAGTTCCAGATTTCATCAAAATCAACTCGGAACATTTTTTTTTTCCTTGATTTGTTTTCCGTCGATCTTGTTTTCCATGCTGAGCACCAATGCTACCGACGTCAGAGAGGCAGCTACCACACCTAGACCCTACCTATCGACCCATCAACTCATGAACCGGGGACCAACGGATTTACTTCCCTGATCAGAGCTGTTATGCCTCAGAACATCCCGGTGGTGCCGACTGGGATTGAACCCAGGCCTGCTGGGGTGAGAGTCAATCACGCTTACCACTACACCACCAGCACCGCTTAAATCGGAACATCATGAGTTTCATGTGTTAATACATGGTTATAGCAGCAAGCCGATGATTAAAATGAGTTCGTTTGCGTTATATGATCGTTCAGACATCAATCCAACTTATCGTTTACCAAATCGAACCCTGCTGCAAACCCAACCCTCTTACTCAACATCCCAGTGATTCCTCGTTGAAGTGCAGAGGACTCCTCAGCTTCCATCAAAGCGAGTGTCACGTCAACACATTCCTACCCATTACGTTCTTGACCTGCGTTCGAGCGCGGCCGGCGAGATCTCCAGTTTTTACACATTGAGGATGAATTCTAGTCCCAAGCATCGCCTATTGGTTCTCAGTGTAATTACAGCTGATCTGGCAATAACAGAGTAGCAACCGTGGGCGGTCAACCATGCTCAAGCTCATACAACCTCCTAGCTACGCTTGATGATGGGAACGTTGTGCGCTCACTCAGTGAGCAGACAGAAGCAGATGCACAAAAAGTGATGGTTTTGGCGCACAAAATTTTGTCTTCCTAAATACGGCTTTGGGACCATTGTGCAGCAGAAGCCCACGGATGACGACCTTGAAGAGTTGGTCACTGGGCTTATCCTGCGTGTAGTATTCGCCTTTCTCCGTTTGCAGATTATTTCCATAGATTCTGGCTAAGTAGTTTGACTTGAACGCTGTCATCGTCCTCTCCAAGCTTCATCCGCTTCACTGCGGCTGAGGGCGAAGTCGCATTTTGCGACTTACTGCAAGTCGTACGCGAGAAACTATCTTCCGGGGAGCGTGTGAGAATCCATCATTTATGCTCAAGCAAATAATATCGTACACAACATTCTCTTTAAGTTAAAATGATTACTAAAAAAAATTATCCTATTTTTGACATGGCTTTGACATTAACTTAAAAAAAAACTGAAAACTGAAAAACTAATAGGGGCACTACTTATGGCTTATAAAGTTTGTTTGAAGTAGTGCCACAACTGGTACCAATGTATGATAGGTTTCTCTGTTCCAATTTCCATTTTAGTGTGGCCCAACCCCTGAGCAGATATCAAACTGCACCAACAATCTCGAGACGGTTCCAACATCATCTATCAACTATCATTAAAAAAATCATGATGAATGATTTATTGCCACCATTTACCCAACCGCTTGTTCTTACCACTCATTCGCTTCCTGTTGACATATCAAGAGAACAGAACCAACAATTTCGAGCTGTTTAAGCACACCTTTTCTTCTAATTCTAGTGCCTAGAACCATCACACCACTACCGACCAGTTTTGTTAATAATAGTCACCTAAGGTTCTACAAACAATTCCAGTGAATCCATACCCTTCTCAGTTGATCTACATTAAATGTCAAACACAATTTAGGTTTTCAATTTGTTTAAATTTGTTGATCTCTACCGCTGCCTGGCGGTGGCACGATAGGCCATAGGATTGATTATCTGAGTGTTATTTTATTGTTGGTGTTTTATTTCGATTGAATTTGATTGAGGTCTAGCAGAACTGGAATATTCCGGTGCGTGTGAAATATACGACCGGAAATAATTGGAACAGAACGATGAGTTGTATAACACTATGTTTACAGGAAATGTTCTACTTTTTTCGATGAAAAAGCACAATTCCTATGAAATTCTTTCAATGGTAGGTTGGCACGATTGATATAATACCAATAAAGGTTGCGAAACAAATTCAACCGATATAATTTATTTGACTAAGTTAGTTTAATATATCACTAATTAATGGTCACAAGCCAGATTGGACGAATGAGAGTCATAATTCAACCATTCAAACAACACATTTGCATAAGGTACAACCCATTAATCAATTTTCTAAATGCCAACGGAGAATCCGTCCAGTCTCATTTTACATACAAAGTGTCACCTTAAAAAGAACACAAGCACCCCCCTTGATCAGACCGAGACATTTCCCAGGATCCATTGGACAGTCGTCACTAATGACGACCACTATCTCAGCCTGCATCGAAGCGATTTGCTCATTGAACCGGCACGGGTCATAAATTTACATCCCCAAACGACCTGCAACCTGTTGCTCTGAAGTAGTAGGCAGTCATGTCCTTTCGCAGCTAATTCGCGCACTCATCATGCCCGCCATCCATCGAGAGATCGATCGAATGGTGAATCCGGCATGAAGGCCGCCATAGAAAACCGGACTCATTAGCACAATTTTACACAAATCAACTCGAGAGCCAATTGTGGCAATTTTTATGCCCGCGCGAAAAACCTGCTGCAGGGCTTTTTGCTCCTCCCTTCTCGCCCAGACCATCTGGCCATCTGTCGCTCGTGTCCATAGCAAAACATCCGTTGCCCCAGGCGGCAACTATATACATCTGTGTTCATGTGAAGTGAGTACCACCTCGGAGCTCGTAAAATTGATCACAATTTGATTAGGACCATGGACCGTCTCAAGATCTCCCAGCAAATTGGATTTAGAGCTGTACTCGAGTAGTGGCGGCAGCAGCGGTGGAAGCAACAGCAGCGTAATCTGGCTAATCTAGATGGTGAGATGTTTGCCTGGCATTGAGATTAATCGAATGCCGGTGCGAGAAGTGCGCGCGTGGCGTGTCTCGAAATGAGTGCCGAATTACTTCCGTTTACAATGTGTCGTGACTCGGAGATGTCTGACCGCCGTGTCCACATGTTTCTAGTGGAGGGTGACGAAGGTGAGCTACTTTGTAAATCTTTAATTTTTATTTGACAGTGTTGGACGCAAACTGACCGGCAGGTCACTTCCGGATGTGATATTTGTAGAATTAGAATTTATTTGGTTGTTGACATAGAGGTTTATTACACACAGACTGCCTGGTCATGGCTGATTAGAAACTTAATGGGCAAAGTGACCGTAGTTGCTGTAGAATTCTGGGGTAGAATAGCCATAGTCGAAGGTGCGGGCATCTATAATTGGGTTGACAGCGTGTTTGTAGGCGGACAATGACGTGGCGTAGGACAGCTCAGGAGCATAATTTCTTGTGTAAGATAAAGCAGGGGCAGCATAGCCGTGAGAATGGGCGTATCCGTATGATGGGGCTGAGTAGGCAACGGATGGTGGGTGAGTTTGGGTAATGGAACTGAAGCTCACAGCTGGAGCAGCAGCATAGTGGGCCACTACTGGGGAAACGTATGATCCGGGATAAATGGATTCAATGGCTCCAGCACTGACATAAGCCAGGGTTGCGAACAGTACGGCAAGCTAGAACGATGAAAAAAAAATTACATTTGGATCTTGAAATACTGGAAAAACCTACCTTGAAGACCATTTTCAACAGCGCTAAGAATTTACTCTTCCAATTGTACTTGAGAACTGCAAAAAGGGTATTGATACGATTATAGAAAATTAAATCTATATTTATACAACTTCAATGTGAAAGCAAACAATTGAAGAAGCTAGCGGAAGAAATCTACTACGGCTAATTTGGTAAATATCCTTCTCGCTGATAAATGGAATTCAATTTTTATGGCTTTGCTTTCCGTTGACTTGACTTAACCTATGTGACAATTTGCACAAGGCTGCAGAAAAATTTGACACCTAATTGCTATCTACATAAAAAAAAAAAACAATTCCAATTTTGATGAGGCATGTTGCCGATAGCTTGGTTGAATTAACTTTACTCTTGTTAGGTTGAGGTTGGCACTGCCAAATTTAATTAGTCCAGTTCATCTAGAATTATTTCCAAAATCATCCAAACCGTAATAGCACATCATATGGTTTCATTGTAAAACCAAGCAACGAGCGAAAAGGAGTTAATTAATGCAATGTTGCATCTATGTGATGGTCAATGGTAACAGGTAACAATATATGAAACTGAACCGGTGAATCCAAATCTGAAGGTCGTTCCAACGAAAATATGAAGCTGATTGTATTTATCGCTTCTTCGGGCCGTTCCTTTTGATCGATTGTCCAGTCGTTAGGACTGGTCAAACATTTCACTATAAATATTTTGTCAAAACCCCAAAGCTGTATCATTGTTTCAGTCAAAGTCTTCCAGTGACAACCTCAACAAGTATAATCAAAATGTTCAAGGTAGGTGATCCGAATTTTTTCCAGTTCAATTGCATTTATTAAGTTTCAATTTCTCCGCAGCTCGTAGTGCTCATCGCATCCTTGGCTTATGCCAGCGCCGGATACGCCGGAGTGGAGCAATCCGTATCGTACGCCGGCCCAGCGGCTGCCCACTACTCGTCTGCTCCAGCCGTGAGCTACAGCACCTTGACTCGCCATCATTCGCCTTCTTTGGCGTATGCCGCTCCAGCTCATCATGGATACGCCCACGCTGCTCCCGTCCTGGCTGCCCCCAGTCACGCATACACCACCGCTCAACTCACCAACACCTACGCCGCTCCAGCTCTCTCCTATGGACACAGCTACGACAACTACGGATATTCTGCTTATGCTGCCCCACTGGCTGCCAAGACCATCGCCTTAGCCCAGCCCCAGCTCTACCACCAAAACACCTATGCCACTCAAGCCGTTGCTGCTCCAGTCCTGGCTAGCCGTGGCTACAACTATGCTCCAGTTTCTCTTGGTTACAACAACCATCACGGCCATTACGCTTACTGATGCCACCCAAGTCAATTTGTTAAACTACTAGGTGCACCTGTTGATATGACCAGTTGAATTGAATTACACGTTAGATCCAAAATACCCAACCTTGGGATGTTTCTCTTTATATCCAAATTCCACACCAACAACCGCGTGGTGCTCCGGCACACTTTTTGTGCGATGTGCTTTTTCTACTTCGTTAATTTCGGGTGGAAGATCGTGACCGATGAGCCTTTTGCATCCACCATGATTGGTACAACGGGAATTATTGTTTACGTCAAAGCTCATTAATCAACTACTCTGGCTCTGAGATTTACACAGGCCGCATAGAGGTCAAAGATAAATGATTAAGAAAACACTAAATGGTTCACATTTGTCATTGTTTATATGCATTAGACAACCAGTTACTTGTGGCTTTTCAGGAGCTTGATGATTCTATTACCAGTCCAGTCATAAATCTTGGTCCATTTAGAATCTGGACGTGTCTGTGTGACGTAGAAGAATTGGTATTGCATCAAATTTAAGGGATTGATATTTTGGGTTTCATTCACTCTGTCTTTTGCACATTTTCAACATATTTGTCACTTTTCATTTGCAATGTTTCCAGTTGCTTTCAATTTCCGTTTGACGATAGGCCAATATTTTCCAGTTTGAAGGAACCGGCTGGTTGGGTGAGATGATATATTGACTACCAAATATCGGTGTTGCTTGGTATCATAGTAGATTAATATTACGCATTCGCCAAAAGTTTGTTTTGCAGCATCATGCACAACTAGAACGGAGATATTTTACTTTATTTGTAATTCTTATCGTCTCCTGAATCAATGTCTAGAATAAATGAACTATTAGTTATTATATATCTCGCTAGATCTTGTCTTAACTTAGTAGATTTGTTAAGATTCTGGGTTTCGATTATTTTTAAGTTTTAGAACTTTGTGGAAATTTGATAGATTTTAGATAGTCAGGAATCCTTATTGCCGGGGTAACGGGGGCGTGAATAAGGAACCGCGAATAAGGATACCCTCAGCTTATGGGATTTTCACTCATAGGGGCTGTGGTGGATTATCTCATTTGTTTCAATATATAGAGCTATACTGTCTTCAACAAAGTTGTTGTACTGGGATAAACCAACAAGCCTGTGTCATTGGATTCAGGTTTAAATGGGAACTACGCCGCTAGAGGCACTTCACTTTTATGTTACTTATGACGGGCGCTATGATACATGAATCTTAGGTCCAACATAGAATATTTCGTGATCCTGGCCATATAGAAGGCTACTGTCTTTAGCAAAGTTGTTCAGGTGATCATGTCCTTTTGTATGGTGTTCATATTAGTTCAGAACTCTCTCAATACGCAACGATGGTCTGCATGTGAAGTTCCTATATAAAAAGTATCTCAAGAACCTGGCCATATAGAAAGTTGCTGTCTTCAGCAAAGCTGTTCAGGTGACCAAGTCCTTTGGGATGGTGGTCATATTATTTAAGAACTCTCTCACTACGCAGCGCTAGTGTGCACATGAAGTTCCTTAATATATTATCAGGGATATTATAGCGCCCGTTATAAGTAACATAAAAGTGAAGCGCCTCTAGCGGCGTAGTTCCCAATTAAACCTAAATTCAATGACACAGGCTTGATGGTCTATCCTAGTACAACTACTTTGTCGAAGACAGTATAGCTCTATATATTGAAACAAATGAGATAATCCACCACAGCCCTTATTAGTGAAAATCCCATAATCTGTGGGTATCCTTTTTCGCGGATAGCCCGGCAATAAGGGATACCGGCAATAAGAAATCCAGCAATAAGCATTCCTGACTGTAGTTTTAATAAATTCTAGATTATTCATCCGCTTAATTTTTAAATTCTGTTGTTAATTACATTTTAAATATAAGATTGGGTAAAGTATTCGAATAATTTGCAATACCTCTGAAGCATGGCCCACATAGTAATGTAACAACATCATTTGGGTCTATTTCGGATTTGAAAACGGTTTTCACTCAAGTGTATACTATTCCATATATTTTAAGAAACAATACGAAAATTTGTTGTTGTACCTCCCGGTTATAGTGACAACTCGAGAGATCCGGCCAAAATGTCGTGTGACCATCATGTGTATGGATGAAGCGTAGAATTCGCTACTGGAGACATTTGGTTTTGTAAACCTCCAAGTTCATCATTTACTTAGTGACGAAAACCTTTGCCGTCTGGCCGCAGCTTCAAATTCCCAGCCAAATTTATCTGCGTGCGAATTTATCCACAAAAACAAATTTAAATCTGCCGAGGACGCCTCCTCGAGCCTTCACCTTGTAAAATTTTGATCCTGGAAGTTGGCCTATACATAGGTTTCATCATCCATAAGTATGTACCCACCGGACTTGACCAGCAGGCTGTCATACAGCTTTCGAGCACGGGTTCTAGCTATGGTACTCTGCTTGAGTGATCGATTTCGTTGCCCACTGACGCGGTATGCCTGTAAGCCTTCGCTGCACTGTACTACGGGTGGCATCATACTTTTTACTCAAATCGCGATCGGACATACCTGGGTTGCTTCTGATGGACCTCACGACCTTTCCATGGAGCTGACGGTTGGCAGTTCCACTCCGGCGTTTACTTTGAGGCTTCCGGTTCGTCGTCAAGGTTTCCCTGTACGTTTTGAGCAGCGCCATATGGTGTTTCTAGGAAAATTCAACACTTTAGCCAGCTTGGACGCGGACCACGATGGATTTGCCAGGTGACTGCACGATTTTGTTCTACGCTCCTCTTGCATGGTGACTGTTTCTGAACTGAAAAATTATACTGTTATTGTTATTGTTGTTGTCAACAAATATATGGCAAAAGCTTCCGAAAACATCCACTAGGAGCGCTGAGCAAAAGAGTTTGTTCCATTATTGCGGATTTCACACCTGATGAGACTCCTGCGCTAAAAATAAATACACAGTAAAATTTTCGCACTGGTCATAAAAGTTAAATATGGAGCTTCTTAATGCTTTCTAAATCTTTAATTCAATAGTTTAGCTTGCTAGTAATGTTATGAAGGTCTTACTGCTTTCAAATAAGTCGGTTTTTAAATTTTCTGGCCTGTGCGAACATATTACTGTGCAATTATTTTTTGCACAGGAGTCTAATTTGGTGCAAAATGTAAATGCGCAATACTAAGTGGGCTATGGTTTAACAAATTAACATGGTGAGGAAGACCACGACGAGGATGATAGGATTACCGATGGCGGAGGACGATGATGGTTCAAGACGATGCCAACAGTGGCTGGCTTGGACGCAAGGGGTGTTCCATGGGACTAAAGAGAATGGTGAGAAGCCTGAGGTGAAGTAGGATCGATTGTTGCTGGAGCTGGGGGCCCAAATATGTTGTCAGTTTTTGATGCCAATGTCGAGCTGATACCGCCGTGTGATCGCTGTGAATACGTTAGAGATGGAGCACGTATTTGCCGAAACTGCTGGCGAACTGGAAAAAGCACCAAATAGTGGGCAGATTGCGAGAAGTAGTGGCTTCTAATCAGGGTTGCCAAAAGGAAATTTGTGTTTTTGTTCAAAAATATCTTTTCATCTTTGTTTTTGTCCAGAAAATCTGTGATGATGTCTGTGTTGACAATTTATTAATTGAATCTTTAAAAAATGTCATTTGAAAAGCATTTGAGCATTTTTTCTGACAGAGACAAAAAATAGATAAAAATATATGTATCGTATATTGGCAAAAAAAAATACCTCTGACAGTTTTCATTCCGCAAAAAAGCATGCATAGATATAAAAGTTTGTGATGATAAAATAACACTGAAGTGAAAATAATATTGTGTTATTAAACATCTCAAGTTTAATTTATTAAATGTTTGATCATATTTTAAAAAGTCTGTGTAATCTGTTAAAATCCTAGAAACCTATAATCTGTTCATACAGAATCTTGGTTTTAAAAACTCTGAAAAATCTGTAGAAATACAGATTTATCTGTAGTTTTGGTAACCCTGCTCCTAATGCCGCAACCCGGGGGCAACTTAACAACTCCAGTATATTGCCAGTGTACCCAGATACTTTGGTGCTGGTGGTTCTGTCAAACTCACAAGTCTCAGAAGGGTTATCTGAATGGAGCGAATGCGGAAATGATGTACAATAAATAAAATCCAAGCTTAAAATTCATCTCACTGTCGCGCGCCCACCAAACAGGAACGCGCGTCCGACGTCAAAATTAACATTAGTGGCGTAGGAAGTCCAGTGATATTCTTCTTCTTCTTCGCATTTCAAGCTTATTGCATATCTAATATTAGCTTATTGCGTGCTCTCAACTTAGTGTTCTAGATGCACTTCCACAGTTATTAATTGAGAGCTTTCGATGCTTGTACCATTTTTGCATTGGTATAGTTGTGTGGCAAGTCCAATCGATGGGAAGTCGAGAAATTTTCCTACCCGAAAAATTCCTAGACCGGACCGGGAAATTGAACCCAGCCACCTCCAGCATGGTCTTGCTTTGTAGCTGCGCCTTTACCAACTGAGCTAAGGGAAGTCCAGTGATGCTAGCGAGAAATGTCGTTTTGATTTTCAGTCGTATGCACAATTTATAATCCGTTTATGAAACTTTTTTTTTGTAGTCTCGTATGTCTTTGAGCAGAATAGAATCAAAAGTTTCAACATATGATTTGTAAAACGAAATATGTGATTGTCATCGAATTAATCGAAACAAATAAGAATTGAACGAGGATACTATCGGTGATTTCGATGCTATTGCTATTATCGTCGATGAGGAACAAAACAAAAATGGTTTTGAAACGAGTAAGAGCGTGCTTATTACAGTATCCCCCGCTAATCCAAAAAAATTTATAATCTGACTTTCAAGTCCATACAAATCAATGTTACCATTGTAAAAAAGCTCTATAAGGGACCGTGATGTCAGATTAAGGAGAGTCAGAGTGGAGAGAAAAAGTCTGTTCCATTTAGAATTTAGCCGCACAAAATAGGTCATTTCTCCAAGGGAAAATAAAGTACAAAAACGCTATTTGGAAAATAAAGTACAAAAACGTGATTTGTCCAAATTTCATTTTTACGTAAGTTTCATCGTCAATCAAAATGAGAGTGTGCAGAATTTTTTCACCTCTGTCACGTTCCATCTTCAATAACATTTGAACAAGTATATGAATCCTGATGAAATTTTCACTACTAAATAAACAATCCTTCTGGATCAAAACGCTGTCAATAGTTTCTAAGACAACGAAACCCTGCCCCAAAGCTCCACCCCTTTTCCTATACTACAATATACCTACAATATACCCCTATAACCTCGGGTAAGCCACGAGTATTTGACCCAACTCCTACTACACATAGAATTAAGTGAATTTTATTGCAAACAAATAACAATGAATTATCGGCTCCGTAAAGCTAACGCAATTGAGCCTTACAAATAAATTAACGAGATAAAAAAAAAACTAGAGACCCTACAGTAATTAAAATGAAGCGGCCACATACTAACTGGAACAGACTTTACTGTATACGCAGCTAGTGCTGAAAAATGTACAATTTGAGGAACTTGCTTAAAAGAATACAGCGGTGAACTTTGTACGTCTTTCGAAGGCCTTAAATGCATTGAAGCTAAATATGTACTATATCATGCAATTTGACTAATTTTCAATTTCAGCAGTTTACTTTACTTACCCCGTAAGAGAAACACGGGAAAGTATAAACATTTTTTTTTATTTTACGGGCGCAGGACAAGCCTTCAACTGCAACTAATCAAATTCAAGAGCAAAAAATAACTGTATAAACCAAAGTATTTTTATTGCCTTACGATGATATAGGAAGCTGAAATTTGATTCAATTTGTACGGATTTATTTCACTTCAACACGAAAATCATAAATTAGCTCTTTTCATATGGCATGCTTGTCTATTGTTTGGCATCCACACATGATGAAAGAAAAAGTTTATTTTCCATAGAGAAATACCGTTGCGATGGTGAAGGACAATCCCTTTGTTTACGTCGTGTGGCGACATCTGCTATTTGCAAGTGTTTACTAGCAATCCTATATACAGAGATTTGCGGAAATATTATCAGACGATTTGGCAACGTGATATGTTTTGTTTACAAAAGCTGCCAACACTTGCCGCGGAGCAAAATGTTTCAGCTTTGTGCGTGACTTTATCGTTGTCTACGGAATGAGTTGGTTTGCATTCTCAGTGAACTGGTAAACTATTTATGCCATGTTTTTCCCTAACCGCGGTCGTGGAACTGCAACGAAGTGTAACAATGTGAGTTTTTACCGGTTTCCAGAAAACACTGAACTTGGCAAAAAAATGTCGGACTGCCGTCGGATTTTTCCGTAGTGGATTCTATGCGTTCGTGTGGTGTATGTTATAATGATAATTATTTGGTGGTATCTAGTTAAAATGTAATGCCACTTGTAGTAATTTAATTTGAGAACCACTGTTAATTCATATCAATCCACACCAAACATAAAAATAAACAATCATAGAGGCCAACCGTCTTAAAAATGCATAGCACACGAAATAGGAAATTATTCAATTGCAATCATATGTGTCAAAGGCAACACCATACACAGATAAGCATTTCTTTTCCTTCTCTCCTTTTTACCCCGTGTGTGGCCGTAACGAAGAGCCCTCGATCGAGTGGCATCAAATTACATAGCTCAATAATTCCAACAGTCCACCAAAATTCTGATGCAGCAGTCAAGAACCTTGTTGCCTGTCGGTACTCCAGTCGTCTCGCTCACCCATATGCAAACCATAGATTAAGAATCATTGTAAAACCATATATAAAAGAATGACTTTTGTGAATAAACCAATTTTTTTACCGAGAGCCAACTTGGGTAGTCGCTTGGTCCGAACCGGAGGTTACTCCTCAGAGCCCTCCCTAGTTCGGATACCATCTAGACTGAAAAGAAAGCCTTCTCCATACAAAAGACTCGGTGCCTCCCGTCACACTCTTACAGTACCACTTCGAGCACAAGCAATTGTATTTTGCTAAATTAATTACGATATATTTATGAAAAAAAACAGAAATATTGCGCACAGTTTAATTGCGAACTTCACACCAAACTGGACAAATAAACCCGTTTTCGCTTATTAAAAAGGGCGATAAAAGTGCGAATGTTTTTCTAATCATCTTGTTGTCTTCAGTGCACTCATTTCTTATAATAAGGAAGCAATAAGTGATCCAGAGACAAGGACAGAATCGTGCATTTTATCACACTTTTTGAATTTTTGGGACTATCCTGTTGCAGATGCAATCAGCAATATTATACGAACTAAAAATGTATAAAATATATCCATTCACAACGTATTATATAATTGTTAATTATGCATAAAACTCTCATATGTCATACACATTTTACTGCCATAATACATTTTTGCATTTAATTTGTATTTATTTTCCCCCGATTACAATACTTTTTAGCTCAATGAGAAATCCTCTAAATATTTCCAAATCAGAATGCTCGTTTGGCTCACAGCTTGACAGTTCTCGCTGCTCGATTGGCTCAAAATGGCCGCTTCCGCGAATCTCTACATATAGGATTACTGGTAATAAGGGCAAGTGTTGAATTTACAGTAAACCCTCCATATATGCGGTTCATGGTTCCGTCCACCAACCGCTGTTTCTCGGCTGTCCTTCAAAATGTTGAAAATGTCCAAAAGACAGAGTGAATGGAACCAAAAAATAAATCCCTTAAATTTGATGCAATACCAATTCTTCTACGTCACGCAAATCCTAAGATATAGACGATTGCATGCGTCCAGATTCCAAATGGACCAAGCTTCATGACTGGTAATAAAACCATGAAGCTCCTGAAAAGCCATAAGTAACTGGTTGTCTAATGCATATAAACAATGACAAATGTGAACAATTTAGTGTCTTCTTAATCATTTCTCTTTGACCTCTATGCGGCCTGTGTAAATCTCAGAGCCAGAGAAGTTGATGAATGAGCTTTGACGTAAACAATAATTCCCGTTGTACCAATCATGGTGGTGGCAAAAGGCACATCGGTCACGATCTTGCACCCGAAATTAACGAAGTAGAAAAAGCACATGGCACAAAGAGTGTGCCGGAGCACCACGCGGTTGTTGGTGTGGAATTTGGATAAAAAGAGAAACATCCCAAGGTTGGGTATTTTGGATCTAACGTGTAATTCAATTCAACTGGTCATATCAACAGGTGCACCTAGTAGTTTAACAAATTGACTTGGGTAGCATCAGTAAGCGTAATGGCCGTGATGGTTGTTGTAACCAAGAGAAACTGGAGCATAGTTGTAGCCACGGCTAGCCAGGACTGGAGCAGCAACGGCTTGAGTGGCATAGGTGTTTTGGTGGTAGAGCTGGGGCTGGCCTACGGCGATGGTCTTGGCAGCCAGTGGGGCAGCATAAGCAGAATATCCGTAGTTGTCGTAGCTGTGTCCATAGGAGAGAGCTGGAGCGGCGTAGGTGTTGGTGAGTTGAGCGGTGGTGTATGCGTGACTGGGGGCAGCCAGGACGGGAGCAGCGTGGGCGTATCCATGATGAGCTGGAGCGGCATAGGCTAAAGAAGGCGAATGATGACGAGTCAAGGTGCTGTAGCTCACGGCTGGAGCAGACGAGTAGTGGGCAGCCGCTGGGCCGGCGTACGATACGGATTGCTCCACTCCGGCGTATCCGGCGCTGGCATAAGCCAAGGATGCGATGAGCACTACGAGCTGCGGAGAAATTGAAACTTAATAAATGCAATTGAACTGGAAAAAATTCGGATCACCTACCTTGAACATTTTGATTATACTTGTTGAGGTTGTCACTGGAAGACTTTGACTGAAACAATGATACAGCTTTGGGGTTTTGACAAAATATTTATAGTGAAATGTTTGACCAGTCCTAACGACTGGACAATCGATCAAAAGGAACGGCCCGAAGAAGCGATAAATACAATCAGCTTCATATTTTCGTTGGAACGACCTTCAGATTTGGATTCACCGGTTCAGTTTCATATATTGTTACCTGTTACCATTGACCATCACATAGATGCAACATTGCATTAATTGATTTATTTTCGCTCATTGCGTGGTTTTACGAAGAAACCATATGATAAGCTATTACGGTTTGGATGATTAATGGAAATAATTCTAGATGAACTGGACTAATTCAATTTGGCAATGACAACCTCAACCTAACAAGAGTAAAGTTAATTCAACCAAGTAATCGGCAACATGCCTTATCGCAAATGAAATTGATTTTATTTATTTATGTCAATAGCAATTAGGTGTCAATTTTTGCTGCAGCCTTGTGCAAATTGTCACATAGGTTGAGTCAATTCAACGGAAAGCAAAGCTATAAAAAATGAATTCCATTTATCAGCGAGGAAGCGATGCGTTGGAAGATATATGCCAAAGTAGCCGTAGTAGATTTCTTCCGCTAGCATCTTCGATTGTTTGCTTTCAAACTGAAGTTGTATAAATATAGATTTGATTTTCTATAATCGTATCAATACCCTTTTTACAGTTCTCAAGTACAATTGGAAGAGTAAATTCTTAGCGCTGTTGAAAATGGTCTTCAAGGTAGGTTTTTCCAGTGTTTTAAGATCCAAATGTAATTTTTTTGTCATCGTTCTAGCTTGCCGTACTGTTCGCAACCCTGGCTTATGTCAGTGCTGGAGCCATTGAATCCATTTATCCCGAATCATACGTTTCCCCAGTATTGGCCCACTATGCTGCTGCTCCAGCTGTGAGCTTCAGTTCCATTACCCAAACTCACCCACCATCCGTTGCCTACTCTGCCCCATCATACGGATACGCCCATTCTCACGGCTATGCTGCCCCTGCGTTATCTTACACAAGAAATTATGCTCCTGAGCTGTCCTACGCCACGCCATTGTCTGCCTACAAACACGCTGTCAACCCAATTCTAGATGCCCGCACCTTCGACTATGGCTATTCTACCCCAGAATTCTACAGCAACTCCGGTCACTTTGCCCATTAAGTTTCTAATCAGCCATGACCAGGCAGTCTGTGTGTAATAAACCTCTATGTCAACAACCAAATAAATTCTAGTTCTTCAAATATCACAACCGGAAGTGATCTACCTGTCAGTTTGCGTCCAACACTGTCAAATAAAAGTCGAGTATTGCCCTCTGACCAAGTGGGCTTTACAGCAAAATATATCACCATTCGTTCTTTTCCCTTCTTTGAATCATTTGCTGTTTGTTCCGTTCAACCTTTTGTCCCCCTTCCCATCATTCGGCCTTTTATCCATTCGATCTATTGTGCCATAAACCAACTGTCGATCGACCTTTCGATCAACCGACTTTTTGTCCATTCAAAATTTTGTCCATTCGACCTGTTGTTAATTTGACCTTTTGACCATTCGTCTTTTTGTCCCCTGTGGTGAATTACCAGCAATACTCCTATAGAACTACCTCGCGTAGTTGTAAGAGAAACATGGGTAGATTTCTGGAGGTATATTATTAAGGAATACTTACTTACCGCAAGAGAGTACGCAGGCGACCAAAGTACGCACTGGTTCGAAAGGCAGGTAAACAAAATGATGGACTAATGATTTTGAATGGGATTTAAAACCTCTACTGAGTTCAAGTTTACTAGAAATATATTCTGTACTAGCTGACCCAGCAAAATTCGTATTGCCTCGAATAATGATGATTGGTTCAAATAATTAGTTGACATTTTTTTTCAAAATTGTTTCAGTTTTTGTTTTGAAGTTTATTTCCTTCTTAACTTTTAAGAAGTACGGTTTCCTGATCCTTTAAAATTGTTCCAAATAACATTATTTTGAAAACCTTTTTATGTTATTTTTTTCTTTAATGTTGTATTGTTCAGTTTTGTAGAACAGTACAAATATGAAAGAACTGCACATGATTAAAAGAAGGAATAATGAACAATTAAATATTTATTTCCTTCTTTTGATCGTGAGTTATAACTTGCTAAGTTTGATGTAAGAGTATTTATATGGGAGAACAGCTCATGCTATAAATAATGCTAAATTACAAATTCAGAGAAATGGCATTCAAGGCAATGGATTACTCTGGGTGATGATTTCCGGATTATTCGGAATAGTGTGTTTTGGGAAACTTTAATGTTGTTTTTGATAGATTTAGGAAAATTATTTTGAAGCATTATATCTTCCTTACTACAATAGCTGGATCCATTAATTTCAACTCTTTACTTTTGCAGCAATAAACTTGTTTCTATGTTTTGCTGTTACATACTTGTCGGGATGTGATATTTGAAAAATTAATAATACAGAATGGACCTATACTTACTCCTAGTTTTAATTACTTACAGAAACAATGAATATCATTATTCTCGAAAATTATACAGATTAATTATTGAAGTGCGAAATAAAAATAAACGACATTTTTGGTTTTGCCGTCTGCAGCAAATACATACAATGCAGAGCTTTTTCCCACTCGTGAACATGCAACATATAACTGACCATGCGAGAAACATGGAAATTCCAGATTCAATGAATGTCCTTGCGCTTTGCTTACAGCCATTGCAAACGCAAAGCGAACCGGAAACTGCACACGTTTGAATTCAAAAGGCAAATCGGTTGGTATCATTGGAATGCGCGGAATTAAAACGTCCTCATCCTTATACTTCCCTTTAAGAATTGTCGCTTCAATGACCATTTCAAAGTCGGAGATGATTGATATTCCGCAGCATTATTATAACCTTCATTAATGAAAAATTGATATGTTTTGTTAGTTGTACAATTAAATGAAAAATTTTAGGATTATTATAATTATCGTGAGGTGCCAATCTGGGTAATTCCAATTAAATCAAAAATTCAGTGGGGTAGTTCACGACATCTTCATCGTTTGTAATGGAATCTATAGATTTGTATGAGCGTAACTGGCCAGAAATTTCGAACATGCTTCAGCGTTACGGCGTCCTGTGGCTTCATTCATTTATAGCCATTGTTCCGTATTTTGGCTCGCACGGATGGTTCTCTGTTGGCTCACATTGCGTTTGCAACGGCCAATGTTCGCACGTTCCACTTTGGGCATCTTTGGTATACGACGGCAGAACTAAAAGCAATGAAAATTGTGAATTTAACCTCGTATCAACCTGGAAAGACTGCAGAAGAAATTGAACTTACCACTTGAGGTTACATAGCTCCAACAGTCTCACTTCTATCACAGCCGGTATGCCTTGAACACTGCTGAAACTGATATAAAAATATTGAACTTCGGCACAAATCACTTGATTATTTACAGTATACCTCATATATTGCAAAATTCTAGTAGATTTTTTTTCACATATTAATGTTTGGACAGGTCAATTTCAAAGAGATAAATTGAATCTAATTGTCGGCGATCGATTGTGAATGACAGTAGCTGACGTGGTCGTGGTT
Organism: Ochlerotatus camptorhynchus; assembly: GCF_037179485.1. NCBI lineage: Eukaryota > Metazoa > Arthropoda > Insecta > Diptera > Culicidae > Ochlerotatus > Ochlerotatus camptorhynchus. The sequence continues at coordinate 964,824 of NW_027040732.1, read as the reverse complement.
TCGTATATTTGCGATACCGCCTCCTAGATCAAAGTGGATTCAAAAGCGTTGGATCCTTTTGGGGCCCACGGCATTTCTGGGATTCGGGGGGTTTTGAATGTTCCTGGGGGGTTTCTTCTACATTTTATTGCATAAAAACACGGCGGGGATCAAGACGAACGAATTCATGTTTAAATATTGCAAATCCGTCCATCCGTTCTTGAGTTAATGCCGAGGGGGGCGACACATTTAAATCTCAAATTTAGATGCTCAATAAATCTGATACTAGCGAATAAATCTTCGAAAAATCTTCTTTCATTTCTCGCATCTACTTGCATCGCGCATCATCTTTTTGTAGGAAAACTTCAAAATCGTGATAAATTTTCTTTCTATCTACTCAGCGTACGCGCAGCTAGCCACAGCAAAACACAATATTTCCTGCAGCGTAGATAGAGTCGTCCCCCTCAGTTAAATCGTGACATACACAACTCAAATCCATTTTTATTTATATAGATTTTGATTAAGGGGGTATTCCCGATCTTTTTTTTTCAAAAAATCAAATTTTTTTTTTCACGTTTTTTTGTACTTTAGACTATATACTTTCATCCCCCCAAGCCGTTTTCTGATCAGCGAATTCGGTGTCCAGGCATAGCTGACTAATGGTAAGAACCCCCAAATGGTTTTAACTAAAATCAAAACTTTAAACGCGTTTTTCTCGAAACCACATTTTTTTTATCGGGCGAAGATTTTTCTCAGTAACTATAAGAGATATTGACTTGAATCTTTGCGCATTTTGTTCCTTATTAAATTCTTTGGAGCTTCTCCCACTTTCAGCCAAAAATATTAACATTTAACATTGTTTGAAGCACCTTAAAGCTGCAAAAAAGCGGGCTAAAAATCGCCTGTTTTTTTCATATGGCCGCCATTTTGTTAATTTGCAAGATTTTTTGCTGCCAACGGGAGAAGCTCCAGAGAATCTTATGCAGATTATTAATTTCATCACGAAATCTGTTTCAGATGAAGCCGTTCCAGAGAAAAGTATTCGCCCGTCCAGGCGTTTGCGGCGAACAGGGGTCTCTTTGCGGCCATTTTGTGACGTCAATAATGTCTTTTTTATGTCGAAAAAAATTTATTTGTAAACTTTATTTGTTTATTTGTTTATTTGTTCTTCGTCTTCGACAATGTCGTACAGACTAGTTTAACTTATGCTATGTTTTTAATCCTATTTTTAAAACAATTTTTGGACACATTAAAATCAAACAAATCACTAACATTGTTGAAAGCTCTGAGGCAAGAACTGAGCGGGTTGTTATGACCATAACATGTTCTATGCGATAAGTGCTGAGTACCGCAGCTGACGCTGTGGAACGTTCAGTGATACTTGCAGGAGAAGATCCGAACAGTCGACGTTATTCTGGACGATATCGAATATAACCAGCCGCTGCAATTTCAGCCGTCTTGCCGATAGCAGTTCCAGATCAATTAGTTGACATCGTTCTGGATATGCAGGTAGATGGACAGGATCATTCCACGGTAGGTGCCGAAGAGCAAAGCGAATGAATGATTTCTGCACACGTTCGATGCGGATCACCTGAGATGTATGGTACGGTGCCCAAATGGGAGCAGCATATTCCAGGATACTTCGCACTAAAGCACAGAACAAGGCTTTTAATGTGTGCACGTCGGTGAATTGAGATGCTTTGCGGCGAATGAACCCAAGAACGGAGAAGGCTTTGGCAGTGACGGTGGATATATATTCGTTGAATCGAAGCTTACAATCCATGATAACTCCTAAATCACGGATAGACTGGACACGTTCCAGCGGAGCAGTGTCAATATTGTAAAGATGATTGATGGGAATCCAACAACGGCTAAAAGTGATCACCTTGCACTTATTGATGTTCACGCACATTCCATTTTCCTTGCACCATCGTGAAAGGGCATCGATGTCAATCTGCAGAGCAACACAGTCCAAAACAGACTTGATGACTCTGAAGATTTTGAGGTCGTCGGCAAAAAACAACTTTCCAGAAGATATTTGCAGGCACAAGTCATTGATGAAGAGCACAAAGATCAATGGACCTAACACACTCCCTTGTGGAACTCCAGATGGAATGTAGAAGGTCCTGGATCGTGCTGAGTTCACCTGGACGAATGCTTTCCTACCAGTCAGGTAAGACATTAGCCAGTCGGCTATCCAATCGGGAAAACCCATATGTCTCAGCTTTTCCACGGCATAGCTATGCGGAACAGTATCAAATGCTTTCGAAAAATCAATGTATACAGAGTCCACTTGATTCCGGCTTTCAATCTCACGAAACAAAACGTTGGTGAAGCATAATAAGTTGGTTGTTGCAGAGCGATGGGGAACGAATCCATGCTGGTATTCCGAAATTATCGGTTTTGCTGCAGACAGTAAGACCTCGTGGACCAAGGATTCAAAGAGCTTTCCCAGGCAACAGAGAATCGAGATCCCGCGGTAATTTTCAACGTGCCGCACGCTACCCGATTTGTGGATGGGAATCATTTTGGCAGTTTTCCATAAACCTGGGAATGTTTTTTCATTTAACGATCGATTGAACAGTATCGTCAAAGGTTTAACTATAGACTCGGCGCAATTCTTCAGCAGTGTTGGAGTTAAACCGTCGACTCCGGCTCCTTTCGACGCATCTAGTTTGGCTAACGCTCTCAACACTTCCTCACGAGAAAAATTGAAAAAAGGAAGGTGGATATCATGGGATGGCACATTTTGAAAACAACCCGGGTGAGGTTGGGGCGAATCCGCATTAAACACACTTTGAAAGAAGGTCGAAAAAAGATTAGCTGCCTCTTCAGAAGAGCAGGCCAAAGCGTCACCATACTTGACATTGTCCGGAACACGATTGCTTGCCCTTTGTTGCTTCACGAACCTCCAGAACATTGATGGGTTTTGTTTCAAATTCGATTGCAGCCTCTGCATGTATTCATGGTAGCTTGATGCTACGAGCTCTTTGTAGGACAGTTCCACAAGGTGAAGCGATTCTCGGTTTTCAATGGCTTTGTTAGCGAAGAATCGTTTACGTGCTTTACGCAGTCTGTTGCGCAGGTTTCTTAACTCAATGGACCACCAGGGCTTCCTGTTGGCTCCACTAATAGCAGGGCGGCGTCGAGAGACCTTCAAGTGGAGAATTTCGTAAAGCTTGTCGTAAAACAGAAGAACAATATCATCGACAGAGTGCCCCTGAAGAAGCTGCTCCCAGTCAACCGATGAAAATTCTGCATTGAGAGATTCGAAGTCGCAGCGCCTAAGATCCAGATCAATAGAGTCCGACTGAGCGTTTGCTGGAACGTGCACACATCTATGTACATCAACTTGAAGTTCTAACGGCGGATGGTGAGGATCGATAGGCAAGAGTGGTAAAACAGGATGCGATATTTCAAAATCGTCAGGAGCGTTCGTAAAAGCCAGATCGAGTAGCCTGCCATTCGGGTTTGAGATTGAGTTTAGTTGAACCAAACCACATGTAGAAATGGATTCGGTTAGTACGAGTTCTTGTTCGCTGGAGGCATTCGCAGGCAGGTATCCATTGACATCTTCATCGAAGGTCCATTGCAGCTGAGGGAGATTGTAATCCCCAAGAAGTAAGACTATGTCGTTGGCCGCCGATCGATCAGCAACATACTGAACAGCGGAAGAGTGGGTGGAATATAACGCAGGATCAGAATTCGGACGAAGGTAAATACCGAAAATGTGCAGAGACCGGTTTGGTAGTTTCACGCACACAGCGACTTGCTCAAGCTGTCTACAGTCGGTTAAAGATACCTCGGTACAGTGCAGACTCAATTTTACTGCAACGAGCACACCCCCGCCTCTCGACAAGTTGCTTGTTGATTCACTACGATCACATCGAAACAGCGAGTAATCCGATGTTAGCTCCGCATCGATTATATCGGGCCGGAGCCACGTTTCGGTGAGAACGACCACATCGTAATCGCAGCTGGATAATCCTAACTTCAAGTCAGATGTTTTCGTTCGTAGACCTCTGACGTTTTGGTAATAAACCGACAGAAATCGATGTCTTGATGGGGTTCCACTACTGCCCCCACAGTCGTCGAACGAGGTCACGCAACGCTGGTAATCGGGTGCACTAGAAAGTGAATGATCATCAGGGAGCGAGCAGGTTGTTAAGCTTGAGTACTTGCCGGTGTTCACTGTTTGGAAGACCCCCTCTCCACTCCCGACAACGGGACCGAGACTCTGATGGCAGGATACTAAGTTGATACGGGATGCAAACTGGACCATGTCGGGAGGATCGGGGGCTTCCATGATGCTGTATAGCGGGCGTCTCGGTGTCGAAGTGTAGTTGGTTTGTATCGATGAAGTAGTTGATGCAGTATTAGCAGTCTCGGTTTCGATCTCGTCATTGGTGTTTGAACAAACAGAAGTCACAGTGCTATAAGTCGAAGGTACATCAGGCGAAGCATAAGTCGATAGTGGAAAGTACTTGCCTGATAATTCCGGTTGGAAGACCCCCTCCCCTACCCTAACAGGCCCGGGACGACTCGGTTGGCAGGATGCAGGAATGGGCACGACTGTTTCAGGTGCCTTGGGGGCTTCCATTAGGCTATCGACGTTGCATCCCGGGATCAGCCAGTAGGAGACGGGTTGACGGGCTTTCGAAATTTTTGGGAACCGTTGAACTCTCGAAACATGATACCTTCCGGCCACGTTGAAGGGTCCAGCGCTTGGGATTTCAATCCAGGGTCCAAACCAATTTTGAAGGAAATAAACGTTAGGTTCGATACGTCTTTTCCTTTGGGCACTAGTTTGACTATGTCAGGATTTTCACTGAGATTCAGGTTTGCCTTCACCATCCCCAGAACTGACTCGTTTGCCACGTCAGGCCTGATTCGTGACAGGTAAAGCCAGAATTTCTTCGGCTCCGAGTACGTTGGGACGCATACGACATCCTGGCACGATGCTTTGGATCCAGACAAACAGTTGTCAACGATGCGAGGCTTCTCAACTTGCGGAATCGGCCTAGGCGCAGGCGGCGAAGCGGTACTGGTAGAATTAGACGCCAACTGCTTGATTTCGGTGCGCAACTCACTGATGGCCTGAGTGAGAGACACGAGCGGAGCAGTATCGATGGGTTTGATTGCAATAGATCGAAGGTGAGAATTTTCGAATAATTCCACGCATTTGTCGCACATCCAATAAAGGTTGCTTCGGTGTGTGGTGAAGTATCCCAATAGCGCACGAGACACTCCGGCGCAGCCCATGTGGAACGATCCACCGCAAAATCCGCGACAAGCAACCTGCTCAATGCCAACGATGGCAGAGTCACATTTCGAGCAGTTTTTCTCCATCTCGATGTTGATCACGTCTGAATGCGCCTAATGATGTACTCTTCGCTGTCCTTCGATGAAAGATAATTCGAACGCTGGTTGCAGGAGAACAGGCGCCACAACCAATGTCGACTAAAGCGGCAAAATCAGTGACGTGGGTGGTCGATGAGTTACGTCAATAAATTTTGGATCACAACAGCGTGAAACAAAACCACACGAATTCACACGGGACAACTAGTGTTTGCACTGAAATTCACGTTGCTCTTGATGTTTATGGAGAACTCAAGCCAGCAAACGTTAAGACAAGAAAAAAGTCACAAAATATACACGAGAAAAGCAATAAAATTGAAACAGCTAGTAAACAAACTTAACCGTAAATCAAGTGCGAGTGTATTGTAACTGTTTGTTCAATAAACAAGAATCCCAAAGAGTTAGGCGCATTACTATTCATTTTCCTTGAAAAAAAATTAATTGAAAAACAGGCCAAAAAAAGGCAAAAGATTGGGAATACCCCCTTAATACACCTAAAATTTATCACTAGATGTGTGAAAATTTTTCAATTTTTGCATTTTGATATAAAATTAAAAAAATGTTTGAAGTGGTATTATGATATCATGGATGAAGATTATAACCTAAGTATTTAAGTATTATGATAGTTCTATATGATAGGAATTTTATGGTATGTATCAGCGGAAAATATAGGAAAGACGTAATTTATGGGAGACCCTTTTCATTGCTGACTTCGAGTGGGGCAAGTGTACGAATGGCTTCGAATGGTGATCAAATTGTGTCGTTTTAAAAAATGCTGATAGAACCTGTTTTTAATCTTTTATAAGTACACTGTAGTGCAATAATATTACCATATATATATATTACCCTTAGATTTTTTGGCAAATTTTCTCACACGCACGTCTCTTGCCGATGATATGTGTTAACCTCTCAGTATCTTCTAACTGTCGCATATAACAAATTACCAAATATATTAAAAACATCAGATTTCTACGATTTTGTGCGAATTTCTACAGCTAAAAAACTTTCAACTGACAACACTTCGACCAGGAAGACCGATGAGTGCATACAAATACTATGTGCGTAAAGATGAAGTACTCAGATCCAATTTTGATTTTTATTGATTTAGAAAGCAGTCATTAAATTAAAATAAACGATTGTGAACCATTCAATAAAATGTGCAATCTGTGTTCCTTTTACTTAATCAATATTTTGAGAAAATATAATGAGTTTTCGAACAGCTATCCATCAGGGATTGTTGCCAAATAGTCATGGAATCGACTCACGCTTATAAACTAAAATCAGTGCTCGAAACAACTCATTCATCCTGACGAGAAGAAGAATCAGCTGTTTCAAGGAACGACGAATTTCTTCCAGAGCGTGGTTCAAAGGTCTAGATGTAACTCGGAGATTAATTTGCGTGATGTCAAGACTTATGTTCAACCACAACTCGCTAGACGCACATTTCTCCAGAATAAACCTCGTTGACAGCAATATATGTAGGTGCAGAACCGGTTATGATGACATCGATTACGCAGTTTGGTATTGCCCGGGTCAGGCCATTATCCAATCCGCTCCACCGAACACCACCGTTGCCTGGATACCTGGCCACTGGGGCATCCAGGGTAACGTTGAAGCCGACCACCTCGCCTCTTCTGGTCGACTAATGAACAAACTGACAAGCGAAGTTCCAGGTCCAGACTTAATAAATTGGCTGTTAAAAATTACATGGGAGAACCGGAGCAAGGACTGGTTAGGCAGAAGAGGTCTTTTTAGCCGTAAGATAAAAGGAGAGACGCACCGATGGGAAAACCTACCTGACCACCGTTCTCAAGTGGTGTTGTCTAGGCTGAGGTCAGGACACACTCGAATTTTGCACAACATTACTGGGAATGGCGAATTCCATAGACGTTGCCCAATATGCCAGATCCATCAATCGGTGGAGCACATGATATGCCACTGCCAACAATACCAAGGCGCCAGAGATCTATACGGTATCTCTTGCAACATAAAAAATGCCCTCAGCAAGGACCCCAGTCGTTCCGCTGCGCTACTGGTCTTTCACCGCGAGACAGGCCTGTACAATAGAGTGATGCAAAATTTGAAATTTTCGCTTCACAATACTTAAACGATTCCAAACCGGATCCTGACTAACTTCTCAAAATTTGAACCCATTTGGTGAGAAACTGTAGTTTGTATGGGAATTACTATGGTAAAACCAAGATTTTTGTTCATGTCTATCTAATAATTCACGATATCGGTCTGCTTCAAAAGCTTCGTACTTGTAGGAAAGCTACAACTTTGCTGAAGACCACGTTTTGATTAAATGCAAGGATCAAAAGTTATCAATGGTTCAATGCACTGATGTCTTATGATCAGCGAATCCAAACACATAAAGCAACCAACGATACAGACAAAACGGTTGCTACGACTACCATGACAAACTCGCTCTGTAACATAGCTCGATCCGAGTGGTAGAAGGATAATGATATATTGCTTGCCTGCTTTGTTGCAATATACACGGATGAGGACATAGCTTGATATGAATCGAGAAAAGACATAACAAAAAAAAATCCCATTAACACACGTGTATCATCTTCGGCTTTACTTCGTGAAGCAGCTTGCCAACAATTTGCTCGTTTCCTTCTACCGCCCCGAGTGAGTTGTGTTGCACGGGCTGCTTGTCATGAAAAAGAAGGAAGAAGATTATATCATTATTGCTTTGCACTTCTGACATAGCGTTATTATTCGGTTCGTTGATCGCTTGTCATTTTGTCATTCGGAGATATTTTTGATTCCTTGCTTATGATCATGCTCAATCAACTGCTCAGCAGGCAACATTGGTATTTCTGGGGCGTTGAATAGGACACAAAAATCATGGCTACTATGTCACACTGCAAAATACAGTGTTGCCTACAGAGCAGCTGCTTGATCATGTCATAAGTTTACCAATCTCTTAAATAATTAATAACCTTTTCCTGTCTCGTTTTACATAGGACCGATCTAGAGCAAAGTTGTAGCTGAAAATTTTTTCTATAAGAATGGCTATAGAACTGTTTCGCAGCTCAATATGAAAAAAAGACTAGAAGGCAATGAACAAAAAGTTGAGATTTCCCATAGTAATTTACATGTAAACTTCAAATGGCTTGTGCGAAGCCTGTTTCTAACCAAATGAGTTGTAATTTTGGGAGGCTAATCAGGACCCGATTTGAAACCATTTAAGCACTGTGGAGCGAAAAAGTCAAATTTTGCATCAGTCTACTGTACAACCAGATATAACTCCACCCGATAGAGTCATCACCGCCTACAGCATACCGCGGAAAGAAACAACCACCGCTATCACACCATCAGGAACACCTTCAATAACCACGACCATAGATTCGAACTTGAACTCTCCCCTGTCAACCACCCTAGGAAACCCCCACCAGCATGAAACAGCATGAAAAGACAGCATTACTTTAGTTTTCTATTTTAAGAAACTCCTCTCAGGAGCCCTCGCTTTCTTTTTAGAAGTGTCCCCTATGGGCACTCCTCAATTTTTCAACTTTGTGACTTTCAACTTTGTGAAGCAGCGTTCGACTGAAAGTCTCCTTAATAAACATAACTAACTAACGGGTAATGACGCCTCCAGAGCACGACTATTGGATACCCTAGTGGCCCGAGGTAGACAACCCTTCCGTGAAGTAAGATATGTATTGGGAACCCGTGATCTTCCCTACATGCAGGACGTTAGTTTGTCTGATGATAGAGTTTGATGTGTCCATCCCCTCCTTTCCAAACAAACTTCCAGCTATTGTGTCCCAGTCTTATTATCCCCCTGTTATTGTGCTACTTGCCCCTGCCCAGCTAGGATTTGGTCAACCGTCCGAGAGTAGTATCTGAAGGAGGCTTCAGAAACCAGTCTCCTACCTAGCTCCTTCCAATCGAAATTGTTACCCATTAACCTCGAGCCCGCCACGAGTAATTGGTACGCAATACTAACCGTGATTTACTGCTGTTTAAAATTTTAATTAAAAAATTACGGATTTTTAGCTCCGCAAAGTGTCACACAGGAAAAAATCCAACAGATGGCAGATCGTCAACCTCACCAAACGGTAAAATCTCAAGATCGGTAAATTGGATATAATTTTTTATTCAATTCAACAGTCACATATACTTGCTCTAACAATCTGACTTGGGTGGCCTTAGTAAGCGTAATGGCCGTGATGGTTGTTGTATCCGAGGACATGAGCTCCGGCAGCAGCCGGGGCATAGTTGTACCCATGGTTAGCCAGGACTGGAGCAGCAACGGCATGAGTGGCAAAGGCGTTTTGGTGATAGAGTTGAGGCTGGGCAACGGCTGCAGCCTGGGCATAGTTATATCCATGGGAAGCCAGGACTGGAGCACCAACGGCATGAGTGGCGTAGGTGTTTTGGTGGTAGAGCTGAGGCTGGGCTACGGCAGCAACCGGGGCATAGTTGTAGCCATGGGAAGCCTGGACTGGAGCAGCAACGGCATAGGTCTTTTGGTGGTAGTGCTGAGGCTGGGCTACGGCGATGGTCTTGGCAGCCAGTGGGGCAGCATAAGCGGAATATCCATAGTTGTCGTGGGACACGGCTGGAGCGTAGCTGTGTCCATAGGAGAGAGCTGGAGCGGCATAGGCTTGGGTGGCATATGCGTGGCTAGGGGCAGCCAGGACTGGAGTAGCGTGGGCGTATCCATGATGAGCTGGAGCGGTGTTTTGATGGCGGGTGAACGAGCTGTAGCTCACGGCTGGAGCAGAAGAGTAGTGAGCAGCCACAGGGGCAGCGTAGGTGTGTTCCGTTCCAGCATAACCGGCGCTGGCATAAGCCAAGGAAGCAATCAGGACTGCGAGCTAAGAAAAAAAATATAGTTAATTAATAGAATTGAACTCCAAGAGATTCTAGGATTATTTACCTTGAACATTTTGATTAAACCTTTTGAGATGGACACTGAAAGACGTTCACTGAAGCAATGATACAGTTTTGCGGTTTTGTCATAATATTTATAGAGAAAAAATCAACCAGTCGATCACCGAAATATAAATCAATAGGAACGCCCCGAAGACGTAATAAATAAGCTAAATTTTTCATCGGTGTGGCCTTCACATTTTGATTCAGTTTCACATACGCACAGTGACACCTGTTCTGTTACCATTAACCATCTTTACCCTCCGCACACAAGAGTCAACCGAAAAAGCAATATTGATTCCATTTTGTGTGCGTTATTAGCCGAAGTAAAAATTGGCTTTAGTATTTCAGACAGTGATTGGGTCAGTTCTTCTTCAATTGTTTGATTGCAGTCGGTACCGTCATGATGGGTTAAACGTGCGTTCAATGAACTTGAAGCATGTATATGAACTGAGAGTTACTTAAACTATTTGTTTTGAAGAATGCTTCATGTGAGATTGAAATGCAGCACCTCGAATAAAAACCTAATTGAGAGGGTTTTCCATAAAGTAGAGGATATGCATATGTTTTTATGCAACATAAAATGTCACCACCATAGTGGTATAATTAACTAAGAGCACCCATTACATCGAAAGCCATTCAAAGAAAGGAGAAAAAATCCTGCAGCCCATGTCGCAGTATACTTACGATAATGTGTGAAGGTCACTGTAATTACTTGGCGTAACAATTAGCTTCCATTTTCAGTTGGGGATCCATAAGAATGGACTCATGTCTTTCATGCACCCTCATCTCAAGTGGACTATCAACTTGCACGTTTTTCGAGCTCCATTTTCAAACCTGGCACCACGGTAGACGACACCATCAGTTTAAAGAAATTCACCGCATCATGTGCCTTTTGATCTGCTTTCCTCTTATTGGTACCGTAGTGCGGGGACAAATTGATCATTTAATAATATAAATATAGATATAAATTTTTACGTTAAGAGTAATCAACGAACTAGTAGTATTAAAATCAGTAGCTTAGAGATCTCTATCGTTCTGCATGATTACTTATCATACTGAGCGATTAGTTTCTATTGAGAAAATTTTAAAAATCTCCAATTTGAAATATTGATATGGGGTGAATTTGGTCTGTTAGAGCGAGACATGCATTTTAATATCGACATTTTAATTTGCATGGGCATCCCTAATTAAGATTAGATACGAGAGAGAACCTCTTCCGCTGGGCCGTTCTTGCTCCTTATGGCTTGCGTGGGTTTACTTCGGTTCTCGTGAAAAGGACCTAGCAAATTATTTACAAAAGTTGATAGGCCCTTTTCAAATGTTTCGCGAGCATTATTCGTGTGTTCATTTTTAGTAAACAGGGCCCCGCTGTTGTGTTCAGTAGATGAACTAAAGTTCATCCGTGCACAGGTCTATCAACCGGTGGAAACTAACGATTTTAAATTGATTCACTACTTGAATAGCCTATTGGTCCCAAGCAAATCGATTAACGTACCCTATTCTAGTCGAAATTCTAGTACTTCACTATGTTTGTTTTGATTCGGTATGAAAGTTTGACAGATAAAATGAGGGGTTCGTGGATTTTCCTATGTTTCGAGGGGTGTGTCGATTAGCTTGGGACGGAAGATAGTACCAGAGCTGAGCCAAAAAGTAGAGCCTATTTCTTTGGGACCTTCTGGTCTTAGAGCTACCTCTATGGGTCTATTGAGTCAGCTGTGTGGCCATTGACCAATGCACGGAATGAACTGCATGAACAAATTTGACGTTTGAGCGGAGCCGTGTTTACTAAAAATGAACACATGAATAAAACTCGCGTAACATTTAAAAATGGTCTATCAACTTATGTACACAAAACTTGCTAGATATTTCTCGCGCGAACCGAAGTACGCCCATGCAAACCAACAACACCAATGGGTAGGGTGAATTCTCTCCTTTCCGATAGTGGTTTGGTTTGCGTGGGTGTTCTTCGGTTCGTGAGAAAAGGGCCTAACAAGTTGTTTTTTTTTTTTCCTTTGGTTTGTTTACCGTCGATCTTGTTTTCCGTGCTGAGCACCAATGCTACCGACGCGCCAGGAAGGCAGCTCCCACACCTGGACCCTACCTATCGACCCATCAACTCATGAACCGGGGACCAACGGCTTTACTTCCCTTCCGAAGGAAGGCGTGATCAGAGATGTTATGCCTCAGAACATCCCGGCGGCGCCGACTGGGATTGAACCCAGGCCTGCTGGGGTGAGAAGTAATCACGCTTACCACTACACCACCGGCGCCTTTAACAAGTTGTTTATAAAAGTTGATAGGACCTTTTCTAAAGTTACGCAAGCATTACATCATGCGTTCATTTTTAGTAAACACGGCACCGCTCAAAAGCTATTTTTTTTCGTGAGTTCATTCCGTGCATTGGTCAATAGATAGTATAAAAATATCAGTGACAATAAACCGTCGGGGAAGACACTTCGTTCGTTCCGTCCTTTATCGTAATAAATGTATTTTAGCGTTCACGTAATAAAAGGTGTTTTGTTTGTAAGTGCGCGAAAGTGCGTGGCCGGATCCAGCCGGGAATACACCATGTATGCGAGAATCGTACTCCATGCAGTAGTTTCTTCACCGATCTTCTTTAACATTTGCAAGTTCTTCTCGTAAACGCTGATGAGATTGATCAGTCCGTCGTAACTTTATCACTTCAAGCCTTCCACGACAAAAAGGGAATACAGATGTGCCTTCACAATCAGCTTCTTGTTCTCGTAACGGGACGCAAGCGCCTTCCACGGTACGCTGTTATTCACCGCCGAAAGCTCAACCGACTCGATCTCCTGCAGGGCCTCTCGTGACAGGACTAACTTCAGATAGCTGAACCTGTCCATATCGATTAGCTGCTTGTTTTAATGGATCAGACAGCCACTCCTTAATCCTCCCACCGAACGACGGAAGGCGAATTTATGGAAGTTTCACCTTCGAGAATGATGCTTCAGATCGGTCACCAAGTTGACCATTTCCGATAGACATCCATGTAGATGATAGTGGGGTCTACTTTGACAACAAACTGGTCTTCATGGATTTGGCCTAGCAGATTTTCCTTCTGCTGCGTTTCCTCGTCAGCATCAGCATCATCAACATCATCCAGCAACAGCTCAATTCGTTCCCGAACCTCGTAGAACTCCTTGCTGACTGACGCTAGAGTTTCCAGTCGTACACTTGGCACTCGTCTCTAGCAGGATCATATTTCGTCGCGAAATTCTCCATTCTAGCCAATTCCTCCCCTTGGCTAGTTTTTGCACCTTGCTGTTGGTGGGCGGGCTTAATTTCTAATGCTTTATAGTGGAGTGTTGGAGACGGTAGGTTTATGGTCGGCGTTGCTGGCTCATGCCGCGATAGAATGGCGTCATGGGCAGCCAATGGGGATTAATAAGCTTCCCCTCTCTGATAAACCACTGCATGAGAGAGCCAAAGATCTAGTCTAGCAGTGATAGTATCACACTTGTTACTCCTTTAATTGAGAGCCGCGTCGTAGTACGCTTACGTATAGGCACTGACGTTGGGTGTGATACTGGCGGGTTTTGCCGCAAATCACTCTTATTTTATTTATTTTTACGCAGATAGATTTATGTGGGTTTGCAAGGGAATTATACTATTGAAATATTTCAGAAAGTGCCCAACGGTGCTCCTTCTATTTGCGTGACAAGCTTTCATTGTTGTTTTCATTGAAGTATTACTCTATTTGCGTGACAAGCTTTCATTGTTGTTTTCATTGAAGTATTACTCAGGAAACATCATTTTTGTACATGGTATTGTAACTAATCTTATATGTGCTTCATTTTGATTTGGGATAAGTGTTTGAACTATTGCTCGGGATTTCCACTGTAGCGTGCTTCTATTGTGACATACCCATACGTATTTTTGTGGTGCGACATAGTGGAAGCGTGTGAGCGTAATTGGAACATATACCCTATATAATTTAAAAATCAGCTAGGAAACTAACTTCAAAATGAAGCATTTTAGTCACATGAATAGTATAAAATGCTAGTCACATAAATAGTATGTTACCTGGGTCGAACTAAGATATAATAAATAGGTATAGGCTTAAATCAAAAATACTTGAAACACGTTTAATTTTAGATTACAAGCACAAGTGCAGGTACTTAATAAAGCATGGTTTATGATTGATTAGGTGAATTAGAGCTTTTAATAATTTATTAAATTAGACTAATGAGATATCATAATCATCAAATGAACTTAAATAAGAAACTTCAGAAAGTCTAATGACATTAAGTAGATTAATAAAAAAATTAGGATGCGGGGGGTCCGCTTAGGGAGGCAACTAACCTTTAAAGTTGTAGAATAAATCTTCTTATTTAGTCTTGAACTTTAAAAAAAACGCAGGCAGCATTAAGCAGATTAACAAGGAGAGGAATAGTTTAGGAAATAAGTAAACAAGTGGACATCACAGGGCTATGTACCAAAAGGTAAAAAAGGACTCGCATGCACTATCAATCAAATATTATTAATTAATTGCCACGGGCGCGAAGAGATCAAACCCCCAAATTTCTTTCGAGTTTATTTCTAGTAACCGTTCTTATTACATTAGGGTTCCAAATCAGATGCTGACATCCTTGTGATATTTCCTGCAGAAATTTCAAAAAATTATTCTAGAATGAAAAATACCACTTTCAAGTTAATGACAACAATCGCAAATGCAACCATATGATCGATTTTTGAGATTGAATGTTATTGAACGTCACCTAAATAAAATATAAATTTATGCATAAAGTCAACTGAGAAAAACAATCATCGGAGTTTCATTATGCGCTGCTATAAAGATTTGTCTTAATATCTGTCACCGAAAATTGTCTTTGTGGCAACTAAAAACGCAACCCTCAATGATCTATTTCACCTCGGTGATCAATTTGCCCCCAGATTACGGTAGTACAAAATAGTGAGGTAACGACCCTCGATGGGATTATAATGATTCGCACAATCATGCTCCCAACAGAGCATGGACACCACAATTGTAGTCAATGGTTGGATCATGAAGCGCGGAGTGTATGACATCACTAATTCCATGAGTAGATGTAGTTGAATTGTTAAGAGCGCCACTGCTATACTTACAGTCATTGTTGACTCTCGGCATCATCTCATCTCATCGGTTGGTCGTTACCTCCGTTGGGGGTCCTCTGCGTGGAAGTACTTCAGGGGAACGAATTGCGAAGGTCGGATTAATGGCGAAGTGAACTCTTGGAGTAGCAGCGTGACCCAGGAGGCTGGAATCGAGAGCATGATTCATTTCCAGCTCTAGAGAGGAGGTGCTCTTGAAGGAGGTTAAGGTTGCTGTTGATGGAGGTAGGACAGCGTAAATAGTTGCAATTTTATATTGTGGCATTGAAAGCTCTATTTCCTATTACCTGTCAGAGAGTATCATTATATCCAGGGTAAAGCAAGAGATCGATATTTTATGAATTAAGGCCGTTTTGAAGTTTTAATCGTTATTGTGAAAGTTTTAAAATTGCTAAAATAAAGGGAAGGATTAATCAAATGAAAATTGCTATTGTGAAAAAGTCAATCCAAAAGAGGAAATCAGCCAAACATTGACAAATTTACATGATCCAACACATAGAAAAATAAAAAAAAAACGTTATCAGAAGCAGTGTCTAGCGGCGCCGGTGGTTTAGTGGTAAGCGTGATTACCTATCACCCCAGCAGGCCTGGGTGCAATCCCAATCGGCGCTGCCGGGAGGGATGTTCTGAGACATAAAATCTCAGATCACGGGGAGTAAAGCCGTTGGTACCCGGTTCATGAGTTGATGAGTCGATTGGTAGGGTCCAGGTGTGGGAGCTGCCTTCCTGGCGTCAGTAGCATTGGTAATACCCTATGCAGGTATCGCCCCTTATCAATCAGAACATTTTTACTTTTTGGACAACACACACACACATTTATAGAAGACTACTGGATAGAAACAAATCTGGTGAGGGAGGAACCGGTGGTTACTAGTACTAGTGAGCTCCTTAAAATTATGTTGTGCTTTGTGGGTTTTGACCAGCGTTGCCAGAATGTTTTAAAGCTTATCGGTATCAAAGGTTTAAAAAAAATCTGTATTCGTCGGTATTTACTATTTTAATTAATTTTAAATTTTTGCCGTTTTCGAAAGCGAAATTTTTAATCTTTTGGACTGTGATCGGAAAATTCCGAAAGAAAACTCCGAGGAATGTATGAATTAGCTTCTGGAGGAAGCTGAAAATAACACCCAGAGAAAGAAGAAAGAAGCTCTCTTGGAGGAAATTTGAGGAAAGTTCTGAGAGAAGTCGGAAAATCATCCGCGAAACTTCCAAGACATAAATTGAGAAACTTCTGGCGAAAGTTTAAAGAAACATTCAGAAATCGGAAATAAATTCCAGAAGTAGCCATTTACAGGGAAAGCCAGAAGGAGCTCGGATAAATCTTCCAATAAAAGTAAAAAAAAAGCCAAATGGACAAAATTCCAGAACTAGACGAAAGAAATTTCTGTGAAAGTTTAATTGAACTTCCTGGAGAAGACTGAAGAAACTTCCTGAGGTAGATTGAAATAAAAAATTCTGAAGGAAATCGAAAGCCAGAGCGCTAATGGAACAGTCGAAAGAAACAAGGACATAATTCCGGAAGAAAGAGCTCTTGGGGGATGTTCTTATGATCCAGAAAATTTTCCAAATGGTCATAAAACATCCCTGAAGACGCCGCAATGCCCCTGAAGTTTTTGGAACATTCCTGAAATGCACTTAGGAATATTCCATAATTCCTCGGGCTGTTTTGGAGTACTCTGATCATCTTTGAAATACTTGGAACTAACCTGTTTATAATGAGACTACCGGAATATCTCTAATCAACTTTGAAGGTCTCTAGACTTTCTTGAAGATTACGAAATTTCTTAAGCGCTCTCACAATTTTCTTGAATTTATTGTAACATCAGCATTGAAGTTCTCTGATCTTCCCGATTTTTCTAATTTTTAAAAGTTATCAACACTGCCATTAATAAGAACGGAAATTTCCATAAAATGTTCTCACAATGTGCTAATGTTCATGTAAATTCCCTTACGTTTCTTAAATTTGCATGAGCCCCTCGGAACATTGCTGAAGTTTTCGGAAATTGTCTGTGTTTCTCGGAACTCCTTTAAAATTTCAGCGATTTCCTTGAAATTTATTGATCTGTCCTGATGTTCTTCCTAAAGTTCTCTCAATTATCCTGAAACTAATGAAACTGTCCTGAACACCATTAAATTTTCTAGAAGTTCTTTGGACTTGTGAAGTATCCAGAATATTTATGATGTTTCCTTAAGTTCACTGGAGTTCGCTGGACCGGGTTTTGGAATTTTAACAGAAGTTATTGAAACATTCTTCAATTTATCGAAACTTACTCAAAAGTCTTTTCAGAAGTTCTTAAAAGTTCCTGCTGCTAGTGTGGATCCGCAATCAAAATCTGGAAGCATTCCTGAAGTTGCGGGAAACTTGAAAAAACTGGCGGGAAAAGATGGAAGAATCATTCGAGCGAAGGTTGAAGAAACGTCCAAGGGAAGTCGAAATAAGTTTCCGAGAGGAATCATAAAATAATTTACGATGTGAGGTGGAAGAAAATTCAGGAAGTTAAATAATGTTTGAAAAGTATTTCCCGATTCCCCGAAATTACCAGAAAGAGCCATTGACTGTTTATCGATTCATAGGTAGCCAAAAACAGTGAGGAAATTGAAACATTAATCAAAAGAGACATTTTTAAAGATGATTATTTTTAAAGGCTCAAAAAATTTCAGGTATTCAAAAAGATACAAGTAAATACGAAATACGAGCGCGGGCAGGCAATAATCATTTTGATTATTTAATAAAATCGGTATAAATCGGTATCAAACCTCAAAAATCGGTATTCTGAGGAACCTTATCTGGTTGTATCTGGCAATGCTGATTTTGAACTACACAATGTGTTAGTGAGAATTTTCGGTTTCGGATGCAGCCCAAGGGACTCGATCTTCAGAGCGTGTCCAGTTTGTGAACAGTTTAAAGCTGGAAATATATTTGCATTAGCTTTAAGGTTATTAAAGTAAAGAAACAAGCTTACAATTCGTGTTTCCTCCTTTTTTCCTGCACCTCTGATTCCCTAACCTCAATTTCACTAGAGTAACAAACTCACTGCTAAAAATTGAGGTATAATTAGTTTGTTTGTTTGTAATTCAATTCTGTCCTGTACATTACCGTTTAGTAATCAAAGTTTGAAGTTTTAGAGCAATAGAAACGCAAATAATAATGAATATGCTGTAAATTAAACTTTTGTCTTCCTAGCGTGCTTACACTGTGTCAAATTACGATCTTTTTTTATTTCTTCTTCCTTTACTAATACTCTAACCCGTCCGTTTTCGTGTACCGCTAACTGCCAAGGTTAATTTAAATATCGAGGTGCGTTCGAGGTACCCAGTGGGCTTAACACAATGTTTGTTTTGATTCGCTATGAAAGTTTGACAGATAAAATGAGGGGTTAGTGGATTTTCCTATGTTTCGAGGGGTGTATCGATTAGCTTGGGACCGAAGATATGTTACACATTTTGAAGTCATGCCGACAAAACTACAAGAACCTTCTACCGTGTTTGGAATTACGCAACATGGAATCAAGATACCATATAAAAACCCCTCACTCCACGGATCTCACTCTCACAAGTAGCTCAATAGATGCTCTCGATTGGCACAAGCCACAAACCTTTGATCAGTGCGCGGCAAAAATGGTGCATAAAACCAATAACACCGAGAAGTTTTACCACTCCCGTGAATATTCCTGGCTTTTCATCCTGCACATCACAGTTGAGGTAACGCTGTATTTAATATAGATCAGTGCAAATCTCATTGTAACTAATCTCCGTAGATACGAGCAAGGGATCCGTAGATACGATCACGGAATCCGTAAATAAAAAGCACAAGACACGTGAAGCGCCAAGTGGTACCTTAGTCGCAGGTATCACCGATAGAGGTAATTAACAGCACTTCCCCGCGAAACATAGTTTTGATGATAATCCTCTAATTCAGAAACTCGCCTGATCTGACAAGCGGATCAATGAAACGCAGCAGTCTCGCACATTTACGGCTTGGCTAGATCAGGTAAACACACCGATGGTGCAATACGGACAATAGCTAACCCACAACGCATTGTTTATTAGGTTTCCACCCGATCAAAGCTTTGGGTCTCGAGTTCATGAGGAGAGGCGAAACAGAAAGGCCTTTGAAAGTTAACAGCTGCAGCTCATCGATCTGCGAACGGACGAGTTCACTCTATCGGTAGAAGTTGCAGTTCCACCGTTGTCCAGCGTGTTATTTCGAAACCAGGCTACCTGGGAACCGCTCGCCTGTAAGAGCCACGGCAAGCAGAAGAATCGACGTCTTGTAACAGCAGTAGCAGGGACAAGAACCGCATAGGATTGACGCGACATTGCGTATCGCTAAAGTACAGCAGCGAGTAGTCGTGCGACAGCGTAGCGTATCGCAAGGCAACGCTACAAGGTGGTGCATTGGTGCAACAGCAGAGTTACGGAGTTTCGAGTGATATTTTGTGTTGGGTGCGTTGAAATGGTGAATACTACGACGGTTGCGGTAAATGGCAGGAAAACTACGGCGGCAGCGGAGCACAGGGGGCCTCCATCATCGTAAGTGCTAACTTCGAGGGCATGAAGAGATTTCGTATTCTGGACGAATAGACGTATCATTAAAACCATGCTTTTGTTTTCAAAATAAATATGCCGTACAATTTTGAGTAGTTATTGATTGTGTTTACTTTGAGTGACTTTGGGTTGAATTACATTCCGTTCGCATTAAATTGGGCTAGCGAGATACCTAACTGCTTAGTTAAGCTCGGATTCCTTTTCGTTCCTCAGTTCTTTCGACATATACGCGCGAGATGCTATAGTACTGCATATACTATAGATAGTACCAGAGCTGAGCCAAAAAGTTGAGCACGTTTCTTCGAGGACCTTCTGGTCTTAGAGTAAGCTCTATGGTAATACCCTATGCGGGTATGCCCCCTTATCAATCAGAACATGTTTACTTTTTGGACAACACACACATTTATAGAAGACTACTGGATACAAAATAATCTGTGAGCACGGTGAGAGGGAGGGGGGGGGGGGTACGACAGCTGGTTAGTAGTCATGAGTTTCGTAAAATGATGATGTGCTTTGTGGGTTTTGACACTAACTACAATTTTTGTGAATAACATAAATCTGTATCTCTTGTACATGACGACCTAGAGTGGGTAGAACTTGTTTTTGTTTTTCAGTGAATGTGATTTACATTCACTGATAAACAATGGTGGGTTCTGTTCGCTCTGGTTTATCCTGAAAAGATAAACAAATTTGAGTTATGAACAAAAATTGTAAAGATTATACTCGGAAAAATGCAACACTTTCTTTTGTGTATAACTATTTATTACATGGGTAAAAATTAATGAAATTTTGAGGAAAACTTGTTTAAAGTGTAATGTTTCAATGTGGAAAATCTCATCACAATCTGTCAAGTGGTTATCGAGATGGAATCCAAGCAAGAAGTGCTTCGACAAAAATTTATGGAAGCGGTCGTGGAAAAGCCAGGCCAGTCCCACAGGTGGATTGAGAAACAGTTTGGAATCGACAATTCGACCGTTTCCCGTGTTCAAGGAGTCCTAGACGACCCAGCGGCGTGCTGGCAGCGGAAGAAAAGGAGTGTACCCCATTAGGCATAAATACGTTAGGCATACGGACGTTAGGCATACGGACGTTAGGCATAATAGACGTTAGGCATGAAGTCATTAGGCATAATGGACGTTAGGCATAAAATTCTTTGCTGCTGTGCAACTCTAGAAACCTGTTTCAGGCATGGTAAACAATAAAGTTTTGAACTATATCTTGAAATCAATCGCATCTAGAAATAAAAAAATCACACATTTGTTGTAATATATTCTTACACACATATTGCAATTGTCAAAGAAGAAAAAGTTTTCCTCAAAGAACAGCTCATGAAATGAAGAATGGTGAATTCTGTGGTTTTTCATTCAATACCAAAAAAAAACATACCTGCTGCTTCCAGGATTTCCTGCTACACTTTTCGATACAACGATTCTGTTTTTGTTGTCATCAGAATGAAAACTAGCGGAGCCGTCTGCTGATGTGAGGGAGCGATACTTCCATGAACAGTGACGAGTTGCCGAAACAAACAAGGAACTGTGGCAAACGTACCATCTGTAATCCAATACTTTGCCTGTCAAAGACGTCACAAGTTTTCATGAGTTCCAAAAATTAACCACTTCATTCGAGCAGTTAACATGACGTTTACTACTACTCGAACTTTGAAATAAAACATTATCTTGAGATTTTTTTCTTCTAGAACCACAAAAAAAGTAGCCAACATTTGTGCGTTTCATAAAAAAATATAAAGTATATATAAGTCAGCAATGAATAGACATTATCATCCTTCTGGAATTCATCGGGTAGATTATGCCTAACGTCCATTATGCTTAACGTCCTTTATGCCTAACGTCCATTATGCCTAACGTCCGTATTCCTAACGACCGTATGCCTAACATCGTGTACCCGAAGAAATGCGAAGACGACCGACCCCGTGAACGCAAGGAAGGTGAGGGATTACGCTTGAAGGAATTCAAGCGTAATCCGAACCTTTCCATTCGGGACGTGGCCAAGAAGGTCAATTATGCCGTCTGGTTCGTCCAGCAGACAATGAAGCAGGCCGAACTTCATGTCTTCAAGGTAAGGAAGGCCCCTATCTGAACCGATAAACAGAATACGGTGGCCAAATCCTGCGCCAGGAAGCTGTACCGCGAGTGGTTGATGCAGCCGAAATGCATCGTAATGGACGACGAGACGTCCATAAAAGCGGACGCCAAGCAGACCCTCAGCCTGGAGTTTTCCGTCGACAAGTCCCGCCTGGATGTTCCGGAAGAAGAAGGTCGACAAATTTGCCAAGAAATTTTCACGGAATATTCTCAAATTCTTGTGAATTAACTTGTGAAAATTGAGGATCAATTTGGTTTAAGAAATATTTCCTTTCCGAAATTATGCGGAAAGGAAATATTTCTTAAACCAAATTTATCCTAAATTTTCACAAGTTAATTCACAAGAATTTGAGAATATTCTGTGAAAATTTCTTGGCAAATTTGTCGGATTTAAAACGGATGTAATAATTATATTACATCCGTTTTAAACTATCGATAATTTTCGCAGAATATTTCGAATTGAAATACCAAAAGATATGTTACAATATTCATCAATTATTGCGAACGAAAAACGTCACGCGCAAGTTTGATCATGCTCTCGGTGCTGATGGTTTTTCTTGCTATTTCATTCATGGATCGCCTTTCGTGTGGTTTTTTTCGTTTCTCACAAAAGAGCGTTCCAAATCACATTGGCCTTCCACCTGGAGACTGCTTACGCACAAATACATACAAACGCCAGTTGATTTCTTAGGAAAACGAACTTTAATGCTTGAAGTTGCGTTAGAATAAAATGTTTTGTATTGAAATAATGCATTTTACAGGTATAATGTCTTCGAAGGAAATGTTTCAAACCATATTTTAAAACGATCTACGAAAGTCAAATATGACCTTTCATACTAAATACTTACTAAAAACTTATACAAAAAACGACGACTAAATCCATTGTTTACAAATGTAACTACGCCCCTTTGAAATGTTGGCACTGAATTTAAGTTCTTCAAATGTGCACGGCAGAGTTTTTCGATTGAGCGTTGCGTTTTGTGAAAAATCGATGAAGTGAGTCATTCTGAAACGATCCACTTTCACCTTAATTGAGAGCACGAATGCATGAATTTGTATATTGTGTGGCGAGCACAATGAAACGCTATACTCAGGAAACATTGCCAACCCAATATTTCCCCGACCAGCTTGGGAATCGAACTCGCTGCCCTCGGCTTGGTAATACCAACAATCAATCCGATACTAACGATTTTAAATTGGCTCACTACTTGACTAGCCTATTGGTCCCAACCAAATCGACTAACGTATCCCATTCTTGTAGGAATTCTAGTACTACACTATGTTTGTTTTGATTAGCTAAGTTTGACAGATAAAATGAGGGGTTAGTGGATTTTCCTATGTTTCGAGGGGTCAATCTATTAGCTTGGGACCGAAGAGAGTACCAGAGCTGAGCCAAAAAGTTGAGCTCGTTGTATCGAGACCTTCTAGTCTTAGAGTTACCTCTATGGTAATACCGTGCCTTTGATGACTAGGCTATCTGATGGCACTTCCTTTGTTTCTAAAGACTTAGTAAAGCACTTAGTAAAGTAACAAAATCTTTTGCTTATTACAGCGCTCCTACAGTGGACGTTTTCGGAAGCTTTTGAGATAATTTGTTGACAACAACAATAACAGTGTATTTTTTCAGTTCCACTCTTGTTTTGGAGACAGTCTCCGAGCAAAGTCGGATATCAAAATAATATCAAAATGATATCAAATTATGTTTTTGAAATCATATTGCTAACAAATTTTGATAGATTATTTTAATTTCAGTTGAATTCATATTTTGATAATATTTTGATGTTTCTAAAAAATATTATTAAAAACAAAATTTGATATATTTTTTTAATATAGCATCCACGCTTTTTACTGAAATCTACATTTTTTTATATTTTTTCTCTTACGAGTCAATCAGCATGCTTGCTATTTTCTTTATGATCATCACAAAACCAATTCAAGCTGAGCATTGCATTAGGTCCAAAGTAACATTGATCGATTATCTTCGTCGACATTCTCTTTCGTTAATAACTTGAGCACAAAACCGTTTCTTATTGTGTTTGTCGTGTTAGATGCTAGATAAAAGTTTCTTTTACAGATCTGTGTGCTGAAAATACCTGAAAATGTCTTAACATGGCCGTGGAGATACAAAGAGAAAGTCCACGAAGAGAATCTGTCAATGTTACTTAGGACCTAATGCAATGTTCAGTTTTAATTATGATTTGTACAGTTATATTTTACAACATTTATTGATATTAATCGACAAATTTAATTTACTAATCAATATAACTGATTGAAATATAGGTTTGTTTATATGGAATAATTTGAATAAATGTAAATTTATTGATAACAGTTTTTGATTTTGAATCTTGATATCAACAAATAGATTTCAAAACATTAAGATTACTGATCATGATATCAAAATAATAACTAATTTAGTTTTTCTTATTATTTTTTGTTTTCCTACCATAGTTATAACAACATATTGATTACTTATTTTGTTTATTATTAACGAAATTTTTGATATCAAAACGCATACATGGATTTGTTATGAAGAAAACATGATTTGTTATCTTTTTGATATCCTTCATATATCATTTAGATCTCATTTTTGTTATGATTACTGTTAACTCGACCACACGGAAGGTAAAATATGTTATCACGAACGCTTATATCCAAATATCATATTTTGTTTTCATTCTCTGCTCGGGTCACCATGCAAGAAAAGCGTAGGGAAAAAAAACGCGCGCAGTCACCTGGAAAATCCATCGTGGTCCGCGTCCAAGCTGGTTAAAGTGTGGAATTTTCCTAGAAACACCGTTTGGCGCGTACTCAAAACGTACAGGGAAACCACAGACAAACAGACATAACTCTCGCAAGTTGTTCATCGAACAAGCTTTTGAAGGTAAATTTAAAAGTATCGTAGTTGGTAGTACCGCCACCTGTGGCGCGCATAGTCAATTCCCTTGCGTTTGACGTTTACACTACCGCCATCTGTTCTGAGTACTACCCACCACAGTGTACTCAACAGATGGCGGTAATATCTTTGCAACGATGTTTTACAGTGAGAAATATTCAATGTGTTACGTCTGTTTATCTTTAGGGAAACCTTGATGGCGAATCGAAAGCCTCAAAGTAAACGCCGGAGAGAAACTGCCAACCGTCAGCTCTATGGAAAGGTTGTGGGGTCCATCAGAAGCAACCCAGGTATGTCCGATCGCGAGTGAGATAAAATCGCCAAAACAGTAGACGAGACCGTTGTGTGCCGCTTGATGGGTCGTATGAAGGGAAAATTTCGAGAATTCCTTCGAAACCGCGACGAATAATTCGTTTCGTATTTTTTCTTAAAAAATAAAGAATACTATGCACTTGAGTGGAAACCGTTTTTAAATCCGTTCATTCAATTTCGAAATAGACCCAAATGGTGTTGTTGCATTACTAACTAAGTTTAAGGCGACGATGGATCGAGTGATGTGCGTTGTTCGAGTATCGGGGACACTCTCGAGTACCTTTGAATCTCGAAGGGGGCTACGGCAAGGTGATGGACTTTCGTGTCTGCTATTCAACATCGCGTTAGAAGGTGTGATCAGTAGAGCTGGGATAGACACGAGTGGCACGATCTTAAGCAAGTCCATCCAGCTTCTTGGCTTCGCCGATGACATTGACATCATGGCACGGAACTTTGAGACAGTGGCGGAAACGTACATCAGACTGAAGGCTGAAGCTAGGCGGATTGGACTTGCCATCAACGCATCGAAGACAAAATACATAAAACGAAGAGGTTCTAGGGAAGACAATGTTAGCCTCACACCCCGAGTTCAGATTGACGGTGACGAAATCGAGGTGGTCGATGAGTTCGGGTATTTGGGCTCACTGGTGACCACCGAAAATGATACCAGCAGAGAAATTCAAAGACGCATTATGGCAGGGAATCGTGCCCACTTTGGACTCCGGAGGACGCTCCGGTCGAATAAAATTCGCCGCCGCACGAAGTTGACTGTAAACAAGACGCTGATTAGAGCGGTGGTCCTTTACGGCCACGAGACCTGGACTATGCTCGTGGAGGACCAACGCGCCCTTGGTGTTTTCGAACGGAAGGTGTTGCGTACCATCTACGGTAGAGTGCAGATGGATGACGGAACGTGAAGGAGGCGAATGAACCACGAGTTGCACCAGCTGCTGGGAGAACCATCCATCGTCCACATTGCAAAAATTAGGCGACTACGGTGGGCTGGGCACGTCGCAAGAATGCCGCACGACGACCCAGTGGAAATGGTTCTAGAAAGCAACCCAACAGGAACAAGAAGAAGAGGCGCGCAGTGGGCAAGGTGGATCGACCCTTCGGACCCTTCGCAGACTACGAGGCTGGCGAAGTTTGGCCATGGATCGAGTAGAGTGGAGACGACTTCTTCGGACAGCAGAGAACAACAAGGCCTTAGCCTGATTGTGAGTGTGTGAGTGCATTACTAAGTGGGCCATGCTTTATTGCAGCTTTTGAAGAAGAGCATCGAATCAAACGTACACACGTTGAAAAAAAAATGTATAAATTTAGGTGTTCTGAGACTGACATATACGAGCGTCAATTTTTTCATAAAATTTAGGCATAACAAACGCGCATTCCAGCTCAATCAAACGTATGTTTCTAATGAGTATTTAACATTTGTTTGGTTAGTATTTGTTTACACCTCATCCTTTATGTCAAAGATGGATTTCGTTACGTGTAAAATTAGTAACTTCTATGTGATTATTCACACGTAAAATCACGGTGAAATCATAAATATTTTGAACATTGTGCGGATTCCGCCTCCTCAATTTAAAACTGTATGGAAATTTTACGTTTTCGGATTATTTTATGTACAAGGAAAGAACTGAACTCGTCACCTAACCTAGCAATTGATATTTATTTGTAATTGTATTTTAACGGTAAATGTGGAGATCGAACTATTCACTACCAAAATAAATTTGAAGTTATTTACTTCACAAAACGTGACTACTGAAAGTCTGAGCTAGATGTGCATATCTCCCCTCACCGTAATCATAGTCCAGCATAATGGGAGCGGCAGCAAAAGTTTGTCGTACCGAGACATTATGGTAGTAATAGCCTATGTTGACCGGAACGGGGTACTTACGGGTGAACACGCTGTAGCTCACCGAGGGCGCTGGGGAATAATGAGCCAACATCGAGGGATTTACGGCTCCAGCACTCACGAACGCCAAAACGGCACCCAGCACGAGAAGCTGCAAGCTCAAGATAGTAATCAGTAAGAGAAACACTGCAGATTTGAATATCACTACCAAACCGATCG
The DNA here is from genome assembly GCF_037179485.1 of Ochlerotatus camptorhynchus. NCBI lineage: Eukaryota > Metazoa > Arthropoda > Insecta > Diptera > Culicidae > Ochlerotatus > Ochlerotatus camptorhynchus. The sequence goes on along the minus strand of NW_027040732.1, from coordinate 937,550 downwards.
TCAAGGCTAATTGAAAATTACTGGCTGTTGCAGAGTCGTCACAATCTCGACGTAATGATACCATTTTAGGGCCTTCGATCTGTATTTATACTGAGCTCATTCCATCCTTAACGGGAGGCTCTCTTCGAAGGTATGCAATCTGCATCATGGTCGTGGTTCACGAAGAAGTAACTAGTCCAAGTTTACTATAATGCTGGAATTGCTCCATATTTTTTCAAGAACCGATTCAGTTACTTTCGATGACACGAAACTTGACTGCACCAAATAATGCGCAAAAAGGAATAACTTATTTTTTAATAGCCGCTGCTTCAGCGTGCGATCGCATGAGGAAGGTGAAGATGGTTAAATGTAGCAGGTGGTATTGTGTTTGTATGAAACCAAAATTTGAAGGCCAAGCCGACGAAAAATGTGCCTTATTTAGTTTATGACTACTTCGGGGCGTTCCTATTGATCTATATTTTGGTGATCGACTGGTCGATTTTCTTCACTATAAATATTATCACCCAAACCCAAAACCGTATCATTGTTACAGCCAACGTCTTTCAGTCGCCACCTCAACAAGTGTTGTCAAAATGTTCAACGTAAGTGATCAAAAATCGCATTCGAGTACAAATTTGTTAATCAGGTTTTAATTTCTCTCCAGTTCGTACTCCTTATCGCTGCCTTGGCTTACGCCAGTGCCGGATACGCCGGAGCGGATCATTCCGTATCGTACGCTGCTCCAGTGGCTGCCCACTACTCGTCTGCTCCAGCAGTGAGCTATAGCTCGTTCACCCGCCATCAAAACACCGCTCCAGCTCATCATGGATACGCCCACGCTACTCCAGTCCTGGCTGCCCCTAGCCACGCATATGCCACCCAAGCCTATGCCGCTCCAGCTCTCTCCTATGGACACAGCTACGCTCCAGCCCTGTCCCACGACAACTATGGATATTCCGCTTATGCTGCCCCACTGGCTGCCAAGACCATCGCCGTAGCCCAGCCTCAGCTCTACCACCAAAAAACCTATGCCGTTGCTGCTCCAGTCCTGGCTTCCCATGGCTATAACTATGCCTCGGTTGCTGCCGTAGCCCAGCCTCAGCTCTACCACCAAAACACCTACCCCACTCATGCCGTTGCTGCTCCAGTCCTGGCTACACATGGCTACAACTATGCCCAGGCTGGTGCAGGAGCTCAACTCCTAGGATATAACAACCACCACGGCCATTACGCTTACTAAGGCCACCCAAGTCAGATTGTTAGAGTACTATATGCACCTGTTGATATGGTCTGTTGAATTGAATTACATTTTATATCCAATATACCCAACCTTGAGATGTTTCACTTTCATTCAAAATCAACACCGACGATCCGCGATGAGGATGGCGCGGCTGGAGGGGGAGGGGGGACGATCGTGACCTACCGCGCCACACTGCCGAGATTGACAAAACGAAAATTATGGTTCACGTCATAGCTCATTCATCAACTGCTTTGACTGAGATTCACTAGACTTCATGGGGATTGAAGAGGAATGCATTTAGGGCAAAGTTATACATTGATTGAACATGTTTGTTTAGTCATTACTGGGTGGTAAAAAAAGCGGTTGTATTATGTGTGCTTCATCGGTAGCTTGATGGTTCCATTGTTTGCAGATTAACACGGTGCGTGTGACGTGACCCCCCGGTAATGGTGGTTGAAATATGAATTGGATGAAATCTATGTTTTTCTGGTTAGGTGAATGATGGAGATGATGATTTACTACTATAGAACATGATTCTTCGGCGTTTACATTGAAAGTTTTATTTAAAAGAAAACCAATTAAATCACAGCAAATGATCACTATTTCGGAACATTGTTCTCTTCTGATTTAAAAAGGGAAACGCTGATTAAAATAAAGAACTGGAATAAATAAATTAAGTAAAAATAAGTGAAAATATCACTGCTTATTATTAAAAGCAGAACTTTCTATGCCCCAGCCTTCAACTCACGAATCACAGCTCTCCTCCGCAAATAAACTAAACAGAAGTTCAAAGTGCCAAAACTAAACTAAATATTAATCATCAGGTGGTGCTTAACAGGTTCATAACTTTTGAACCAGTAATCTTTGAAGTCGGCCCAAGAATTCAAAAGTTATAAATTAAAAAAAGTCTTTTCTGAAAAAAAAAATCGAAAAAACCGATTTTTATACCACTCTAACATGGAAATGGTCACCCCAATAATGATGATGATGGTCCCATTTCTTACCCCTACAAAGCTTTGAGCTGGACGATTTATCTTTAAGATAATTAAATATCCAGGTTAGCAAACGAAATCGAACTGGTTACTGTTACTGATATAAATTCCCTCTAGAGTTTACAGCTGTTTCACAGCGATATAAATGTGGAAAAACTCAGGCGTCCACCTCTTAGTTCGCCTTTTTGTCCACCTAAAATATTCATAAGTATTACAGAGTATATTTAAAATTAACCACCAACCGCTGAAAATATGAATTATCGCGTATTTCTGTTGTTCATTACATGCGAGATTACATGCCAAGTGAAATTCGAGGACGTAATTTCATTTGAATAGCTTGTTTAACCAGGTCTTAAACAATCGTCACGTCGGTCATAGCTTGTTATGATTGCCTGAACCATGCGTAAAGAGAAAATCGAAACATTGAACGTCGCGTGAAAGTGGATCTTAATGAAGGCCTAAGTACTCTTTCGTAGCTTTTAGTTTTAGGATTTCAAAGATCTTCGGTTGCAGTGGCTTGCTTACTGAGCAGAAAAACGCGGTCCCAGGGCCTTTCATATAAAAATTTATGGTAAGATCACTTGTTTATCGTGTATTTTGTAAAACTTTTGGTTGTCGTCGTTGCCGGGTTTGAATAGTTATTATTATTATTATTATTTAGCTTTATTAGGGAGGCTTTCAGCCTTGGGCTGGTTCGCCTCCAGTTTGAATAGTTATAAAAACTTGAGTAAGGCTATAATGTGATATGAGGGGCTCGGTGGCCTTAGAGCAACCGGTTTTGGTTACTGAGCAGAACATCATGAGCCTAATCTCAAGCCCATTCACATTCAAGATTCGTCAATCGTTTTATTTGTTAACATGACTACATGGTAATAACAGCAACTCGATGATTAAAAAGGAGCTCGTCTGCCTAGTGGCAAACGTTTTTGATTACTGAGCAGAAGACCGTGGGTTCAATCCCAAGCTCCTTCGCGTTATATGATTGTTAGGACATCAATTCAGCTTATGGTTTACCAAAACGAACCCTGCTGCAAACCCAACCCTATTACCCAATATCCCAGTGATTCCTCGTGGAAGTGCAGAGGTGTTCTCAGCTTCCATCAAAGCAAGTGTCACGTCAACACATTCCTACCCTTTCCTTTCTTGACCTGTGTTCGGGCGCGGCCGGCGCTGGTATTGCTTAGTTTGAGATCACCAGTATTCAAGTCCCAAGCATCGTCTATTGGATATCTGTGTAATTACAGCTGGTCTGACAATAACAGAGTAGTAACCGTGGGCGGCCAATCATGCTCATGCTCATGATAAAATATTCATAAGTATTACAAGCGATCAAGAGTTAATGAACAATCAACAAAGCATCCTATTACACTAGAAACCCTGATGCTATCATAATTTTCAGCAATGTCAGGAATGCTCACGAACCCCCGACATATACCAGAAAACTTATTACTTACTCAACGTAGAAGAAATAAGCTTCATTTTTTTTTTTATTAAATTTTAAATTCAGTCCTCTACGTCAGTTGGTCAAGGCGAATAGAGATCAGTAGTACATAATTTTCTCACTATACGGCGCTAATATGCATGTCAATTTCCTGTACAAAATATATCTTGAGATCTTTACTATTTAGAATGTTTCCGTCTCCCGAAAAGTTGTTCAGATTAGCAATGTCTTCAAATTGGTGGGTTAGTTAGTTCAGAGTTCTCTCACTACGTGACACTAGTCTACGTGTGGGGCCTCCATAGCACGAATTCCTCCATAGCACGAATTGGTATGGGTTTAATGAACGTAAGTTTTTTTGGTTCGAATCCAGTCTGTTGCGTATGGTTAATTTTTTTTAAATTTTTTGGTTTAAACTTAAATGTTAAACTCATGAATTTAGCTCATGATTTTAACTCGGATGGTTCATGATTTCGGGTATCTTGGGTGCGTTACGCAAACATAGCTCATGATATCATGAATATTATTTATGGTGTATTTTCATAACATCAAAATACGCTATGTTCATGAAATCATGACTCATTTTTCTCATTTCGGATTTTTGATTTGTTCCCATGTTGTTAACATGAATGTATTTTACAATACAAACTCACACTTAGAAAATTTTACCGAACTCGGTTTGATTTCAACCGAGTTTTTATTTGCTGAACACTCGGTAGTCTGTTTGACTCAAAGTTCGACTCTGTTCGACTCGACCGAGCTGTCGTTAGTTTTTATTGTTACCCACAATCTGTCAAAGTTACCGAAAATCTCGGTTGACGAAAAATAAATTTAAGCAGAAATAACCGAAAATCGGTTTACTCAAGAATTACCGAGCGCTGTCAAACAAACCAACCCACCTGTTGTAATTACGGAATTCGGTTCTCTTGGGCAGCGATCGGTTTTCACTTTAAATCCCGCTTTAAATTTTGATTAAGGATGCATTGCTTCGAATGGTCATAAAAATAAAACCAGTTTTGTCAAAGGAATGTATGAAATATATTTATTTAATTTGTTTTGGAGAATAAAAACTCCCGTAACGCGAGTTACAGCGTGGAAAGTCAAACAGTCAAAATCTATCACTGGCTTTGAAGTCATTCTTATTCAAATGGTTTTTAAATGCTTTTGCAAGCCAGAGACATAACCTTGTACATTTTCACGGCAGTAGAGACAAACTATAGCACAAGATGCCTACAAATAAAATCATACAGTTAGTTTCTAATACTTGCAAAAGATTTCAATCAAACGTTCACCCTCCTGTTACAGCTGCTCCAGAACTTTTTTTTTCCATTTTTTACTTAAGTTTTGCACACGTCCGATGAGCACACGCGTGAAAAAATGGCTGACTAATTTTAGACTCAGCTTAGAGAACCGAGTTTTCGGTTAAAATTTCCGTCGCGAAGTTGAGCGCAAGTGGATCGTTTGACGTTTGACACGTTTTAGCGAATATTCGGTTCAGTTTACCGAGTTTCGATACTTTACCGTACTTTTCGGTTCAGTCGAAGACATCAAATCAACAAGACTGGCAACTCTACCAGAATCCAAGCGACAGATACAGTAGCGCTGTGCTCGAGTGAAGGTGGAAGTAACGCATAGATAAATGAGCAAATACACAATATTCTGAGGTTGTAATCTTTGCTATCCAATTCGTTCGAAGCATTTACCTTTTCGCGTCAGATGACGCGATTGTGCCGGTCTCATAGCGGTCGTTTGAGAAAATGGTGGAGTTGCCAGTCTTCTTGATATGTTGTCTTCGGTTCAGGGGTACTTCGGGGGACGACACATCTAAATCTCAATTCTCGGTGCTCAACGAAAAATCTTCTTTAATTTCTCGCATCTACGTGCATCGTGCATCATCTTTTTGCAAGAAATCTTCAGAATCGTCATAAATCTTCTTACTATCTAATCAGCGTACGCGCAGCTAACCACAGCAAAAAACAATTTTTCCTTCATCGTAGATAGAGTCGCCCCCCTCGGTTCAGTCTTCATTTCTATCTGTCAAATTTATACTCTTTTACCGAAATTCGGGTCTGCTTCGATAAACGATGATTTGTAAACCATTTATTCGGTTTCTCGTTGGTAACCGAAGACGTTTGGTAGAAAATTGAACCGATATTATTTTCTAAGTGTGTATAGTATAGCAAAGAACTCTGTATCATTATTTTTTTTCAAGAGTTAATCGTTCCAATAATTAATAAAGGGTGGCCGTCTTACCCCGTCGTCCCCTAAATATTTTTAGAACGGGAGGTCAGAAATCGGTGATTGACGTCATTTTGGAATCCAAGATGGCGACTTCCGGTTTGTGAAAAACTACAAATTCCTGACAATATATACTGAAACATAACTGGACCAGGATCTCTAGTAAAACAGTGGAATTTAATTTGAAGTTTCATTTAAAGGGTCTACTTCAGAACATACGCGCACTAGAAATTACAGTATTAGTTCATAACTTAACGTCCACGATGTCCAATTGGCTAAAAACCGATTTCAGTAACATGGTGTCTTCATTCACTGAGTTTCATTATCGTTGACTATTTGGTGGTGTAGTGGTAAGCGTAATTAACTCTCACCCCAGCAGGCCTGCGTTCAAACCCAGTCGGCGCAGCCGGGATGTTCTGAGGCATAACATCTCTGATCACGCCTTCCTTCCCGGAAGTAAAGCCGTTGGTTCCCGGTTCATGAGTTGATGGGTCGATAGGTAGGCTCCAGGTGTGGGAGCTACCTACCTCCCTGGCGTCAGTAGCATTGGTGCTCAGCACGGAAAATAAAATTGACGGAAAATTAGGTACTATCAACAATCAATACGAAACTAACGATTTCAAATTGGCTCACTACTTGACTAGCCTATTGGTCCCAAGCAAATCGACTAACGTACCCCATTCTATTCGAAATTCTAGTACTACGCAATGTTTGTTTTGATTCGCTATGAAAGTTTGACAGGAAAATGAGGGGTTATTGGTTTTTCCTATGTTTCGAGGGGTGAATCGATCAGCTTGGGACCGAAGATAGTACCAGAGCAGAGCCAAAAAGTTGAGCTCGTTTCTTCGGGACCTTCTGGTCTTAGAGTTACCTCTATGGTACTATTGAGGCCATTACCACTTGTTAGAAAATGTCTATTGCTACATGTTTTCTACAACCATGTTGCACGAGGGTTGTGCTACAACTAGCGTTGCCAGGTCACACTCCAAAAAAAAGAATCCTGGTCCTGGCATGTTTTGACATTAGTCCGTAGTCCGCTGTTCGCTCATGTTCAACGCAGTATTGCCAACCGGTGGAAACTAACGATTTTAAATAGACTCACTACTTGACTAGCTTATTGGTCCCAAGCAAAGGATTAACGTACCCCATTCTAGTCGAAATTCTAGTACTGCACTATGTTTGCTTTGATTCGCTATGAAAGTTTGACCGATAAAATGAGGGGTATATGGATTTCATTATCATGGGACCGAATACAGTACCAGAACTAAGCCAAAAAGTTGAGCACGTTTCTTCGGGACCTTCGGGTCTAAGAGTTACCTCTATGGTATTGTCCTGGTTTTGCAGTTAACACTACTGATAGTGTACTGCTTCGGATAGGTAAACGGACGTACGCTGCTGGGGAATCCAACTCTATTTTGCGGAATCTTTGGCAAGTCTTGGCAGAGAATTCGCGGTTAGGGTTGTAAAACAAATTTTGTAAATATTGCAGATTTCAGTGGAACGTCAAAACTCATGAACTGAGAGCAAAACTGTCGGTGAACGCCTAAAGATCTTGCAGCCAGTGTTGCGATTTGAAATAATCTCGATATTTTAAAATAACTTTATAAATTTGTTTTAATTGTCCAAAAAACTAGTTAGATGTATTCTATTTTATCACAAAATGTTTATCTTAACATCGAACAATATAAACGGGCAAACTTAACGAACATCATTGAGAAAACCGGAATGCTAAAAATATTGCAATTATTATTTCGAAACTTCTTCCGAAAATCCGGCATCACTGCTTATGAGCACAAAAGCTGATCAAATCTGACAGCTTCAGATAAACAAACACGCTACCATCTCATTTTCATCGTGGAAAACAACCGGTACGGTGGTTTCTTTTAAACTGTGCATTAATTTTCGGTGATTTCTTTTACTGTTTAGTAATTATCGGTGTGTGTTCTATAAATTTGATTTCTTTTGCAGCTGGGCATTTCGGAATGCCCAACAGCAGCCTGCGGCAGCATGATGGTTCCACAAGTTCAAATAGTGGAAGTGAAAACAGTAACAACGACATTGATTACGAAGACATGGAGTATCTGGATGAAGATATCGAAGCCGGTCCATCAACAAATGATTGCTCTGCTGGCGGAATGGAAGGATGTGAGCCTGAGAAAGAAATATTTATTTTCGATTTTCACATCGAGGCTCTCGAACGTGAATTCCGGGCACAAAAGAAGGACAGGCCACTAGAGGTGCTTCATGTACATGCGAACGATATAGACCAATTTGAAAAACAGTTATGGCTTACGTACAGCCCTATTCTGAAGCGTGAAATATTGTACCAGCGTGCCGAGGAAGGGTGTGAAGAGCGAGTGGAATGGAGTCCCATCACAAAACCGTCTTGGGAGGACAGGGATCGGTTCTTCCTGCTGCAGTACAGACGGAGCATCTTACGACTTTCAGATCTAAGTGATGACTTCTTGAAGTGTTTTAATGGACTTACGGTCAAAATGTCCGTCTTTGTTTACTCTACTTCGCTGACCAGTGCAAAGAATTACGACCGGGCAAAGCAGGTATTGGCGCTGGGGAAAACCGCCGGTGGCTTAAAGGACAAATCTGGAGCGAATGCTAATCAAAGCCTGATGAAGCTGGTGTCCAAATTGAAAACAGTGAACCTGCATCGATTTGTGAAGCCTTTGGATGCCAGTTTCGTTTTGTGGGCGAACCAGATACAAAGCTCCCCTGCACATCTGAGAGATTCCTTAACAACTGGATCGCCACCGGATCATTTACAAAACCTGTTTATTGAAGTGGACGAAACCAGTACGCAGGCAGTACTTTCGGAATCAGTCGAGGATGTTACAATTTCTGAGACTGTGAATGAAAACTTCGGGATCGAGATAGCGGAAATCGAGGAAGCTTTCGAAAAGGTGGAGACCAGTGTTAGTGAACTGCGAACAAAAATTGAGAAACTTTAAGCTTGCAGACGGAACAACAAGTCTTTAATTTCAGCCTTCAAGCGTTCGCTCAAAGTTTCCGAGGGAGAAGAATCAAGACTGTACGCTGAGAAGGTCGTCGATTGTCCTGACATCGATGATATGTGTTTTTTTATAACCCCTGTTGAAACAGTAAATCGCTTGTTTTACTATTTTTAATAAATAAAACTCGGTTTTTAATGATTATTCGTGTTTATTGCCTTGGTTCAAACTTGGCTTCAAACCGTCCCCCTGGATAGTAACCCCATTTTTTAAAAAGCTTGATAGCATCAAAGCTTGTGAACTTCATTATAATTTGGAGCACAAATACTTTAAGACTGTTATGATCCATGTTGTCGTAAAAGCGCTTGAACATTTGTTTGATCAGACCAAATAAAATTTCGATCGGGTTCATGTGTGGACAGTAACCAGGAAGAAAAACGAATATTATTCCTAATGACCGGAAGTACCGTACCATATTAGGGTCAATGTGAATCCTCGCACCGTCGAGAATCCATATTGAATTTTTACCTGGATATTGATTCACTTGGCCGCTCAACGCAAAATTTCTACATGCTTCAAAAAAATCTTTCTGGAAAAAGTCCGGTCAGTTGAAAATGCTTCCAGTAATCCTCCAACTCCCATGAAACAGAGTAAGGAAATCCGCGTTTGTCGAATATGGTTACCACGGTCAAGGATTCTTTTGCCAATTAGGCCATAGCCCATACTTCGATTCATGTCACGGTTGTCAAATGACACCTCATCCAAGAAGACAATGTTGAATGTGTCCCACTTCAAGGACTGAAGTTCTAAACAATAAAATTTGATTTCTGCGTTTTTGATCTGTATCGCGCGCTTCTCAAGCACCTTTCGAGAAAATCCTATTTTCTGCAATATGCGACAAATCGAAGACTTGCTAATATCCTTTGAAAAATGTTGTTGGAATCGATGCTGAACCTCGTCAAGGTAGAATGTTGGATCCGTGATATACAACTGACGCAACCATTCAACCTCCTTCTCTCCAAATTTCCTAGATTTGTCATAAGGAGCGTGACTGAAGCTGCCGTTTATTTCAAATTGATGTATCCGTCTGTAGATCGTAGAAGGGTTTTTTCCATACAGTGTCGCTAGTTCTCCTACTGGCTTTTCCAGCACGTAATGCCCATATAGTGCGTGATATTTTGTGTTTTCCGACGCGTGTCGTCGGTGAACCTGTTCAACCACAAGGCTAATCCTTTTTTCCCGGTTCACTGCCATTATTCATTATCCTGGAAACATAAGGTGAGACTTTCACTACAGAAATTATAATTTTAGAGTTACTAAGAGTTGCACTAAGATCTACACTTACCCACATAACCAGTCATGACATATTCATAACAATTCTTTAGCCGGAATCAAATGATCAGCAGCCAAACTACATGAAACTCAAAAAGTTTGATCAGTTTACTTCTAACACAACCAAAACAAACTATTTATTTTGACAGCTCGCAATGATTTGACATGAAACAGTTGACAGCTCACTGCTGGGATTTTGCTTGCAAACTGTCTGCAAGTTTCTTGAGGAGGCGCTCAAAATACGAGACGGAGATCGGTCGCGTTGTTTTTCGCGTGGAATATTTGTGTAAATTTACGTGTGTTTTCGGCCGGTTAGTGTAAAGTGTTTGGTTAATCACAAATATTAGTGGTCAGAGCTTTTAAAACGAATGGAATTGCGAAGAAAATATGTGCTGAAAAGTGTAATACGATGGTTTTGCTCGACAGAGTGTGTAGAAATTTATATTTTATTTTTCCTTTCGATTATGGTTGTGTTACTTTTGCCCGTTTATACACACACGTTCGGGCGCTCGATACCGTCTGACCAGTTGCCAAGCAATCATTATGTGTGAGTGCCTGTGTGCCCTATAGGCCGCATACGGTTATACATGGAAAAATGAGAGAAGTAGTGCAGTGAGCATGAATAAGCACTTTATCATGAAGGTAGTGGTGGCATATTGTGATGCACAAGTGAAATTGCCGTGAAATCAGGAAAAAGGAGGCAGTGAATGGAGGGTCGAGCTGTGATGGTATTGTACAACGACTTGGAGGTCAATTTTTGAGGGCTCGTGGCGGTTTCCTTCTTTCTAGCCTGTGTCGCGCATCGAGCCCAGGTGGCTGACTCGTGTTTGACATGACATTGTGATTGTTGCCGTAGACGAGACAGATGATGTGTAGTGTGCGGCATTTGAGTGTATGGAGTGTATGTAGCCGATTGTAATAAAGAGATGAGTGTACAGGTGTGAATGTGACAGCACGATGTGCTGGCTTTTTGTTTTTTGGTGGTGGTGTACTGTACTGTTTTGCATGACAGGGAAAATGAGAGAATGGGAGGTACAGCGAAAGGTTGCCATGAGTAAAAGGTATGTTGAAAAGTATAATGTTTCAAAACAGCAGTCCTAACTTTCTTTGTACGGATTATAGTCGGAGTGAGCATTCAGATTTTCATGCTGCATTTCATAAAATCGTTTATTCAGAGTAGATGTGAGGCTATTGCGCTTAGACGGGAGTTGTCCGGATAAGTGCTTTCTGTGATCTTGGCAGCCCAGGTTGGGTAGAGCGGGACAGTGGAGAGAGGACACAAATACATACGGTGACACGAGAGTGACCTCACTTGTTTGTGTTGTGACGACAGTGAATGACGCATGGTTGTATGACAGATTTAAATTGGAAAGACTGTCCATCTGATGTATGTGAATATGTGTGTGTGTATTTCTCCAGGGAGAAAGAGAATATTGATTTAGGTTTCTGCAATGAATGAACGTAAGGAGTGAATTTTGTCAACAGCAAGGATGGTATGCATATAAATTTAAATCTAAAAAGCTTCATTCCGTGCTGTGAAGTTTTGAATGAATATTAAGCAGTTGCAGTTTCATTACTTATTTGTAGACGAAAATGTGCATTGATTTTATTAGAGAGTTCAACGATAAATTGAGCTATTTCAACGTGTTTCAAGAGCGGTAGGTGGGCATATTTCTTTCAGTAGTGGTAGGGTTGTAAAAGCATCTGGGAATGGTTAGACGCATGAAGCGAGTGTGATGGAAAGGTTGAGTTTGAAGACACGATAAAATAACAAGAAGATATGTATTCAAACTTTTAAACTATGTAATGTATAATGACGTATATCTCGCATATATCTATGATGGCTATGTAACTAAGTATCATTATCGGTCTCTGAAAAAGTGAAAAATGTTTCGGTAAAAAAATTTTTAAATTCAATCATATAAAAAGTGTAAAAAGAGCTTACCCCAGTCGCTTTCGGAGTTATCAGATTCATCCTTGTCGTAGATCTCCAATAATTTTTTATGAAATTGATCTCTATCAACTGCCAAGCGTTTCCAATCATCGAAACTTAACTCCCCATAACGTTGCATTGTCTGAGAAATGCTATCCCTCCATGTAAAGCTTGGTCGGCAAGGCCTCAAATGTCGGGAACGTAGGCGTGCTGCAACTCGTATGGGGTGTGATCTAGGACGCCGACGCACATGCCCCCACCATCGCATTTGATACATACGGATTTTCTTAGTCACTCGACGCTTGTCCAATAGAAGATTTACGGATTTAGGCAATCTGGCTCTATCCTGAGCACTGCAACATTTGAACATAGATTGAACTATCTGTCTCTCGTATCCCCGAATGGATTTCCGGCTATATTTAGTCAGAACCAAAGTTTGGGTCCCATAAATCATTGCAGGTGCAATCACAGACTCGTATACTATTTTAGCAACTTTCCATGATGGCCGGTATTTTTTTAGGAATTCAAGGACCACTCTAGAAGCACGCATAGCATTTCGACATCTGGTACGAATGGTCATGGGACGTTCCAGACGGGCAGTTAAATATACACCTAGATACCGTAAAGGCTCGGTAGCCTTGTATTTTCTCCCCAACACTTCTATCTCTTCCACAGCTTCTGTATTGGGTTCCCTCACCAAAACTTTACACTTGTTTTCGTTCAAGTTTAACCCTATATACCCCAGATATTCTTTTAGTTTGGATACGATCAATTCCACGTCTTCTACAGTTTCTGCTAATATAATGATATCGTCAGCAAAAGCAAGGATCAATGGAAGAGTTAAATACCCCTCCTGGTTGAGCCTGAGATTGGCAACTTCGTCTTCAACTGACTCGAGGACCGCCTCCATAAGTATATTGAATAGATACGGTGACAGAGGACACCCTTGTTTGATGCCTCGCACTCGTGAAACGGGTCGTGATAATTGACGCTGCCATAATACTTGCTGCTGCTCACCCTGCAGGCACTCAATGACTGTTTATCAAGAACCGAGGGACTCCCTTACCTGAATTGAAAATAACCCTGATGATTGTTATAAATTATGAATATGTTAAAAGTGGGTTGTATACCTTCTAAAATGTCTGGTAATGACGTCAATGAGACTCGATCGAACGCTTTTTCGATATCGAGTGACATTAAAATTAACGGCCTTCCCTCATTCCAATTTTCTTGCAACACTCGCTGCAAGACATGTAGATGGTCTGTTGTAGATCGCCCAGGTAGAAAGGCTGATTGATGGCTGCCGATGGGTCCAACGAATGACTGCAGTTTATGCAAAATCCAAGTTGCATAGATCTTGTATGCCGTGCATGTCAAGCTAATGCGACGGAAATCATCAACTGATTTCGGTTGCTTGACTTTTGGTATAGGAACCAAAACTACCTTCTTCCAATTCATATTACGAACACGCTCAAATTCTGAGCACTTGTGTTTTTGTATGGGACGGATTTTGAAAAATTTTCTTTTAGGATGTCCATATTACGATAAGTCGTGAGTTTAAATACATTCTGAGCGGATCAGCAATATTTTAGGTAAAAAAGGTGTTTTTCAAAGGATGATTTTAACGCACTGTTCGGAATTTGAATCAATACGGTAAATCGCGCGATGATCGAGACGTTTCCGTCGGATAAGATTATTTTGCGGCCGAGTGTCTAGGAAGCTATGGAAACCGAAATGGCTCTTGATTTTGTTTTATGCCCTTATAGTATAAACCACCATCGCACTTCGTGAGTTGCCCCAATAGAACCCTTGCTTTTGGTTTGAATCAGTACAAATTCGTTCTATTATATAAAAAAAAAAGAAGTATACATATTCATTTTCTTCCGAACTAAATAAACCACCATCACACTTTGTGAGTGGCCCCAACAGTATCCTTGCCGTTGGTCTAAATCGGGTCAAATCGGTTCTAATAATTATTTTATATTCAATCAAGTAAACCACCATCACACTTTGTGAGTGGCCCCAACAGCATCCTTGCTGTTGGTTTAAATCGGTTCAAACCGCTTATAATTAATTATTTTGGTCATTGATAAAATAAAATAAACCATCATCACACTTTGTGAGGGGCCCCAACAGTATCCTTATTGTTGGTTTAAATCGGTATACACACATCTAATAATGATCTACATCTCTAGACAGCCGGCTGTTTAGAGCATAAATCGAAAACACTTATAAATAACTACACAAAACAAAAGATCGCATCACTTATCAAGGTGAATCCTGATCCAACGAACCTAACCCACTAACAAAACCTCCTTCCTGTGACTTTTGTGGGATGCAGAGGTAAACACGGTCCCAAAACAACAAAAGTCACACACTAACATTCCTTCCCTCTCCCACCTGATTGCAAGGACGTGGCCGGTGACGTTATTGATCTTTAAAGGTAGGAGTCACTGGAACATGTACACTGAGAATGGCAGGTTACTCCCAAGCCCCATTCAGTTGATTCTTTGTACAATTTCACTGGTTCAGATCAATCACGGAGTGCAACTATCGATACGTGCAGTCAGACTAAGCTAAGCTAAGCTAAGCTAAAGCAAACTGTCTGCAAGTTTCTTGAATTTTGCGTTTCTGCAAAAATTTGCAATAACTATGATTTGACACATGTGCTGCGGAAACGCAAGGTTGCCAGTAACTTCAAAGAGCATGACAATTTCTACCCATGGGTGCCAAACAGTGCAAATGAGTGTGCCTAACTGTGCTTTTGGCTCACTGTGCGGAGTGAAATCTATGTCTGACGTCATTTTGAAATAGATGATGGCAGCTTCCGGTTAGAGAAAAATTTAAATATACTGTCAAATACCCCACAATATGGGTATTTTTGAAATCGGGGTGATGTGTATGGACCGGAAATTTATGTCTGATGCCCTTTTGAAATCCAATATGGCGGCTTCTGTTTATGGAAAAACTGAAAAATACTGTCAAATACCCTACATACAAATATATATTGTACACTGATACAATTCCAGACATTTTTATTGACGAATTTCCATGTAAAATTTCACATGATTTTCATGTAACCACACATAAATACAATCCACCCAAAAGCACACAAGAAATGTATGAGTCAAATAAATAGTATGTGTGGTTACACATGGCTTTTACGTGTACGTGGCTCTTCATCTTTGTTTAATTTGATTTTCTAATTTAATATTTCCGTTTTTCAACTAGTTTACAGAATACCTCTTTGGGGATTTGTTTTATTTGAATTGGAAAAAGTGATAACCTACCTAACTACGAGTATAACTTAACCTAACGTGCTAGATCACGTATGATCTGATGATTTGATCTCAGACAGGTTTCCAGGATGAATACTCTCCGTTCTTCTAATGTCTGAATTCCAGCCAGGATGTGGATCTCAGAATTTCTAGTCCGCGGGGGACTGTTTAGGACCATCCTAAGGATCTTGTTTTGGATCCTTTGGACTTTAAGGTGATGGCATTTTGCGCAACTCTCCCAGATTGGCATACCGTACTCGATTACAGGAAGGATGATTTGTTTGTAGACAGCAAGCTTATTTTTCAGGGACAGGGTTGACTTCCTGTTGATAAGTGGATACAACGATCTTATCAAGATGTTGCACTTGGTTTTTGTTTTGTCAACGTGCTCCCTGAAAAGAAGCTCGCTGTCTAGTGTTAGCCCGAGGTACACGACCTCTTTGGACCATTCCACCACTGAGCCGTTCAGGCAGATCTTGTTATTCTCCGACGGAACAAGTCTGGGAGATTTATAATGTGGAAAAATAATGACCTGGGTCTTTGCCGCGTTGATACGGATCTTCCAGCTGTTGAAGTATTCAGACAGGACGTCCAGGCCTCTCTGAAGTTTGGCAGTCAGAGCTCCGATGACCCTACCCTTGTAGACGATGGATGTGTCATCTGCGAACAGAGACAACGATCCACCATCAGAGAGAGCCGGCATATCGGAGGTGAACAGGTTGAATAGGATGGGGCCAAGGATGCTTCCTTGTGGAACCCCGGCACCGATGTTGAAAGCATCCGATGTGATGCCATTAAGAGAGACTCGGAACGTCCTGTCTGATAGATAGTTGCTTATTATCTTCACTAGGAAGATTGGAAGACTGCACTGCTGCAATTTGAACACCAGGCCATCATGCCAGACATTGTCGAACGCTTTTTCAACGTCCAACAACGCCATGGCAGATGTTTTCGAAACAGACTTGTTCCGTCTGAGAATGTTTGTTACTCGAGTCAGCTGGTGGACGGTCGAACGACCTTTCCGAAAACCAAACTGTTCCTCGAGTAACAAGTTGTTTTCATCGGCAGATGTTAGGAGCCGGTGGTACACTGCTCTTTCGAACAGTTTTGATAACCCTGAGAGAAGGCTGATTGGTCGATAACTTGAAGGAGATGACGGATCCTTCCCAGGTTTCCGGATGGGTATGACTTTAGCTGACTTCCAACACGAGGGGAAGTAGCCAAGTCTGAGGCACTGATTAAAAATCAGTGCCAGATGGTTGTAGAATCTGGAACTCAAGTGCTTGAGTTCCAGATTCAGGATGTTGTCGAAACCTGGGGCCTTCATGTTTTTAGATGATTTTATATAGGCCAACAGTTCGTCAGCCGTAATCTCGGATTCCTCTGGAAAAATGGTAGGAATCTGAAGAACATTGGTTGCATTTTCAGCAACCTCAGATTCATGAGGACTGACGATGTTTTGTCCGAGATTATGGGAGCTGAGGAAGTGTTGACCTATCGCGGCAGCCTTCTCTTCAGGAGTTATCAGATGAACCACTGGGTCGCCGGGACGATCCAGTGGGGTCAGTGGGGGAATGGGCCTAGGCTTGTTTTTAAGATTTTTTGTAAGTTTCCAGAAGGGCTTACCACAATCTGGGAGAGAGCGAATCTTACTAGCAAAATCGTTATTTCTGAGATCCACCAACCTGGCCTGAATGATCTTTGTTAATCGATTACAATTGGTCTCCAAGTTAGGCAGGCCAGTACGCTGGTATTGCCTACGAATGGTGTTACGGAGTCTAATGAGATCTTTGGTAGGGCTGTCAAGGTTCAGAGTGTTACTCACCTGTCTGGATACTGGCACGTGTTATTCCCTGGCCCGGGAAATCGCCTCCTCGATGGTTTGTAGACACCGGTCAACATCTTCAGACGTCCCCGGTTGGACATCGTATTCGATGGTTGTGTCGACGCAACGTTGATATTGCGCCCAGTTGACTCGATGGTAGTTGCGCCGGGAAGCTTCGAATCGGTTTACCGAGGATCCAACTTCGGCCACCACCGGGTAGTGGTCCAAGCTCAGCACCTGGAATGCCACAGGTTGCGAGATGTTGTGTCCCATGTTGCTTACGAAGATGTCGATGGTCGCATGGACCCCAGACCGACTCAACCGGGTGGGAGAGTCCGGGGCCAAGATGGTATAGTGGCCCTCTTGCAGGTCTTCATTGAGGATGATGCCGTTTCTATTTCTCCAACCGTTGCCCCAAGCTTGGTGTTTTGCGTTCAGATCGCCAGCGATGATAAAGTTCCCGCTCTTC
Organism: Ochlerotatus camptorhynchus; assembly: GCF_037179485.1. Classification (NCBI taxonomy): domain Eukaryota; kingdom Metazoa; phylum Arthropoda; class Insecta; order Diptera; family Culicidae; genus Ochlerotatus; species Ochlerotatus camptorhynchus. The sequence goes on along the minus strand of NW_027040732.1, from coordinate 919,863 downwards.
CGGGTGAGTTTGATTATGTCTTTCTGGAGGGCCACTGACGAGCCGTCCCTGATGTTGGTTTGCTTGGGGCAGTAGGCCGCGATGATGGTGATTGGGCCAAGTTTTCAGCTGGAAGTTTTGTAGCAGCCGGCAACTGATGTTCCGTCTTGCAGCGATGGCCACTCCTCCACCTCCAGATCGCGATCAAGTCTGACGATCCGAAAGTCGGGAAGGAATATGTTCAGTTCGGGCTTCAAATGCGTCTCGGTGATGATTGCAATGTCGACCTCCTTGGTGTTGAGGAAATCGAGTAGCTCTCTATGCTTGTTCGTCAGTGAGCAAGCGTTCCAATTTGCAATTTTTATAGCTTCACGGTCCATACTTGGTGACGAGTGACAAGGCAGCATGAAGCTGTTCAGATCGAGTCTTGCAGGTACGCATGATGATGATGACCTCAGCCACGAGCGTCACAAGTTCCTCCGAGGTGAACGGAGAATCGTCGACAGATTCACCTGAGACAGCACCAGCGTCGGTGGATGAACCTGGAATTGGCTGGACCGCAGCAGCAGCGAGACGATGCTGATCTGTCTGACTGTAGGGAACCATTTGAGAGGAAGCGGGGCTAGGTTCGGAACATGTCGACGGGGCTGGAGAGCTGGGTACTGGACTTCCGTTAGTACAGGAGGCGAACGATGATTACGAAGGCGACCAAGCTGGTTGTTGATTGTGGCCTTCCGACGCATATTAATGAACTGCACTCGCTTGGGACATCCGCAATTGGAGGCTTGGTGGTTTCCACCGCAGTTGACACACGTTGGCTCGATGTCATCGACTTGCTCACAGGACGCAGTTGAGTGAGTTCCAGCACACTTGCCGCAGTTTGTCTTCATGTGGCAGTTTCTGGTGCCATGGCCATATGAGAGGCAGTTCATACACTGCGTTACATCACGATGTTGGGGTTTGTAATGCTCCCAACTGATGATGACCTGAAACAGGTCCCGGATTTTGGATCTCAGAGCCGCAAGACTGGTGGATCCCTTCGTGAAATGCACCAGGAACAACTGATCACGCAAGCTGGTGTTTTGGTTGGGACGCCGGTTCATCTGGAACACGGTCTCAGGTTGGAGCCCAAGCCACTCCAGCTCGGACTTCACCGCAGCAGCCTCGAACGACGGTAATCCACGCAAAACCACCTTCAGTGGCTTGCTCGATGGCAGATCATGCGTGAAGAAGTCCACGTTGTTGTTCTTCAGGAAGCTTCCTATTTGTTTGTACTCCTCCAGGCTGGAGCACATGATTTTTGTACCGATGCTGCAAAGCTTGAAGCGAGGCAGCAGCTTGTGTTTTGCCAGTTCGGCACCCAGCTTGGCAACATCCTTCACCGTGGTGAAAAGCGGGGGAATCCGCTCTCGTCTTGCAATGGGAACGGCGTCAGCATTGCCATTTTCTTCCGGGAGTAATGCATACTGGTTGGCTTGCAGTACTCGTTTTCCGGCGTCATCCTGCGACGCGCTGGGCTTGATTACCACCTTCTTTGAAGGGCCCGCTGCTGGCTCATTGGCACGTTTACGCACCATTTGTTTCGTGTTTGCAAGTTCAATTAAACTTGCCAGAACGCGAGAAGGTGGCGACACTTCCACGGCGCAACGCGACAGCACAAAACGAAACAAAATCGAATCGAGAACTCGAGCGAAAATACGGACTGAACAGCTCGACAGTCGAGCAAACATTTTTTTTACTGGTACAGAGACAATAACGTTGTTGAGATTCATCCGGTGGAAAGATTTTGGGCCATAATGAAGGCCAAAGTTCGAAAATCGTCAAAGGTATTTAGGAACGAGCTGGAGTTGAAGAAAGAATGGATGAAAGTGACCAAAAAGGTCGGCTCCACCATTGCACAAAATGTAATGAGGGGTCTTAAGGGAAAGGTGCGGGTTTTCAGTAAGTAATTATTTGTGCCAAAACTTAATCCATATGTATTAGTTCATTCCCTGAAAGTTTCAAGAAAATCCGACTTAAAATAAATTTTTGGCGAACACTTTTGTCTGGTGCATTTTTTTTTTTGAGTACAGACCTTATTAACAGTCTTTCCCAGTTTCAATTGCATATTCACGTCGCTCTTTTAATGCTTGTATATGAAGAGCTTTGAGTGGGTTGGTTTATTTCCTTTAAATTCCGTTATAATTGCTTATCTTTTGACAGATACGCGAACTTCGTCTACTACTTGCAGACTTCATCAGTGCCAAGTACTCAGCAGCACTGGCAAGTACTTGGCACTAATGAAGTCTGCAAATAGTAGACGAAATACGCGTATCTGTCAAAAGATAAGCAATTATAACGGAATTTAAAGCAAATAAACCAACCCACTCAAAGCTCTTAATAAAGGGATTCCGTTAAGAGGTTCGACAAATTTAAAGGAATGTGTCTTTGTGCGTGATTGAAAATAATACAATGCTGCAATATCCCAGTATTGACCTCACATAGGCAATATATAGTGTTTTAATTGTGTATGGGTCCTGAAAGTTATAGCAAAAGCGCTTGATAAAGCCTAGCATGTTATTGCCCTGTGAATTATTGTATTGTAATGGTCTATGAAAGTTAGTTTGGAGTTTAAGATAATCCCTAACTCTTTCGCATTTTTGTACATTCTGATTTCCTAATGCAAGAGAATTGTTCGATGGTGTTCTTTTTCTGCTAAATGATATTGAGTTGCATTTTTTACATTCAGTTCTAATAGGGTTTTTTTTACACCATGTGTAGAATATGTGTATTTCACTCTGGAATATATCATCATTTCTTATTTTCAAAAAGAGCTTCATGTAGTCGGCATAGTTTAGACATTTTATTTTTTGAGAATGCAGGAAATGTCGTTTACATACAAAATAAAAAGAAGAGGTCCCAAATGAGAGCCTTGGGGGACTCCTGAGGTGACTTGAATTGGGGTCAATTTCTTTCCATTGAATTTAATTATTTGTTAGCGGTTAGTTAAATATGATTCAAGCCATTTCAGAAGTCTTGACTCAATTCTATTTTTTTTTTTCAAATTGAAGAGCAGCATTGGTATGTCAATTCGGTCAAATGCCTTGTTTAAGTCCGTATAGAGGGCTTCTCCGTGGTTTCCATTATCCATTGCACTTAATGTATAGTCTATACATTCAAGTGAATTTTTCGAGTTCGAACGTCCTTTAAAGAAGCCGTGTTGCATGCCAGTGATTCTATTTTTGGTTTGAAGCAATAATTTTTCATTTACAATTGCTTGGAATGCAAGAGATAACGGGTATTCCACGATAATTACGTAAGACAGCTTTCCGGCCAGATTTTAAAATAGGTGCTAAAAATGAGCTTTTCCATATTTTTGGGAAGGTTCCGTGACAAATTAAAAAGCCAAAACAATGGAGCAGTGAGTTCCATTGCTAGACTTTTTAAAAATACAGGAGAAATTCCGTCAGGTCCAGGACATTTTAGGCGTCTAAATTCTTTAAAACCTGCAAAATATCCTGCACTTGAAGTTGATTCACGCCAATGTCCCTTGAAAATTCTGGATAAAATGCAAAATAATCGTGGTCGCGATGTTCTTCGGAAAATGTCGTATAGATTTCTTGAAAAAAATTGTAAGAAGATAACATTTTTTTCCGAACTATCTCCGACACGCTCGTCAAGATACATTATTGATGGAAAATTGTCCGATTTTAATTTGATTTTTACGTAATTGAAGAAGTTCTTTGGACAGGATTTTATTTCAAGTTCAGTTTTTGAATTAAATTCTTCAATTGTATTACTGATGGCTTAATCCAATTGATCGCATATGTCCAAATGTAATGTTTATGTGGTATCTGTTTTCGATTTTTAAAGTTTTTTATTTGTCTATTTTACAAGGGCAATGACTAGGGTGAGAGATAATCACGCTTACCACTTCACCACCGGCGCCGCTAAAACTATTGTTTGCACCCTAGTTGAACTATATTATGTCTCAAAGATTTTTTTTAGATCTAAATAATTCATAAATGTGGACACTATCTTTACCAGACGTTGCTTAGACTGACATTTGAATTCTAGACAACGTAAACACATATATCGCCGACTCCAAAGGGTCTGTGTTGAATCCCAGTCAGTGCCGTCGAAATTTTCTGAGGAATCAAATCTCTGATCACGCTTTTAATGGATGAGGAAAATTTAGGTATGTCCTCATCCTTCAAAGTATGAGTTAGGTAAAGCAGTGCTCATTTGATTATTATTGTCGCATTATTGGCCCTTCGCTCAATTTTAACTTCTGTTCAATATTCGCACTGCCTTATCTAGCTAATCAATTATCGCAGTAAAGCAGGTAGTAAAGGTAATGGAATTAAATGGACATTACTAATCCTTCTCTCTTTCATTATGAACTAATTACTGCCATAGAGGTAACTCTAAGACTAGAAGGTCTTGAAAAAACGAGCTCAACTTTTTGGCTCAGCTCTGGTACTCTCTTCGGTCCCAAGCTAATCGATGCACCCCTCGAAACATAGGAAAATCCAATAACCCCTCATTTTATCTGTCAAAATTTAATAGCGAATCAAAACAAACATTGTGTAGTACTTGAATTTCGACTAGAATGGGGTACGTTAATCGATTTGCTTGGGACCAATAGGCTAGTCAAGTAGTGAGCCAATTTAAAATCGTTTGTTTCGTATTGATTGTTGGTACTACCCAGCAACACCATCATAGGTTGCGATCAACTGTCAGTTTGAATCCACGTTGGACCGTGTTTCGTTAAGTTAGTCCACTTTGTACCAGTTACCGTCGGGTGACGCTCGATTTATACATCTGTGAAAATTATATGACAGCCGGTCGTACAACCAACATTGATGTAAGCGTATGTTTGTCCTCTTTGTCAAACTTTGACAATCAGAAAACTATGTCCAGAATATTACCCACACAAACAGATGAACCAACGCATTCGTTTCTGTGTGCACACTGAATGCACGCGAAAAACCATCCTCAAGCTCGTTTTCAGTCTATTCTCAGTCCGGTTTGGTGTACTTTTGCCGTGTAGAAAATGTGTATTTTGTGTATCGAAAGTGTTTAGATTCGGTGCAAGGTGCTCAAAATCAGCATTGGCACGTGGACGATCATTTGAAGGTAATGGATTTTGGTTTTATTTTTACTCTGTTTAGCCTTTAGTACCGGCGAAGAAAGGATGCGATTACCAATCCTGGTGATGGCCGATCGAATGTGCATTCGACGTCATGAAGCTTGATTTTCCTATATGAATATCTCTGTGTTGCCTCCAAGTGTGTGCACCGTAGTGCTAGACGGGATTGATATATGATTCTTATAGGTTTCTGTTCGGCGTGGTGTTGATTTTATAGATCTTGTAAGCAACAAACGCAGATTTCTACTACGGACTGTCGAGGAAATAAGTATCAGCAAAAGTGGCATTCAAATGAGTTGTGCAATTACCTAGTGCGCACCTGAAGGTCGACTGATAAGATTTGTTTGGTTCGAAAGTAAATACATTCGGATTTGCAGTGGAATCGTTCATTGCGTTGCACCACACAACTGCTGCAAATAGTGTACCTACGAGTGTGACGTCGCCATGTTGGTTTTGCATGTTGAAACAAATAAGTTTCCTTAGCTGGTACGCAATAATATCGATGGGATAGGGTGACAAGGGGATGACTGGTTTGGCTCGGAGTGCGAGGAGAGGTAGATTTTCGTGAATTGTTAGATCGAACCGAGATCAATATTTTTGTGTCAGACGTTGGAAGACTTAAATGAACTAAGATATTTTGCTCTATTTGGAGGAGTTTGCTGTTTAGTTAGCTCGCTATTGACAACATTATTTTCAGCTGCATCGTTTTAGAACTTGGATGTGAGCCAGTGTAATGCAATCCAAGACGAGTCTTGTAAATGTCATTTTGATTGTTAGAACTTTTAGGTCTTTTCATCAGTCAATGACTTATTTGATCAATATATTCCATCTAAAAATTACTTAGTGGACCCATCCAACAGTTTTTTCATTGTGCTTCACTTTTCGATCCGATATTCTCTTCAAATTAATCGTTTAGTCTTTGTACCTACCGTTCAATAAAAAAATGTATAAAATCAAGATTGCTTAAATGCTTTTAAAAGTTTGGATTCGCAATTTTAACATTCTAAGGTCCATATACAATTTGTTAACAAAAAAAATCTGAATTTAGTGTGCCCTTTAAGCTTGAGCTTGAGCTTGATTGACCGCCCACGGTTGCTACTCTGTTACTGCCAGATCAGCTGTAATTACACAGAGAACCAATAGACGATGCTTGGGACTAGCAATCATCCTCAATGTGTAAAAACTGGTGATCTTAAATTAGGCAATACCAGCGCCGGCCGCGCCCGAACACAGGTCAAGAAAGGAATGGGAAGGATTGTGTTGACATGACACTCGCTTTGATGGAAGCCGAGAACACCTCTGCACTTCCACGAGGAATCACTGGGATGTTGGATAAGAGGGTTGGGTTTGCAGCAGGGTTCGTTTTGGTAAACGATAAGCTGTGTGATGTCCTAACGATCATATAACGCGAAGGAGCCTGGGACTAAACCCACTGTCTTCTGCTCAGTAAGCAAAAACGTTTGCCACTAGGCAGACGAGCACCCTTTCAATCACCGAGTTGCTGTTATTACCATGTAGTCATATTAACAAATAAAACGATTGACGAATCTTGAATGTGGATGGGCCTGAGATTAGACTCATGATGTTCTGCTCAGTAAGCAAAAACGGTTGCTCTAAGGCCACCGAGCCCCTCATATCACATAATACCGTTGCTCAAACCCGGAACCAACGACAACAACGAGTTTCGCAAAATACACGATACACAAGCGATTTTACCATAAATCTCTTTGATATGTAAGGACCTGGGACCGCGTTTTTCTGCTCAGTAAGCAGGCCACTGTAACCGACGATCTTTCAAATCCGAAAACTAATAACTACGAAAAAGTACTTAGGCTTTCATTAAGTTCCACTTTCACGCGACGTTCAATGACAGGGTCCTATCCAGGATTACATCTGAAAAATCCAAATCTGGCCAACGCCCACCTAAACCTGTTCTAATCCACCTGAAATGACTAACGAATGGAAGACTTTGACTACCCAGCCAGGCAATAGTCTCATTCCGTGCCGTAAGGCAACTTGATTATTCTATTGCGCTCATCTTTTGGCACCACCCAGGGGAGACTTGGTCCTGTACCCAATGCTTAACTTATCTCCATTCCACTCAGCTACTCGCAATTTCTTGTGGTATAGTGGGCGGAATATTATTATATGAGACAATTCAATGCAGACGTCTTTCCAAATTTGGCAGATCGACAGGTAATCGGTGAGTTACCACGATAGTTGCTATTCAACAACTCGACAACGTCCCATCGTCAACGCCTGCTATGAGAATTTCCCATTGCAGACGCCAACGAAATGACGTCATCGAGCTATCGATCAACTACCCTGGTTATCGCCTGGTACCTTATAGCACGATGCTAGGAGGCGAACCGGAAGAATCTATGAGCTACCTCTCCCCCCTGAATTTAGTGTGCCCTTTAATGGGGAAATACAAGTAACACGTCAAAAACTTGACGATTTTCGGTTTTTTTTTTGTGAGCAAATGAAACAACGCAAACATTTGGGGATTTTTGCATTAAATTGCTTAAATCTTCATTGGTGTGTGACCTCTGTGGCTCCTTGGGGTCACATCGGAAGGAGGTCGCCTCCGGTGGGGATTGGTAATTGGCGGGCGTTCTAGAGACCTGAAAAATGGACAAAACTTACTTTTATCAATTGGACCTTACTCAGAAAAGATTTTTGTTTTATGTGAACAAAACAAAAACGATGTAAAAATTTAGAAAAAAAATATCTGAAAAAAAAAAGTTGATTTTTCACTGTTTTTTTTTTCACTTTAGACAGACCTGAAAATTATTTTTGTTAATTTTTTCACGATATCAGTGGTTCACATAGAGTAAAAATCTATTGCCAGGTTTCAAGTCATTTGGATGAGAACTTTTTGAGTTATCTTTCCCGCCAATTTGGAAAACAGCTCATTGCTCTATTCATACTGCATGGGACATCCCGTATCCAACATGTGTGATGTAGAACAGAGACGAGTTGTGTTTGTTCACATCGACCGATACTGAGTGGTTGCGGTACAAGCACATATCGTCGGTAATAGACGATTGTTGTGTATTGAGAACGCTTGCGCAAAAAGACTAAGGGAGGGAAACGGATTCGAAACTCATATGTCATTAGCCAAATACATCCGTAGACCATAGGTCCACCGTTGTATAATTGGCAATGCACCCGTGTACTGAATGGGAATTGTGGGTTCGAATCTCACCGGTGCCCTTAGATTTTTTCGCAAATTTTCTCACACGCACGTCTCTTGCCGATGATATGTGCTAACCTCTCAGTATCTTCTAACTGTCGCATATAACAAATAAAAATTGACTTCCAGTCGCTAACCCAAATCGAAAATTATAGTTTTCCTCTTAAGTTAAAATATATTGGGAACGTTCGACGTTGTAAAATTTCAGAATTGTTTGTTAGTCCGCTATTTCAAAAACGTCAAATGTTCCAAAATCTCGTCTGAGGTCTTGTAAAATTATGTTCAAGGATTTTATGTTATGTTATTAGTAGAGATAGTCGGGTATGGAAATGTCAATACTCGAACCCGAACCGTACCCGACTCATTAAATTTTCAAAAACCCGTACCCGACCCGAACCCGATTTGAAAATACACAGCATTACCCGTACCCGACCCGAACCCGATAAATCCCAATAAACCCGATAAACTATTTTACCCGTACCCGACCCAAACCCGATCGATTAAATTTTCTAAAACCCGTTCCCGACCCGAACCCGACAAATCATAAATCTCAATACACGTCCGTACCCGACACGAACCCGATCCAAAATATCCAGCTAAAACTGAAATTTTCTAAATGCTTTTCAAAAATTAAAACTATTTAACAACATATTTATTTTCGATTAATCTTTCGTATTCAGTATTTTACAACGAAATGGTAGCAAATCACCCGATTATCCAGAAGCAATCACTTGATTTACGCGTACTAATTCCTTCCGGGGTATATTCCCTGTCTTCACGAGGCCTGTAATTTTTGGCTGCACATATGTGCTTTCTTCTTGTCGCTTCCGGAAGTGAGAATCGATCCCAAGTAACATTGCAAGTTTTATGGAGGTTTAAAAGCATGCTACAAGTCTAAATCATGGTCTACAGAACCCTTATAAAACCGAAATTGTTACTTGGGATGTGATGTTTTAATGACTTAGTGCCCGTCTTTTGACTATTCCACACAAGAATAGCACCACAGATTTTGCCCCAAACAAAATCGACAGCTTTGCCATCCACTTCCAAAACTTTGAACACTTGCCAAACATCAGATTTGCGGTTAACTTTATCGATGTAGCCAATTCGGGAATCCTTTGCACTCACCAATGATTCCACTGCGGGTTTCGTTATTATGGCTTTGGAGGAAACCTTCGATGATCCGGATAAATACGCTTCCATATCTTCAGATTCTGAAAAAAAATCAGGTTTTGATTTTTAGAATCAATATTTTTTCGACTGGTTAAGATGCAAATAATATTACCCGAACCTGACCCGTACCCTGCTTGTTCGTTTGTTTTGTTACCCGTACCCGACCCGAAACCAAAAATTTATTTTTTTGAATACCCGAAAATTTTTGAATATTTTCAAAGGTTTTATGATAATTTTTAAGCCACATTTTGGTCACTTTTTTAAATGATTTTTGTCACTTTTCAATAACTAATTCACAATGATTATTGTTTACCATTGCTATCAGCTATGCGATTCAATCTGTAATTAAAATAATTTGAAAAGCCTTTAGATTTAATAGGATTTAATTTGTGATACAGTATGATGTAAATGTGGATCATGACATGTAATTTGAAATTTGCATTCTATACGATTTAACTTTAACATAATGCGATGTATGTCGTTCTTAAATGCGATCTTGACTTAAACTGTTACTATTTACGGTACTGTATCAGGGCTGGTAGTAGGTCACTTTTTAGTGACTTGGTCACTATTTTGAAGCCAGTCACTAAAAAGTCACTTTTTACACCAAAAAGTCACTAAAGTCACTATTTTTCTAAAAATAGTCACTGAAGTCACTTTTTCCCTACTAAAATAGAGTGAAATTTAAAAATATCAACAATATGCTTAAATTGAGTACTTGGCACTAAGAAAGTCTAAAGTAGTTTTGACAAAATATACACATCTGTTAAAAAAATTAAAATTTTGGCCAGGGTGATCAGTGAACTGCAAAACTTTAGAACACCAGGAGAACTATTGGGAAATTCCTTCAATTTCAATTAAAAATCGAAGAAAATATACCTCCTTTCCCAGAAAATAAATAGTAAACCTTGGAAACCTTCCAAAGGTATTTATCTGTGATAGATTTTCAAAAGTCTTTCAAGGATGATTAAGAACTTTAAGAAATCCAAAGTAAACTTTTAAAATAATTTTAAAGGATTCTAGGGATGACACCAAGATATATCAGAGAAGAATACCAAAGTACAGACTACGATAGTATCATGTAAAATAAAGTGCTCTGAGGACCGATTTCTTCATCTCCGCTTAAATCTTAAGCCAGGTTTACCTATGTAGTTAAGCTTGGCTCAAAACATACGATTATTGTTTAAATTATTAGAGACGCAAAATTCAGCTCCGAAACAATTTTGGAAATAATTCCAATATAATTGAGAGTGCATTTACTGAGAGTTCTGAGAAGAATTCTATGATGATTTGATGAGGAGTTTAGGTCCAATTCTGATGAAAATTGAGGGGGTTAGAAGGAAAGGGGTGTAAGTGACTTTGATCGATTCTCTTCATCGACTTTCTCTGTTGATAGTTACAGCTCTATAAATTAGATTTTGCGCTATTTCTGCCACATAGTTTGATAAAAGAGGTTCTCATCTAGCAACCAGAATGACACACGAATCAAGGAACTATTAACGAAAGAGAAAGTCGATCAAGAGAATCGATCAAAGTCACTTACACCCGTTTCCTTCTAACCCTTTCCAATTAGTTCTGAAATTCCAAGAGCATTCTAAAGAGTTCGAAATAAATTTCGTGAATTCCAATGGAATCAATTTTTTTAAGATTCAATCTCGAAGGAATTCTGAGTAGAGTTTTAAAGTGATTCTGTGTGGATTGTGGGTTTGAGAATTCTGAGGAAATACTATGGGAATTTTAAGGAGAATACGAATTGAGTTTTCAATTGAATGCAGGGGAGAAGTCCAAGATTATTCTAAGCAGAAATTTATGAAATGTCTGAGGTTAATTGCATGGAAATTACAAGGAGAATTCAAATAAATTTAAAATGGATTTATGGAAGGAGTCTTCATGGAGTTCTTAGAAGAATCAACAACAAATCGAAAATGATCTACTTGAACTGTTCATGTGTTATTACTTCATGCGTAAATTTAACGATTTACATAGTCGGAGATGCTAAACGTTAAATATCAGACTTAAAGTGGAGATGTTATAGGATGGATGAGGAGATTAAATTATAGAGTTGATAGTTGCGTTATAGTATGGCAGTGTGAAAATTGTATATACAAAGTAGAAAACGAGCAAAGGACAATTTTGAGGAAGGTACGAATCGGGTAGTTGCTTACGTCAGATGGCGACTTGAGTGTGAAACAATCGATAGAACTGCTTCCGCACATCGGTGGTACATGAGCAAATCGGCGATTATTCCTTTTGCCAGTGGTAGCAGGGGGAAACACCCCTCACCATCCCTCATTAACGGATGAACTTGGTAAAGGAGATGCTCTACCCGATTCGTACCTTCCTCAAAATTGTCCTTTGCTCGTTTTCTACATTGTATATACAAATTTCACACTGCCGTACTGCCGGAACTATCAACTCTTTACTTTCATCTCCTCATTTATCGTATAAAATGACCAATTTAATTCTGATATTTGATGTTAAGCATTTCCAACTACGAAATTAATCTATTTCCAAGTATTTTGTTGATTGTTCTGCAAAGAATTTCAAGAATCCAGTATTATTTTTGTTAAAGCTTATTTGCCTCTATGTTTAACAGAAAGGGAATTATTCAAAAAAAAGTTCTTGTGATCATTCTGATGAAATTAGCGAATTATCAAAGTTATCTACCTAGATATATCAAAATTTCAAAGATTTCGAACGCAGAATCAAATACAAGATTATAAAAAAATGAGAAATACTATTTGCTAGTCATCATGTATAACGTTAGCAAAAGTAAATTATTCATATAACTTCAAATGCTCTTCACAGGAGATTCCGTTGTGAGATTCGATTAAATTAGAGGAATTTATGAAATTTGATTTTAAGTTCCATGACATAAAAAGAATATTTCAATATCAAACCGTATTTGAATTTCTAAGTTATATTTATATATAATTGATTTCTTATTGAGTATTTACAAGTCACTATTTGGTAACTATTTCCGTATTGTATTGTATTGTTATGCGACTTCTAATTGTCTAGGAAACGACCCAAAAATTCCATGAGAAACTGTCAATCACTGCGTATAGAGACGGTGTCTCGACGGTGCCATCAACGCCAATTCGGAAAGTGCAGAATTTCTTCAAGAACTTAAACATTAAATTAAGATTTATTTTGCAAACGATAAGTTTTGTAGTGGTATTAAAAAAATAATTCTAAACATCACATAAAATACAAAAAAATGATTCGAAGGATGTTGCAATCTGGAAAGTAGGAAGACAACATTTACATACATATAAAACGTGGGACGTTTTCTGCATCACTCATCATTCATCATTTTTCAAAAAACATGTTCTATGTGTTGGGTTAGCATAATAAATCTAACAGATCCTATAATCATTTACGATTCCTAAACCTTACCGTTTACAACAACTGAAATATTGAACCCTCCACTTCCTAGTCTTTAAAGGGCAAAATCCTACAGGTAGCTCACCCTATTGCCACCCTCTACACACACCAATAAAGCCAGAACCATAACATCCTCCCGGTCTCCCGGGTTGACCCCAACATTGCCGAGTTAGGCAGTACCCGAAAGGCGTTGAATACCCCATTCCTACATCCACGGGACTATCTCTCCCGGCCTGGCACGCTCGCTTAAACGCGTGCTCGAATTCTTTATTTTCCTGTATTTACATAGCTATTTTCTTCAATATTGTTTTTTTTTTTTTCGTTGCTGACTAAAGAACTCGGCCCGGTTGCTATTTGCCGTGGGTATATATATTCACAGGAAAAATAAAGTAAAATTATAGAATAAATATATAACAATAATCATAAACGGAGCGGGGTGGCGAGGCGGTTTGGTTCGGTTCGAGGTGGTGTCTCCCTCACTCTGCTGCATCAGTCAGGGTAGCTACATTCAGGTTTGGTTGTGTGCAGAGAGGAGGGTGAAAATTTGCGGCATGTATTCCGGAGTACGGCAGCGTCATACATACAGGGGCCTATAGTGAGAGAAAGGTAGACTCGGGAACGGCTAGCAAAAAGTGCAACTTTTTTTGTCAGTTCACTACTGGGCTGGGGTTGCTATTGATGTTGAATTACTTTTGCTGGTTGCTATTGAATTTATTATTTTATTACAAATTCAGATGTAACTGGTGTTTCTTGCAAGCGCAACAGTATTTAGTAATAATTCAGATTGTTGAAAATGTGTGCATCTCACATAAGTTTTTAAATTAATAATTATCCAATGATTTTTTTTCCACACATTGACGTCCACCCTTGTGCTTCTATCTATATTCCTCAAACTACTGCAAATCTGAAGGTATACAATCCCCCTGTATTTATGTACGTTTCGCACACGATAACGCCACTGTATTTGCTATGTACTGCTCGCTCTCACCCACCCAAAGCACGCTCCGTCGCGACTGATGCTCTCACCATTCGCCACCCACCGTCCATCATCGCCAACCGTCAGTCAGTCCAGTCAATCATTCGTCAGTCAGCTGGATGACACCTCCGGCTCTCAGTACCTACCTACCTACCACACGTTCCCATGTTTTTGCCGCCTGTTCCTATGTATGTAAATCATCATCATTGATGATTCGGAAATCGGAATCATGGTAACCGGGCCAGCGTTTGGTGGTGTTGGGCAAATGTTTGTGTTTAGATTGGGTATAGTTTCGGTCGATAGATGGACTGATAGATTGGATGGACTGACTGACTGACTGACTGGTAGTGTAGGGCGATGATGACGATGATGAAGGTGGTCACACGACTTGGCAGACGGTGGCTGTCGCTCATACCTCCGTGTCCATCTGCTGCCGCAGCTACACGGTGAATGGCTCACGTATGGTAGTCTGCGTTGATTACAACACACGTACAGGTTTTTGTATACACTATCTCCGTATACAGTTCGGCAATGAACCAAAAAAAAAAATGAATGGATCTATCCAACTAAGAATGCCTTAAAAATTCGTTTCCAGTGTTTGTGCACAAGCTTTAATTTTAAGAACTAGAAGAAATGTCTCTAATGTTGGCCTATGGATCTAAAATTGGGCCCATCGCTAAAAATCTTTATCAATTTTATCTAGATGAATGGATATTTTTGGTCGCTATTGAAAATTTAGTCGATTTCTGAATTTATGTATTTAGTCCGACATTACATCCATTTCCCCTACATGGAAGACGAGAAAAAATATTGATCCTGCACACCGTTTTATTGGCGAAGAAAAGCTTGGTTTTGAGTCCGCAGCTGCAAATTCCGCGCCGGATCATCAGTTTCCTAATTAATCGGCGAAAACACACTTCAATTTGCTGGCGACATCACCCTGTGCTGTGGCCAGTTAAACTTTTGTCCAGGAACCTGCCTGAAATCCATCTTGACAAAGGTTTCATCAACCATGAGAAGGCATACTCTGTACTTCGTCAAAACCCAGTGTTACAACTTCTGGGTACGTGTTCTATCCGCTAGATTCTGCTTCATCGTCCTGTTCAGTAGCTTAGAGGCATGAAATGAACGGTAACCTTCTCGCATACGGATCCTCCGGACGGTACTATCATTGAAGTAGCTCTAAGACTAGAAGGTCCCGCAGAAACGTGTTCAACTGTTTGGCTCAGCTCTGGTACTTTCTTCGAACTCAAGATGCACCCCTCGAAAAATAGTAAAATCCACGAACCGCTCATTTTATCTGTCAAACTTTCATAGCGAATCAAAACAAACATAATGTATTACTATAATTTCGACTAGAATAGGGTACGTTAATCGATTTGCTTGGGACCAATAGGCTAGTCAAGTATTGAGTCAATTTTAAACCGTTAGTTTCCGCCGGTGGGTACTACGGCTGGCATCGCATTTTTTTTTTTTTGACTACATCCCGAACCGAGAGTCCTGGGCTTCTCTTAATCGACCTCAACACCGTCCAGTTCAGCTACCGAACCAAATTGTCAACATGAAGTTTGCTTTGAACCTTCCGAGCCACACTCTTGCGATCACGGAAGCGCTTGAGAACATCTCCTACGGTAGAAACGGCAATTTTGACTTTGAAAAAAGTGATGGACTTTCGTGTCTGCTATTCAACATCGCGTTAGAAGGTGTGATCAGAAGAGCTGGGATAGACACGAGTGGCACGATCTTCAGGAAGTCCATCCAGCTTCTTGGATGACATTGACATCATGGCACGGAACTTTGAGACGGTGGCGAAAACGTACATCAGACTGAAGGCTGAAGCTAGGTGGATTGGACAACGCATCAAAGACAAAATACATGGAAGGAAGAGGTTCTAGGGAAGACAATGTTAGCCTCCCACCCCGAATTCCGATTGACGGTAACGAAATCGAGATGGTCGATGAGTTCGTGTATTTGGGCACACTGGTGACCGTCGAAAATGATACCAGCAGAGAAATTCAAAGACGCATTATGGCAGGGAATCGTGCCTACTTTGGACTCCGGAGGACGCTCCGGTCGAATAAAATTCTCCGCCGCACCAAGTTGACTGTCTACAAGACGCTGATTAGACCGGTGGTCCTCTACGGCCACGAGACCTGGACTATCCTCGTGGAGGACCAACGCGCCCTTGGTGTTTTCAAATGGAAGGTGTTGCGTACCATCTACGGTGGAGTGCAGATGGATGACGGAAAGTGGAGGAGGCGAATGAACCACGAATTGTACCAGCTGCTGGGAGAACCATGCATCGTCCACATTGCAAAAATTGGACGACTACGGTGTGCTGGGCACGTCGTAAGAATGCCGCACGACGACCCAGTGAAAATGATTCTAGAAAGCGACCCAACAGGAACAAGAAGAAGAGGCGCGCAGCGGGCAAGGTGGGTCGACCAAGTAGAAGGCGACCTGCGGACCCTTCGCAGACTACGAGGCTGGCGAAGAGTGGAAACGACTTCTTCGGACAGCAGCCTTCGGCCTTAGCCTGATTGCTACTGCTACTAAGGTACATAAACGCATACACTCTGCGTCTTTTACCTTAATTGTAAACACTAAAGCCGTCTGATTTTGTGAATCCATGAAGCTATTACAGGTATCAGCGGAAATTAAAACTCCGATTGGATAGGTGGCTATCAATGCCGACGATAATACACAATCTATAATCTTATCATATCGCAAAAACAATGCCACCTGTTTCCAGTGGAATAGTCTGCTAATGACCTGTTAGCCATCATTGTTTCTCAACGATGAAAAAAAAAGCCTTCACTAGACCAAATCAGATGTATCTGGTGATTGCCTTATCTACTACCTACCAAGCAATAGCCATATGTTGCAACCGCGCATCTTCGATGATACCATCACCGAGACACGCTTCTTCCCCGAGCAAAGTCCGTTAAGAAAATGAAAGCAGATCGATATTTGTTGTGTTCTCGAAGAGAAGGAAACTAATTTTAGGTTTAAGAGCTAATTATATTTCGACTTGTCTCTTCGGTGGTTGGAACCAAACTCACAAAATATGGCCTACCAGGCAACATATTCTTCTGATGTGTACGCCGATGGTACATCTCCCTTTTTTTCAAAAGAGATCGTAGGGTGCCAGCTAAGCTGTTGAACTGGTTCTTGAATATTCACACTGTTAGCAGGAACAACAGATTCGTCATCCATCATTACATCATCGGGCTCGTTATCATCAGGAATCAGTTCATCATCTGGAATTGGAGATTGTAGGTGGAACTCGTCAACTACCAAGGCCAAGGGAAGTTGATTGCGTGGATTTGGAGATTGATCGGCATCATTTTCATCCGGATATCGTTTTAGCTGGTTGGTGTGTGTTCGAATGAAGCGTCCATGTGTAGTTCACTTTGCCCTTGCGCTTGATTACCTGTCCTGGAATCCAATCGATTGTGTTGCGACGATGGACCTGAGCGTAGACCAAATCATCCGGATCGAATGATTTCTTCACTGCGCCATGCCGTCTGTTGAATTCGGCGTTCTGCTTCTTGTTCTCCAAGGTTGGACTCTGAACACAGGGCTTCAATAGGTCCAGCGTTGTTCATATTGGTCTTCCTAAAAATATATGGGTAGCTGTCGTACCATCCGGAGCCTTTCTATTTGGAGTTGACCGGAAAACTGAGAGGAACGTCTGGAGATGCTGGAATGTTACCATGGTTTCCCCCTTCGGTGAGTTTCTTCAGTCCTCTCTTAAGGGTGTCGACAAAGCGTTCATGTGTAGTTCACTTTGCCCTTGCGCTTGATTACCTGTCCTGGAATCCAATCGATTGTGTTGCGACGATGGACCTGAGCGTAGACCAAATCATCCGGATCGAATGATTTCTTCACTGCGCCATGCCGTCTGTTGAATTCGGCGTTCTGCTTCTTGTTCTCCAAGGTTGGACTCTGAACACAGGGCTTCAATAGGTCCAGCGTTGTTCATATTGGTCTTCCTAAAAATATATGGGTAGCTGTCGTACCATCCGGAGCCTTTCTATTTGGAGTTGACCGGAAAACTGAGAGGAACGTCTGGAGATGCTGGAATGTTACCATGGTTTCCCCCTTCGGTGAGTTTCTTCAGTCCTCTCTTAAGGGTGTCGACAAAGCGTTAAGAGAGGCGTGACTTTTTCGCTATATTTCGAATTGACCACATCGGGTTTTCGACGTGGGTGTGCAGGATCAAATTTGTTCTCGCGTCTTCCATCTATAGGGTGTCCCAGAAAGTATAAGCACACTTTCAGCTCGCCGTCATTTCTACCCTGATGAAGTTTATCAACTCTTCATCGATGTGTGCTGTTGTTTTCTTAGGGAAGGGAAGTAAAGCCGTTGGTCCCCGGTTCATGAGTTGATGGGTCGATGGATAAGCTCCAGGTGTGGGAGCTGCCTCCCTAGTGCCGGTAGCATTGGTGCTCAGCACGGAAAACAAGATCGACGGAAACAATTCAAGGAAAAAAAAAACCTTCTTACTGGAACTTATGCTTGTTCTCAACTAATAGCGATATAATGAAGATGATAGTTTAAAGTTTAAATAGTTTAAATAGTAACCTGGAATTGTTTCTACAATACCTGGAAAATACCTGGAAAAATCAGGGAAATTCAAAATTGTGAACAAGTCGACACCCTGAAATACCTCAAATCCCCTTACCCATCAAAGTAGAGTGCGCATTCGATAAGTATTGTTCGGGTTTCAAAATGCCGTACACTAACGGAACTATCAATCTATCCTCTTCAGAAATTTCTCGCTTATAAACTATCGCACTAAAGCTTCATGTTGATACTAGTAAAGTATTTCCTACCAACTCTGAAAATCGTAAACTTCACGCATGGAGTAACAAGACACTTAGATTGAATGAGAGATTCTGGTTTGTATTCTGAAAAAGACATTACTGAAATGTTCGCTTAAATGTTGTGTTATATAAAAGAAAAACTAATATAGACCAATTATTATCTTTGAATTATGATTATCTACCACGAGCGTAATAATTTATATGGCAATAATGAGAGATCAATCTCAATGATGAAAAATATAAAAATCCAGTCACGCTTTTTAACAGCTTACACAGGAATTGTGACGTATCAGATGTTGGTTTCAATAATTCTGCAACTGAGAGAAATATTTCAGAAGTCAGGCTTTGAAAAATGACAACAACTTAGATTTATAAAACTAAGATTCTGGTTCAAATGCTCGCGGCTCATGGACTTGGACATTTTTTCATGATTCTGACAGGTTGATGAGAGTATTGCGATTAAGATTTAAAAAAAAATATTATAGAGAATATAAAATAACCTTAACTAGAATTTAAAGGAAATTTCCATTTAATTTTGAGTAGAAACTAAAAAAAAGGAATTATAAGGATGGTTCCAAGATAATATAGAAGCGAGCTCCAAGTGAATTAATCATATTGTCGAGCAGTTTTAGGACGATCTTTTCCAGCGATTTTCCGAAAATGACGCAATGAATTCCAGATTTTTCAAACTTGGCATGAAATTTTCGAGGTTTCTGGATGGAAAGAAATATCAAAATATTGTTCCGCGGCAACGTTCGAGTAGAAGTAAACGTCATTTTTAAACTTCTCGAATAATGTGTTCCCTTAAAAAAATTCTCTGGAAAATTGGATGGGAATTCTAAGAAGATTCCTAAGGGAATTTTCAGAATGAATGATCCAAATTCTAATGCAATTTAAGGATTAGTTTAAAGAGTATACCGTTAATATCCTGAGAAATATTTTAAAGAACTTTTTGCAGAAATTTTAGCGAAATTAACTTTAGAAAATTCTTGGGAGAATTATACCCCGTACAGACTATGGCTTATATCATATAATATAGGCTGTCTTGCAATGAGCACTCATACATCTAGTTTTCACTTGAATGTATGAGTGCTCATTGCAAGACAGCGTATATTACATGATATAAGTCCTAGTCTGTACGGGGTATTAGGGTAGGTGTTCCAGTAATAGTGGTGTACCTATAGTTGCGGTATGGAGGTTGTGCCGGAATAGTGTGGAGGACCTGGATAAGATTATTTTTCATCGGTAGCCCTCCTAAAATAAAGCATATTTGCATATTTTAAACATAAAATATGCCCGAAAGTGACGGAAAATAATTAATTTTCCTTAAGATTTTCTCTCCTTTGCCCCTATAGTTGGGGTAGTGTTTCTATAATAGTGGAACCCATAAGAAACCAATGCATTCCACTATTATAAGAACCAAAGTTAGCAACTACCACAACTACTGGAACAGTGTTCCAATTGATGGAGGACGAGTTTTCTGAAATTGTTTGCAATTTTATTCCAATGTAATATTTTTCTATCAAAATAGAGGTTGAAAGCTATAGATTGACGTATGACAATTGTGTGTACATCGTATATTAGTTTTTTAATTAATAAATTGGCTTAGTACCTCCACTACTGGCTCACCCACCCTATTAAGGGTAAGAAGTGCATGGTGGAGTTTTCTATGAAGAAGCCAAGTTATGTTTTAAACGATTTTTGAAACGAACTCTGAGTAAAGTTTTGAACGATTTTAATGAAATTCTCGAGAATATTCTAAAGAAAACCTGTTAAGTTTTGAAATTAAATTATCAGTGTGATAAGATACCGACAATTTTTCTAGATTTTGTGCTCAAATGTAGATAATGCTCAAGAAAATTAGTTCTCATGCTTGAAGATTTGTTTAGCTTCCCATGTATTAAAAATCTGCTCGGTCTGAGACATAAACTTATTCTATATTCTGGATATCAAATAAATAATATATTACACATGAATTAATTGTTTCATATTCCGCCTATACAGCTTTCTATCCAGCTTTCCATGCTCGGTAATGGCGGCCTGTTTGTATGAATAAATGTATCCTTCACTGTGCTTTTTGACACTAACTGGAGGGCGTATGTTGTTCCATTTTCTTCTGTTCCTGGGAGAGGGAAAGGGAAGGGGTTGAAATTCGAACATCCAGATAGTGTCAAAAAGTACAGTGAAGGATACATTTATTCATACAAACAGGCCGCCATTACCGAGCATGGAAAGCTGGATAGCTTTAAGTTTTTCTCGCTGTTGTCAACTCTCCAATGGGGACACCCGTTCCTACCACGCTACTTTAACTTAATGAAAACTGCTTTGTCCTCCGATGTCTAGTATGTTGCGTCCATATCAGCGGCGTTCACATCCATTGTTTTGACGTAATTTCGGCCCAGGTGAGCCCCATACATCGATTTCCAAAGTCGATACAGATAATTTTCTTTATTTCTATCCTACACGAGCACAAATCCAATCTCCGAAATGAGGAAAAATATTAATGATGTGACTAGACTATCACTACTTGTATCAGACCGAAGGCAAAAGGCGTATACAAGCTACTTATGTATTGCATTTTATGAACACGGTTTGCCAGGTATGTGTAAACTTTTAACGGTCCTGATCCCGCTGCAAACATCTTCAACTACGTCGTACAGACTGATTACTTAAAACCTAATTTAATCTAATCCCCTTATTCTAGCACTTAACACATGTTTATAAAATCAAACTCGCTACAAACATCATTAAAGGAACGCAAACAAGAATCAAAACAACTATTGAATCCAAAATTCGTTCTGCGAAATGGAATTGCAAGCAACGGGGAATTACGGAATCGTCGAGGAGGAGTATACCACGGAATCAGTTCCAGGAGGGGACAGTCCACGTTGCCTGTTATGAGGTTGAAGATAAACAGTCGTTGCAATTTAAGACGCCTGGCAGATAGGGATTCCAAATCAATCAGCTTGCATCGGTCGGGATAACTTGGAAGATTGATTGGATCATTCCAGGGGAGCTGACGCAAGGCAAACCTTATAAAACTTTTCAGAATCCTTTCAACCGCAAGGATATGCGTAACGTAAAATGGAGACCGAACCGGGGAAGCATATTCTAAAATGCTGCGGACCAGCGAGCAGTATATGCTTTAGCAGTTACGATTTTTATGTGTTCACCTTAGCTTCAAATCGATCGCAATACCTAGATTACAGATGGAATTTGCACGTTCTAGAGGATCCGGCCCCATGTATTATTGATGGTGAATAACGTTGTTGTAGCGAGTGAAGGATATTACTTTGCACATTTTGCTGTTTACGTGCATGCCGTTGTCACCGCACCAGACTATCACACGATGTATATCTTCTTGCACTGCGACACAGTCAGTGGGAGAAACAATAGCACGGGAAAATTTTAGATCATCGGCAAAAGAAAGTTTGGATGATGAGAGCATGTCACACAGGTCATTAACATTAATGATAAAAATAAGAGGACCGAGAACACTGCCTTGTGGTACGCCAGATGGCATGTTGAAAGTCCTGGAGCGCATGGAATTCACCATCACGAAAGCATTGCGATTAGACAGGTATGAATAGAGCCATTCAGTGATCCATGTGGTTCATTTTGTTAGCAATGAGATTGTGCGGTACTGTATCAAAAGCTTTCGCGAAATCAACATAATCCACTTGTTGCTTCGATTCTAAGTTACGTGATATCGCTGATACATAACACATTAAGTTCGATGTTGTTGAACGATGCTTCATAAAGCCGTGCTGACAGTTGGAGATGATCGGTGCTGCAGCTCTGTACAAAAGTGTGTGGATCAGTTTTTCAAATACCTTACTGAGACTACAAAGTATGGATACACCTCGATAATTGGTGACACACTTGTAGCTTCCGAATGTATGGATAGGTACTATAGATGCCGTGATTTGGGAACCATGCATTTGGGAACGTTCTGTCTTGGAGCGAACGGTTGAAAACAGAAGCGATGGGCGTTGCCAGCGTAGCGGCACAGTTCTTCAAAAACACAGGAGACAAGCTGTCTATTCCGGGTCCTTTCGTTGAATCAAGCTCATCGAGGGCTTTCTGAACTTCGTCTGGAGATTACTGTATACACGGTAGATTAATGTTATGGGACGGTATCTGCTCAAAACAGTTTTGACGTTGTACGGGCGATGCTTTACTAAACACGCTCTCGAAGAAAGTTGCAAGGAAATTGGCTGCTTCTGAGCTTGAACGAAAATTTGTTCCATCGAAGTTGACCGAGCCAGGGATTCCGTTTCCAGCTTTTCGTTTCTTGATGAAGTCCCAGAAGCGTGAAGGATTTTTCTTGACGGTCACGCGATATTTTCAGAGATTCTTCTGTCACTATCATCGGATGAGAAAACGATGGCAGAGTTTCTTCAAATTCTCATCGATGTCCTGACAAAACGTGACAGTATTGTGGTCATCGCAATTACTAGCTTCATTTATTGATATTACTGTAATTTGTACTAAGGAAATCTAACAAATATATTCACTCATCCAATTGCATACAGTTGCATGCCTAAATCCATCGAAATTAGTTAGAAATTTGGATGCCAAAGCCGTTTGAAAATTATTCTCAGCAGTACTTGATAATTGGAAAATTACATGAAAGCTCATGCTAGACAGTCTCGTCTCGTGATAGTGATATGACCTGTTTTTTTTTTCATTGTCACGTGACTTCCATGATATTTACCAGCTCTTGCTGCAGGTAACGATCAAAGCGCACAATAGCGTATAGGTATCGAGTATACAAATTGTCGATAGCGTGATCGATTCAGAGCACAGTGTTTCAATACAAGCTCAGGCAAGGCCATTGTGGTCCGGGAGACTAATTATAGCAAGCAATCGACTTTATTTTTCATTATTATGCGATTTTATGTCAAATTGCTTAATGAAATTTTGGCTGGTAAGAAGGGTCAAATCTCAGCTGAAGTGACTTGATTCTGTTTGTTAAGCAAAAAATACTCATACTTGCTTTTTATTTACATACTAGATATCAAGCCATTTAAAAAAAATAGGGGATCAGGTCTCCCTATGGTGGGGATATTTGGACCACTTTTCCCAATTTTCGAAAAACAGTTTAAACTTCACTAACAATATTTTTTTTGTCAACTACTATGATCATTTAAGTGTGTATTTTTAACGACTCTTTGATCTTGACTTATATGTGTCACTATACCCATGAAAGGTAATCAATTTCAACCGAAAAACTAACCTTAATCTAACCCGTTCACAACTTTTTTTGATAAGTTATAGTAAAGTCTGTTCCATTTGTATTTGGCCGCTTTTTTTATTATTGTAGCGCCTCTAGTTGTCGTAGCAAGAAACTATTGACAGTGTTTTGATCCGGAAGGATTGCTTATTTAGTAGTGAAAGTTTCATCAGGAGTCATATACTTGTTTAAAAGTTATCGAAGATGGAACGTGACAGACGTGAAAAAATTCTTCACACTCACGTGCAAAATCCAACGTGGTCAAGAAAAATTTCCAAAATTGACTGTAAATACCGTGCTTAAACGTTACCGGGAAACACTAACGTTGGATCGTGCAAAACAAAACAAACGGAGAAGTGGAACATATGACCGAAAACTACGAGCGAAGGTCACAAGGGCAGTCCAAAAGAGTTCTGGACTCTCCGGTCGTGATTTGGCGAAAAGGTTCAGTGCGACACACAGTACGGTTCGGCGAATCTGTATGCGAGAAGGTTTCCGGTCGTACCATTCCAGCAAACATTCCAACAGGACGCTGAAACAAAACCTGGTTGCCAAAAACCGTGCAAGGAAGCTGTACGAGCAAGTTCTGACCAAGTATAACGGATGTGTTTTGATGGACGATGAAACTTACGTAGAAATGGACTTTGGACAAATCCCGGGTCAAAAATTTTACTTTGCTAAACGTAAGGGGGATGCTCCGGATAAATTCAAATATGTCTTTACAGATAAATTCGCTCGCAAGTTGATGATTTGGCAAGGCATCTGCAGTTGCGGAAAGAAAAAAGGTTTTCATCACTAGAGCGACTATGAATGGACAACTTTACAAGGAGGAGTGTCTCCAGAACATAATTTTGCCATTCATTCAATCACACGAAGGTCCCGTGAAGTTCTGCCCTGACTTTGCCAGCTGCCATTACAGCCGCGATGTCATAGAATGGTATAAGCAGAATAATGTCGATTTTATCCACCAAATTGATCAGATTTTCGTCCCATTGAAAAATTTTGGGCAATTATCAAGCGCAAATTGAAGAAATGTTTCAAAAAAATCAAAACGCCATCTGATTTGGAGAAGTGGTGGAAAAAGATGGTAGATGAGGTTGACAGTACTACTGTGCAAGACATGATGAGAGGTATTCCGCGAAAAGCTCGAAAATTCAACCGAAAAACTGACGAATAATTTTTGTTGTATTTTTCCCTTAAAGCGTTTTTGTACATTATTTCCCGTTGGAGAAATGACCTATTTTGTGCGGCCAAATTCTAAATGGAACAGACTATAATTTTAATAGATTATGCCGATAATTTTCAAAATATTCCGTCAATTAACGCGTTTATCAATTATTTTCCTTGAACCACGCGAAATCACACTGCTTCAATATACTTCCATAAGAACAGTAAATCGAACACTTCCCGTTCCCCCGTCATCGTCATTGTCGTCACATTCCACGCTTCCAAAAAGAAGGCCACGCTCAAGTACACAAGCCACATAGCTGAGCTACGTATAAATACATAAATACACACATACTCTGCTCCGTACCATATCTACCAGTTATAAACAGCGTACGAACAAAAAAGTATCACCCAGAAGGTAGAAGCAGTAAGAAAAAAAATGTTGAAAACACAAAAAAAAATCCTACGAAGAAGACAAAAGGTTTTCGTCTGTGTGTGCACTTTTATCTCCTTCGATTTACTTTGTTCCCTTACTTGCAATTGCCCCTGCCCTCCCCCGCGTCCAACATACCTAATTTACCTTCACCGTAAATGTTCCGGCTACTTTTACTCAATTCACCAAATTAAATTTCTCCAATTTAATAAAGTTCGTCTGAAAAAGCAACCGGTGATTTCTCTCAGTGCATCTTCATTGCGGCCCGTCCGTCATAGTGAACCGGCTGCTCGCCTTCACTGACTGACTGACTGCTGCCGATGATGCTGGCTGAACCGGTTTTTTTTTATTTTTATTTTTCGGGACTCAATTGATTTGTCCAGCAGCAGCAGCAGCAGCAGCGGCATAGTATCAGCCTCCGGGTTTTCGTCGGAGTGGTAGGAAATACCTGGAGCAACAAACCGCAAAAGAAAAAGAATTTCAATGATTCTACATGAGCACACACATGCTGCAGGCCGTCACACACATGTTTAGGTATGGTGACTACTTACCGGTCAATGGGGGTACGGGGGGAAGCTTCTTCGGTACTACCTACGTGAGGTATTGAAGGTGCCAGCAGGAGATGTACGGAAGATCTGGGATTTGGAAAGAAGCTTGAAAGTCATGGGATATTTAGCATTTAGTACTGATTTCGATACTTTGGACACTTTTTACTTACTAAAAAACTTACTTTATCGTAGATTGGTCATTCTTGACTTATGACTTGTCCTGGGAGCGGCTTTCATGGGTCAGGCGTCTGAAATCTCTCAATTTCGTGTGCATCCGAAACGACGTTATCCACATAAAAATCTTCAACTACCTTTTATGCCGACTTTGGACCGCTGCGCGCCTCTTCTTTTTGTTCCTGTCGGGTCGCTTTCGAGAACCATTTTCTCTGGGTCGACGTCCGGCATTCTTACCGTAGTGGCCCAATGTTTGCAGTGCGGACGATGGATGGTTCTCCCAGCAGCTGATGCAATTCGTGGTTCATTCGCCTCATCCACGTTCCGTCGTATATCTGAACTACACCGTAGATGGTACGCAACACTGTTCGAAAACACCAAGGCGTTGGTCCTTCACGATCATCGTCCAGGTCTCGTGGCCGTAGAGGACCACCAGTCCAATCAGCGTCGTGTAGATAGTCAACTTCGTGTGACGCCCGAGTCCAAAGTAGACACGATCCCCTGCCATAATGCGTCTTTGCATTTCTCTGCTGGTATCATTTTCGGTGGTCACCAGTGAGCCACGAACTCGTCGAGCACCTCGATTTCGTCACCGGCAATCTGAACTATGTTATTATGAGGAGAATTTCTAAATAATTCGGAGGAGGACTTCAAAGGTATTTAGAGGAGATTTCCTAAGTAATCCCATGCTTCAAAGTTAATTCTGAGCAGAAGTACATGGCAATTTTTAAGTGAATAGCTACACACTTAGAAATAACTAATTTTACACGTGACGGAATCCATCTTTGACATAAAGGATCAGACGTAAACAAATACGTTTTGTAAAATTAAGTGCTCTGAAACTGAAAAGTTCGTTACTCGAAGAAAACTACATTTGATTGAGTAGAATTTCGCGTCTGTTATGATTCAATTTTATGTCAAAATTGACGCTCGTATATGTCAGTCTCAAAGCACCTAAATTTACATGATTTTTTCTAAGTGTGTAGGTAATATTCAAAGCAGAGTGTTTAAAGGAATTTTGAGGGGAATCCAATCGAAACTCTGATGATAAGTGCAAAGGAATCCTCATGCGGTCAGTTTCAAGGTTAGCTTGAAGGTAATTCTGAAGCGTAAACTGAGGAATATGCAAATATTATGAAGCACTTTTGAGTGTGTAGAGTTATTTTCTATGGATTCCGTTATAATTGCTTATCTTTTTTTCAGATACGCTTATTTCGTCCACTACTTCTACACTCCCTCAGTGCCAAGTACTCAAGCGCCACTAATATTATGTTAAAGAGATTCTGTGGATACATTTAACAGATTTCTGGTGATGATTATTTACAATGAAAAGTTAATTTTAGAGCGTTAGAGTTGACTGATAATTCCTGAAGTATTTCACACGACGGATTGTTATGGAGAAATTGAAGAAGGAAAGCAAGACACTATTTCAAGGTTATTCGAAAAAATTTAAAAATAAACTGATTTTATCCACCTACGATGAGATCTTACCCTTACTATATCAACTTTGATGCAACTTTTCTAGTCTGTCGAGTGTCCAGATATGTTCTATTCCGATCAGAATCTTGTTTTACATTTCTGATTTAATTTGACATGTTCCAGTTGGGCTTTGGTCCTAACTAGAAACAGGCCACTTCCTCGGTGGTATCCGGAAAACGGTTGGATTTAACCAATGTGGCCTTGGGTACTCGGATTGAAATTGTTTTTGAATTCTTGTGTGTTTAGATGTTTCGCATGATAAATTTAACGCGTTCAGTGTTCACTCTTCTGTCGATAGAAGCAGGCCACTCTCGATGTGTGGATGTGTGGTCTTCCTCATTTCATCAACAGTTCTTTTGGTCGATGCTGTAACCGTTTGTTACAAGATTTGTATGATTTTTAATTTGTGCATAATTGTTTAATGTACTGTCACATTTTTATAAGTTATTTGGTGTTGGTTAGTAGGCTTATTAAAAGATTATGTATTAAAATATTGTCAATTTGTTAGTAGGGAATTGTTTAAACTTTAAATTGTCTAACAGTAAAGTGGGGATAGGTTACAGTACAGTGGATGCAACTACTACAAGGAGATGCAGGTGGGAAAACGGAGAAAGGATTTTGTGGATTGGGATATAGGATGGAGGGATGGAAAAGCGAAGAGACAGAGGTCAGATAGCCCACGAACGATCCGCCATTCCTCATATCTATC
Organism: Ochlerotatus camptorhynchus; assembly: GCF_037179485.1. Lineage (NCBI taxonomy): Eukaryota > Metazoa > Arthropoda > Insecta > Diptera > Culicidae > Ochlerotatus > Ochlerotatus camptorhynchus. The sequence continues at coordinate 891,446 of NW_027040732.1, read as the reverse complement.
CAGGCGTTCGCGTGTGAAAGGTGTTGAACAGTTAAAGTGCTTGAAATAGCCAGTAGTGAGTGGTAATATTCGAGTTTGACGATTTGTTGCACCACAGCTCAATTCAGGTAAATAGTTCTCTGCCCAAACTAAAGCTAACGGCTGAACTAACGTCCATTCGATACCCTCACAGGACCTTTTGTATTATCGTTTGGTACGCACCGCCATTTTGTCCGTTGACAAGATCAACCGACGCGCACGTGATCCGGCTTAGCAGTCTCTAGGGGCCGCTAGGTCTAAAAGCAAAGGAACTAGCCTTCCTCAAGCCAGACCAAAAATAATCGGCTGGAAGGAATTTGTCTCGGGAACCCTCCCTTACCGCCAAGAAGACGTTCCCCTCTCGGTAGAGTCACTCCGGCTTTGCCTGGGCTCTGCCGATGTAAGTCTATGAGGGAAGACGCCTGGGAGGACCTATAGTGGTTTCACGCGCCAACGAAACCGCTTCCTCACACCGCCACTTAGTCAACTTTGACCACGATCGCCACACTGAATCTGGCAGAACTCGTAGCACAGTGAGTCCAGCGAGCGCTTGCCCAACGTCGTTGAAGCCGTCCATCTTCAGCATCAGTCATCATCATCAGCTGTATCGGCACAAACGAAGTGACAGACGACTAACTGGCGAAGAAATCAATTAAAATAATGTGGTTCGCTGTAATAGAACCTTAGAACCTTGTGCCACCATCCACCAGATGGGATAGTATTTTTGTTTTGGTTTTGCTCAAAGTTGATTTTGTGTACAATGATTCTTTGACAGTGTGCAAAGAGTGTATCATTTTGTCATTTTTCATGCATTTCAGTTTGAGTAGAGTGAAAGAGATAGAACCAAAACATTCTAGTACATTTGGTGAAAATGCTATAGTTCAATCCAGTAGTAGTGTTGCCATGTGGTACAATCCAGTGGTAGTGCCCTCAAAAAATTTATCACATATCTAATGGATGAAATCCATGTGATTTTCACATAGCTTTCCTTTGATCACATAGCAGCAAATCCCACCACAAAATCACATGAATATTATGAGGTCCATGAAATTCATAGGAAAAATCATATAAAATTAATGTGATCGCATAAATATTATGTGAAATTCAGATGAATTCCATTAATTTTGATGATGGATGAAAATCATGTGCGTTTCCAATGGAAGCTACATGAAAACTATTTTCGGTGTGGTGTTGCCATGTGGTACACTGAAAATTGCAATAGAAGGTTAGTCACCAAAGTTTTCGAGCCGCTCCGTCTGTCACTTCGTTTGTGGTACCGGTACGTTTTTCCAGAATAAACCAATTTCCATCTTGAACCACAGTTGCATTTTTTCCATAACGTTAATCAGGTGTCAGTTTTCTGCACGTTTGGTCGCGTAGCCCCTCCGATTGCCCAGTAGTAAGCTGACGAGACCCAGCTCGAGAGGTCTCTTGCTATTGAGAACTTAAGGCCTGTTTAGAGATTGAAGCGAAGCGAAAACCTCATACAAAATACTAAATTTTCACCTGCGTGAAAAACGCAATTGGCAAATTTTTCACTTCGCTTTGAACTGTAAACAGATACGATCCAGCGAAATCTAATTATGTGGATCGTATCTTTTTCGCTTACGTTTATTTTTTTTCGGGCATGCAGCGCTAGCGAAAAGAGCAGCAGCTAAGCGAAAAGTTGACGTTTCGAGAAAGCGCGTATCTGTCAGATTTTCACTTCACCGGAGGTGTAAACTGATCGATTTCGTTTCACATGAACTGTTGTAAACTGCGAAAAAAGGAAACTGGAAAATGTTCCACAAACATTTTTTCACAACCTTTTTCGCTAGCGAAATTTCATGATTTTTCGCGTGCTTCAATTTCGTTTCGCTTCGATCTGTATACTAGGCTTTACCGGGAACAGACAGTAGAGTTACAATGCGTCGTCGAATTTGGAAAGCAACCACTTTCGTGATGAGTGTGTGAGTGATTACCACGTTTTGCGTCCATTGCTGCAATGGAAACGCTCTGCCTCCCGTTGGCGATACTGCCATACAATGAAACCACTGGAAGCGGCTCCTATTCTGATGGGGGTGGGGGAGGGATTTTTGGATAGCGGAAGATAAAGTGTTTATTGTGTTGTACCTTTTGACTATAGTTTTAAGATGTTTTGTGTAGCACCGTTTTCAGCATGAGTTTCCTTTTTCAACGATTCATCTAGCAAAGCTACTTTCACAGCGTTTTCTCTAACTGCTCTTTTAAATTGACCGCAGATTTTGCAACCTTCAATCAAATTCTCCAGGATGAAAATCCTCGTGATATTTTGTCGAAATAGTCTTCACATTTTTTTTGGCCGAATATTGGCATGTACATTCGTCGTGACAAACTAACGAATGACGGGGTCTGTCGTCAGCGGTAAGACGTGGCTTTGTCATGATATGTCAAAAAGAGCATTGAACAACTTTCGTATCGATTTGTCCAAAACATCTCTTAATGTTATCAGCTATTTGGATATGATCGATAGCTCTCGATAGCTCTCGACACAAACAAGCTAAACGTCCGAAATAAGAATCTATTGGATGACTTTAAGACAATATCATTTAATATTTTCAACTGAAAAAAAAACGTAAAGTTGGCAACACTGGAGAACAAATCACATTTTTGCATTCGGTTTGATTGAAATTTTGACGGTATAGATTTTTAGTAAAGCTACCCCTCACCATCCCTCTCCAACGGGGGAGTTTGGTAAAGAGAGATGAATAAACGGATTTGTACCTTCCTAAAAAGTTGTCCTTGCTCGCTTTCTACTCTCTAAATAGAATTTTCACACTGCCGTACTCTAACGGAACTATGAACTCTATACTTTCATCTCCTCATCGATCGTATAAAAATTACCACTTTAGTCTGTTTATTTTAAATTAGCATCTTCAACTATTGAAAGCTGGTTTTTATTAGAAATCGCAAAAAAGGGGCTGTTCTCCAGCAGGTAGGCAATTGGCTTAAGACTTTGGATTTTTCAATATTGGTTCATAGTAAGTTATTCCACCAAGTTTTATTTAAATTGGAGAGGGTTGATGGAATGACCCCTATGGCACTCGTCTCTCCTAGCTTCAGATCGTAAGTTGATTGTTCAAGTGGTAAGGTTTTGAATCTAATTTCCGTCCTACCCACACTTTACCTCTTTTTTTTTCGAACGGATATGAACTCATAAATGAAGTGATTATACCGTATGCGTGATAATATTTGCACCACCGTACAAATAAGGTTCCCGTTTCACCTGTGCATACAATGCCTTGGTTTTCTTTGCATGCACTTAACCTATAGCTCATACCGTAGTAGGCTGTGTATAAAAGAAAATGATTTAATTAGTTTGACAGTTGCACCATGACGAAGTGGCAGCGTATTCGTGATTTGTCCCACGCGCAAATGTCGCAAAAAGACATTTCAATCGCCGTGGGAGTGTCCCGGTGGACCGTCAAAAGGGGTTTAGACCGAGAAAAGAAAGGACAACTATCCGCGAAGCTGGCCACAGGTCGTCCGAGGTCAGCTCGGGTTCCAAAGGGTTATCGCTGCTATTAAAAGGAAGATTCGGGTGAATCCAGGGCGTTCAATAAGGAAAATAGCAAAGGAACACGGGATCAGTGACTTTACAGCACGGAAGATCGTAAAGGAAGATTGCGGGGTGAAGTCGAGGGCACGGAAAAAAACTCACATGATTACTAACCGCATCCGGGAGCTACGAGTCGAACGCGGCAAGAAAATCTTGAACTTCCTTAAGCGAAAAAATCCGGTACGGATGTTCACCGACGAGAGCATGTTTACCGTCGATCCCGTATCAAATTCCAGAACCGACCGGTATATTAGTTCTCTTCCGGTAAAAGACATGGCCGACGAGCACAAGAACGTGTATCTGACCAAGCAGCGTTATGGTGTTTGAATTGGTGGCTTCCGATGGCAAAAAATGGACCCGGTGTTCATTCCAGAAAGCGACAAGGTCAACACGGAGGTCTGCATCGGGATTTTAAGTAAGTATGTTCTTCCGTGGAGAAGTGGTTGCAAGAACATCTTCCGTTCTGGGCGAAGGATATGTGGCCGCCATCTAGCCCCGATCTTAATCCACTGGATTACTCAATATGGCGCGCCATGAAGGCCAAGGCCTGTTCTAAACGCCCCCCGAGTACAGCAAGCCTCAGACAAACATTAACCCGTACCTAGAGAAAAATGGATCCAGACTACATTATTAGAACATGCGGTGCATTCCGGAAGCGTGTGGAGGCTGTAATTGCAGCAAGTGGAAACTCGGTCGATGATTAACATAGTTTAAGACTCTGAGAATCATCCCCCTTTGAATAAATAAAAACACTCGCAAACGAAATGTATGGGATTTTTTTTTAATTTTGACATTACTCAATGGTGCAAACATTATCACGCATACGGTACTATAGATGAGTTATAAATTTATTTACCGTAGGATTTGATAAAGAGTTAAAAAATATTGAGATTTTGTAAGAAATCTAACACTGGTTCTTCTAGGTTTTTCTTCGTTCTACGAATGAAGACTGAAAAAATGGATTTGCTACACAGCAAAAAAATAATTTTAATAACTCATCATCCATCCTCTTGGATGCAATATTAAAATTTATTTTTTGCTGTATAGGAGCGCTTCTTTTGTTTTGAGAACAATGAGTTCATATATTCATACAACGCACTCGTATACGCTTTCTGTTGTAGCGTTACCTCATCGAAACAATCGTACTATTGATTTGTGTACGGTGAAAGCATGGATATTATTGATGATTTCTGCACGATAGAACGGAAATGGGCGATTACGATGAAGTAGCTCTCTACCTTATGTATACTCTTTTTTGGGTATGAAGAATATTTTAGAGATATAGGGGAAATGGCTCTAATGTTGGCCTATGGATCTAAGATTGGGCCCATCGCTAAAAGTCTGCTATTTATCGCTATTGAAAATTTAGTCGATTGCTGAATTTATGTATGGGCCCAAATTAGGGAAATTTAGGTCGACATTATATACATTTCCCCTACATTCATAAAATAAATCACATAGACTTGGAAATTTCCATGTAAATTTCACATAACTTTGATGGGATCCCACCATTGGAAATTGCACCAGTAAATCACATGAACCTTATGTGTCCAATGAAATCAAATGATTATTCACATAGAATTTATTATGATATGTGATATTCAGATAAAAATCATTAATTTTTTTATTGGAAAAATATTATGTGCGTTCCTAATAGAAGCTTTGTGAAAACTTTTATCAGTGTAGTCTATTTTTAGGCTGATGTATGATACACAACGGAAAACATCCCTGAGGCACCTGGAACATGACCAAATGCTGCCAATGAGGATCTGGCCACTCAATCTGATTACAATTGAACTTGTTTTAGAATTCTCATGTGATTTGAGTTGTCTCATGATGGTTCAAGAGAGAAACTGGCCACTTCTCGAGGAGTGTCCTGAACAAATCCGAATGTGGTCAATGTGATTTTAGACAATGATCATGAGTTTGTGTTCTTATGTGATTTGAACTCAAATAAAATACCATTGAAAAGCTGGGAAGAGTTTCATATGAATTATCAAGAAACTATCCACCTACCCTCTTATAGGATCATTCTCTAGCTAATAAATTATCACACTAAAGCTTCATGTTCGATAGCATTTCCAACCAACTCTAAAGAATATATGTTTTGTTGCTCCAAGCCAGTTCATCAATTTAGGCGCCTGTTTTTAGCAACTTCGAACCCATAGTGTTTCTGAAACGACAAATTATTTTCAGAAGCGCCAGTTTTTTAGAGCAACATTATTTCATTCGTCATCGCAAACCGTATTAATTTGGACTGAACTTAAGCAAACAGGTAGCATTACCAATATTTGTCACCTCTGCAAAACTTTCAACTCAAGAAACAGCTGCTGTTTAATGTTTTGTTTGTTGGTTCATTCGTATCCTTTTCTTTCCATTCCTCCGATGTGAGTGAAAGTGTAACGCATTTTATGTTTTTAAGAAAACTTTCTGTAAATAGTTATATAACTTTAATATGATGAGTAGATGACACTGGCAAAAAATATTGTTTACGCTCTATATTTGCCCCAACATATTTACTTCTCCATTGACGTTAATCCCAAACAAAATCAAACAAGCCACGATGATCATGTGAACTTATTTTTAGTACCATCGATCCGAATCGGTTTCCAAGAATATCACCTTCCAAAAATTTATTTACGTAGATCATATCCCGATCAGCGCCAAAATCTCGCACTCTCGCAGTATACAGCCAGCCAGCTTCTTCCGAGGGAGCACCTTTAGATACCAACACCTAGTCTCACGGTCGCGACGACGTATTTCTTGTTTTTCTCAGTGTCTTATTTTAAGAACAAACTCCACATCATTGCTGCTGCTGCTGCTGTAAGAATCTAAAGAAGCCAAAGAACCCCCTCAAGAAGAGAAATCTTTTCGCTGCTGCTGAGCCGTCCGAAAAACAGGTTTTCCGAAAGACAGAGAAACCTTCAAGAACACTCCGCAGCAGCAGCAGCAGTTGGTACCTACACGGAGCAGATATTCCGTCCTATGTGGTGATTTAAGAATGGGGAGCATTCCAGTAAAACAAAAAGCTGCTGCCGTCACTAGGCACCTACTGGGTGATGCTGGCTGGAGCAGGGCATTCGTCGTTACGAGCATCCCTGGAGGCTGTCCTCTTATTTACCTATACCCGTGCGGATTGGATCAACAACGCAACGAACGACTGAACGGTGGGGATATGAGGTGGATGATCTTCACCTTTGGCGTTGCTGGTGCTCAGTTTTTTTTTTCGCGGTCGGAAAAATTGAGAGCACTGCAAAAGGTTGCTAGGGATTGAACTACTTCATGTGTTACTAGTGTCAACTTTGATTTGAATCCGAACCATGGTCTAATATTTATATGATTTTCTTATCAGACGGTTGAAACATTTATCGGAAAGAGTGAAATATCACACGAGTTTTAAAAAAAATTAACATTGAACATAAGCATGACATGGAGGCGTTGTCTATTTTTTTAAAGATAAGTTAATCAACGTGATATTTAAAGGAGCATCAAGCTTGTTAATAAATCAATAACAAACAACACAAGACGCATTCTTTTCCCGAAAAAGTTACTCTGAAACATAACGTATCCTGATAGGTAAAGGTCAGTCATCTATCCTAGATCTTATTTAGATACCCACCATTCATAGATTTCACATAACTAGTTCCAAACCCTTTTTGAGTTTTATTCCGAAAGGGTAATTTCGCTATAAATTTGTATTATTCACCCATATTTTCGTTTTCTTTCGAACCATAAAGTTTTTTTTTTAATGAAAAAAACGGTTCGAACGAAAACAAGAATATGGGTGATTATCACACTGTTCTCGGAGATAGCTGAACCGGATCAAGTGTAAGCGATTTTATTTGGTTTGCTACTCCCATAGAGCTCTATTGAATTTTATATTGATGGCTTTTTGAGATAATTTTTTGTCGGATTTTTTTTTTAGAGCTTTTAAGCCTAATGGGTCATTCACCTCAGGATTCTGAAGATGTGTTTTGACCAGTGAGTTGGTACAGTAGCGAGATAAATCTCTAATGTACTTCTCATTACTTCACATAACTTGATCAGTGTTGGTCATATTGAATATCCAGGACTACACTGCTCTCACCCGGACATCTTCTGGCTTGGCATGCACAGTTTGACACATAGATTGATTATTTTTTACCCTTCTTACAGAGAAGGGTACACATATCGCATGGAAAACCAACTTTCAATTTATGCCACTTATATACCATTCGACTCAGAAAATGTATGTGTGTGTTGCATAATTTTGGGCGACATGTTTTTCAGGACCGATTTGGACAGAAATTTTGCAATGAACAGGACCAATAGTTATGAGAGAAATCAATATTTATGTTCTCTAGAACCTATTTTGCCTATTCTATCTCATCTACTGAATAAATTGTCTAAAACCGTAATCCCTGACCATATACTGGATCTTAAAATATCATGTAAAACCTTATTTTTCACTCACCAGTGTCACCTAGTACCCCATTAATCAACTTAACCCGAACAGGAGAAAATAACTAATGAATACCTAATTTATACGTGATACCACAATTTGGTGTTGACCACCATGACATAAGAGGTGGCAATGCAAAATACTTTGAAAATAACAAGAAGTGATATCTGGATACCAAGAGAATACCTGTGTGGTATTGTTTTGGTATTGCATTATCATACATACTTTAGTATTTATTTATTCATTTATTTATTGTTCCAATGATTCATCTGACATATAGTTGTCTTAATGAATTAAAAAAGAATAAATAAAACAAAACAAAAAAAAAGTGTCCTGGTTCTAATTCAGGACAATCTTCTAATAAAAACAGTTAACGGCACACTAAAGCCAAAAAATGCATAGACGTCATTAAAAGCATTAGCGACGACTCGGATAGGTTCATTCAACCCATATTCTAGATAGAGCTGGAATTAGGGCGTAACAGCTTTTGTAAACAATGACTTCTATCGATGATTTCTAGAATCTAAAGGCGCGCCCACGCAGACCAACATAACCATTGGATAGGGAAAGTATTTCCCTACCCGATGAGGAGGTTGGTTTGCGTGGGCGAGCCTTGAGTTTCTAGAAATCATCGATTGAAGTCATTGTTTACAAAAGCTGTTAGGCCCTAATTCCAGCTCTATCTAGATATTGCCGATTACGAGCTGCGAAATGTACAGAATTACGCTGTCTAATCACTCTCTCAGGTGCGTAAAAGAAAAGCTGCCGCAGTAATTCGGGGGAATCAAGCTAGCTGGTAATGATCTTAGCAGTAAACCACAGCTTGAGCATGCCGTCTTCTTTGTTCCATGGTGTCAATTCCAAGCAAACGACAGCGATCCACGTAAGACGGCAAGTTAGCCGTGTCACGCCAAGGCAGATGACGAAGCACGTAGCGAACAAACTTTCTCTGTACACTCTCAAATCTGGCTACTCTGCATGCTTGGTATGGGCACCAGACGACAGCACTATACTCTAAGATTGAACGTACTAACGAACAATATAGAGCCCGTAGGCCAAGCGGATCGCGAAAGTCTTCAGATATTTTGAACATAAAGCCAAGCTGCCTGTTAGCTTTAGTCAGGATCAGTCTTGTAAGCGGTCACGGTAGTCGACACATTTTCTGTGATAATCGACTGTCTTTGCCTCCGACACTTACAAAACAAGCTATCATAGTACAGTACCAAACTCAAATGTCATTTAACATGCTCTGTCATACGACACTGTCACCGAATACCGTCACGAATGTATGTATTTTAGTTTTTCTCATAATAAGAGCTGCTGATGTTGTGCTTGTGTGAATTCTGAAAATAGCAAGCAATGATGTCCTAGGATTAACATTTCTGATCATAAATCGTTTAATTTACACCAAATTGAGGAATTAGAACCAAATCACTCATGTCATATGATAGTTATTTGATAATTTTCTTTTTGCTCCAATGTTATTCTACCGGTTGTGTTGTGTGAGAGAGACGACGGTAGAGCATGAGTGTATGATTACAAACAGACTGTCGCGCACGACAAAGAAGCGAGTGTCGTAAAAAACGTCTACTGTTTCAAATCCTGGTCAGGATGTCATTGTAGTGCGGTTTGAAGGTCAATTCACAGTCGAGTGTTACTCCCATTTCTTTGACCTGGCTTATCCTCTCTAATGTTTGCCCGGAAATGGAATTATCAAATATTATCGGGTTTTGTTTGCGGTGAAATGATATCGCATTGCTCTTGTTGATGCTGAGCGTCAAGAAATTACGGGAACACCAACTCTGCAGACGATCCACAATCAGCTGCAACTCCTCACAATCAGCGATGCAATTGATAACCACATACATTTTGACATCGTCAGCGTAGAATAGCCGGCATCAAGGTGGCAGTAGATACGAAAGCTCGTTGACGAAGAGCGAAAACAGAAGGGGTCCCAGATTACTTTCTCGGGGAACCCCGGAAACGTTCGTGAACACTTCAGAACGAGAAGCTCCAATCGTAACGCAAAGCGAACGGTTCGTAAGGTAAGGTATGAACCACGAGATGGAGGATCCAGACACTCCGAGTTTCTCAAGCTTGCTCAAAAGAATGTTGAGGTCTACTCGGTCAAATGCAGCCTTGAGATCAGCGTAAACTGCGTCGATTTGTCCGCCAGAGTCCATTGTCCGAACGCAGAGCGACACGAATTCGGTCAAATTTGTTGTAACTGATTGTTTTGGGTAGAATCTGAGTGGTGCGAAGACGGACCTCAAAATCGAACCACTTTCGAGCTGTCAAATCGAACCACTTTTTTATCTTTGTGGTTCGTTGAAATAGATAGAAGTATTGTTATCGTCCAAAATAAAAAATAAATATTTTTCAGTAATGTTTTTGATCTTTTTAAAAACGTGATTCGAAACGACTCAAACAATTAAAAATAACAGTATTATTGCGTATTCTGGACCAAAGTAGACTCCTGCGCTGAAAAAAAACCCTCCGATTTTTTTTCGCTCAGGAACGACTGTGACTTCGGAGAACGTTCTAAGGAGATTTGTGATGATAGTACAAAAGTTCCAGGAAATTTCAACAGATTTTTCCCGCGACAGAAGAGGTTTCAGTGGATATTTTAGTTGCTGCCAGCGAGGTTCTACGGGGGTTCTATAGAGTTTTCATGTTCGAGTTTCACACGATTTGGAGGGAAGTCAAATCGTTGCCATTGGAGGTCCCAGGGAATTTCGACAGCATTTCCATAGATATCGTCGGCCACATTAAATTTGCATCTGATTTGCAACAATTTATACAAATAAAAATTACTATGTTTGATTGCAAGTCAGGTAGAGGATGTGTCAGGGTTTTATTCTTTCTTGACTTCCCTGAAATGAAAAGTATATTTTGCAGACAGAAGCAAAACAGGGATGAGATTAAATGAGGATGCATTATACAGACTTTTCTGTGGATATTTATTTAAACATCTTAAAAATCAAACATTATACATTGTTCCACTATTGAATCTTCGTTTTTTTGTTCTTTTTACGTGAGCACACTTGATTCTATACATTACAAATCGTTTCAAAAATTTTCCTTGTAAATTATGACAATTTTCTCCTGTGTATGGGATATTCACTAGGAGGCTGAGCAAGTGCTTATTTAAACTGATGTTCTGATTTTTGATTGTATCAAAATTTATATCTACAGTGTTACTCAGGGCCACAAAATACCAGTACATTTCAATCGAAATAAAAGTTGATTCAGTGAATTGCTTATGGCATAAAGTAGAATATTTAGCAAATGATGTTGAAGGTGGCTTTTTCACTAAACATGAATTTAGGCAAGTAGAACAGACTGTACAGTTACGCTTTATTTGGCCTAGAATATGGCATCCAATATGATAGATCATATTCCTTTGTGCGTTTGTCAGGTTATCATCTGAATCATGTTCTGGAGTCAAAGGTACAGTTTGAGTTGAACTTACAGGTCTAACCTTCTTTGGGACATGTTCACATAGCCCAGATACTTGCGATCGTTCATCTTTTTCGTATGCTGACCCACGAATATGTATCACGAACGCCGAAAGAGTTAATGAACGCAAAGCGTCTCGAAACTGTACTGCGTTCGGTCGTGGCTGTTTTGCTCTAACCTGTGAAGATAATTATGGTTTATATTTAAATCACAGTGAAAAATCAGATCGTACTTGTGAAAACAAATTTTCTAAGCAGTCCTGGAAAAATCGAGAAGTTGGAAGGATCTGTAAATGAAATAATGTGAAATCGTTTTGATCAGATTGTCCCAAAAAACTTGATACCTGGTGAGCTTGAGGATCAGAAAGCAGATATTCTTGCAAACGTAAAACTGCATGTGTAGCCATGATTATAGAAGACTGCCAAGGTTTCCAAGTACCTTTCTCGCCAACTTTCAAGGAGTAATTAATTAATTTAGCTTTATTTAGGAGGCTTTCAGCCTTAGGCTGGTTCGCCTCCAATCTTTCAAGGAGTATGTGCAGCCAACATAACGACGAAAAAACTCGAGGTCGCTATTATATTTTTGTGCGAAGCCCAAATTCAGCTCATCTCCACTGCCGTCACGAGAATTCATAGTGACATACCACTGTGCGAGGTCACGAATAACCTGGCGGTTGCCAAAAGCTCATTTCTTCCTGTTTCCTGGGCCATAAATTCCAATGAACTTGCAACATCCGTATTCACATATTTCCATGAGTTGATAACCTTCATTTTCTCAACACTAGACACATTCAGCGTAAAATTGACGTCGTCCAATGTCAATCCATGCATGGGTTTCATTTTCTGGGAGTTCTCCCAATTGACGAGCTCGGTTAAATGGTCTATATTTGCGACATTTGCTTCCAGCAAGGGTTTGTTTTCAACGGTTGGGCCAAGAAGAATAACACGATTGTTTATCCAGCCTCGCACTGCCGATTTGTACACGTGTACGGGGTCCGGTATGAATTCCAGATGACGCTCAGGATCAGTAGGGTGTTGCAATGCTTCTATTTGCATAATAGAGGATTTGGACGTACTAATCCCGAAGTCCGCCCACATTCTTTTATTGCAAGCTCCGCAATCACTTGTGACAAAATGAATCCTCAGGCCGATGTTCTCAGCCTTCTGTACGATGTCCAAGATTTGAGGCTTCAACAACCCTTTTGCAATTGAATCGCCCGTTAGGTGATAACCGACAACTTGTTTCCACCTAGACCAAATACCTGCGACCATAAACACCAATCCATTTTTTGCCATTTCTTCTGAGTCTCCCAGTGTAATTTTTCCCATTTCTTGCTGTGACGCAGGATCGTATCGAATGATCTCCTCAATCGCCATCTCGTCAATAATGATGCCGCAATCTTTATCTGCATCCTCAAAACTATCCATTTTGTGGCGAAGCAAATTGAAAACTTCTGTAGATATTCCTAGAAGAGCAAATTATCTGTTCAAAAATATAATTACGCAGATTATAAAAATTACCAGGCATAAACTGAAAGTTTTCGATTCTTTCCAGTAGTGTTCGAGTACTAGGAAGAGGAAATCCCATGTGACGCATGTGTTCTTATCCTTTTCCACAAGCGTAACGGAGTCTGATGCCTTGATCTACAATATTTTCCAGTTCCGGCGATCGCCAATCTTCATCGTTAACAACTTTATCACTTTCGTCAATTGTTTCACTGATAAATGGACCATCATCATATGTTCGCAGTGTAGGGATTGCATTTTTATCACGATAAGCAACTGAATTCAGATGTTTTACACAATTTTTATCAAAATGAATACTGCACAACCGGTCACTGGGTTTGATTTGAAAATTGAGATCCACCTCACAGAAACTGAGCCACTCTTTTCGTACTGCTGAATCCTTGGGAGACCTGAATAGGCTTCGCTTTTCGTCGTGTCCATCTTTATAATTGCAAAAGTGAGCAAAACACTTCATTCTGAATTTTATTCCACTCCGTAAAAACTCCAGCTATGAACAATGTCAACAAACAATCACAAAGTCACAAATCGGCTCTGCACAAAAAGCCGTTCGACACTTCTCTCTACCAACCGACAGTGATGAAACGTTTATTTCAACACTACCAACATGAAGAAAATTTCACTTCGCACCACTCAGGGTAGAATCAATGCTGAGCCGTGGAGATGTAATTTTTACTAGAGCTTTGGCAAGATAGCAACATAGTGATGTGATTCCTCTGTAAATCTGGACATTCCTTTAATCACCTTTCTTGTGGACGGGGAACATATACGAACATTTCCACGCCTCAGGAAATTTACTCTCCTGTAGTGACAGATTAAATAACTTCACCAAGGGAGTGAACAACGACTCCGAACACAGCTTCACAACGGACGCAGGAATGCCGTCTGGACCGGCAGCAAACGAGAGTTTCAATCTTTGAAGAGCTAGATTGACGGTATGTTCACTGATGTGAAACGGACGGAGCTCAAATGCTCAAAATCTGTTGGAGAATCGTTTATAGCAATCGTGACTTGATTTGGTGAGGCCGAAGATTCATTGAACGAACTCATGAAATGTTGAGCATAAAGGCGGCATTTGTCCGCTTCAGATTCAGCGATTTGCTCACCGAGATGAACTGACAATGGCAAACCGACTTCGTTCTTTTTAGACGACCAGAAACGCTTTGGATTTCTGCGAAGAGATGATTGCGTACGGAAGACATATCGTCGATACAGGAATCTGTTGCATTTCCTATAGTAGTAACTTGTGCGGTTGAACTCATGCTTCGGTGGCTTTGGTGCGCCCCGGGCAATAGGTACAAATTCAGCCATGATATCCCAAATAATTTGACTAAAATATTCAACGGCATCGTCAACACATCCAGCTTATTGTAATGGTCGCCAATCGATACCGGAAATAGCAGCACTAATCGCAATATAGTCGGCTCGACGGAAATCCAGTGTACGATTATTTTCGGAACAATCCTCAAAAACGATTGACGCTGTCGGAGGTTCATCAGGACGTCTAAATCAGGGTGGTCTGAATCAAGAAAGATCAGAGGTTCTATGGCTTCCGAAACGGTGCATGCCAGAGTTGCAGCTTCGTTAGACATAACAAGGTCTAGAAAGTGAGCGTTTCTATTCATTTCACCATTGATCCGCGTGAGGCCATGTAAAGCGAAACCGTCGATAAGCGTTGAACTAGCAGCCGATAGAACCGATTGAGGCTCAACCTGGAAAGGCCCATCGTACGACTTACTCCACCGGAGCAAAATCTGGTTATAATCTCCGAGCTGCAGAGCATAGTCATTGAATTCCAAATTGGAAACAATAGCACCGATGGCGTTCACATGGCCCTGAATACCAATGACGTCGTTGCGGCGGTCAGGAGGTAAATAGATCACGCCTACACCTAATAACTCGACTTGGCGTAGTAATTCAAACCAACAGCTGTTCTAGAGCATCGGAAACAGGTGTCGGATCGATATAACTGTTCCAGCTAGATGAAACTGCGATTAGGACACCTCCACCACGGGTTTTTGCACTGTTGGCGGCATTACGGTCTGTGCGATAAACCGAAAAGGCATTTCCGAACAGTTGAGCACTGTATAAACGGTCATCGAGTCATGTCTCCGTCAATACAATGCCATCATAATCGCACTCGCTAGCGGACAAAAATAACGAATCTACCTTGATCCGTAGTCCTCGAACATTTTGGAAGTATATGCGCAGGAGATGAGCTACGTTTACAGCGCTAACTGCAACAGATGCGTTGTCGGCCGATGGAGCCGTGGTGGAAGGTGAAGAGCTGCATACAATACCACTGGAATTCGAACAGACATCAGGACATCAGTATTGGAATGATATTGTGGGAACATGTGTATGGTATTATTTCTTGGTATTTTACCTGTTATGTCAGGGTCTTCCATACCAATTTAAGGTATCGAGATATTCGTTTCATCGGTTCGGGAACCTATTCGAAATTTAAAAAGTTTCTCTCAACTGAACATTTTTCCTGAAGCAGTTCCGTGCGACTCAATTTAGAGTTCTAGTGCTTACTCAATTTTGAGGTTTTGACATTTACTCGCATGTAAACAGGATTACTTACTTTTAAGTTTTTTTTCACTCAAGCTACTCAAAATTGAGTTTCACACAACTTGCTCAATTTTAACTTGGCGCTGTCGAGTTGGGCGAATAGAACTCAATTTTCGGTTGTTTTGTTCTTTTCGTTTTTGACAACAACAAGAGAGCAAGTCAGTGTTCACTCGGCTGTCGACAAAAGCAGGCCACTCTCGATGTGTGCCACGCGATTGTCTGTTTTCTCGGCAGCAACCATTGTGTGGTCCTCCTCATTGTTCTTCATCAGCAGTTCTTTCGGTCGATGCGTCGTCGACTTTGGAAAGCAACCGTTTCGTGATGAGTGTGTGAGTGCTGACCACGTTTTGCGTCCATTGCTGCAATGGACGCGCTCTGACCCTCGTTGGCGTACAACAATTTGCCATACAATGAAACTACTGGAAGCGGCTCCAGTTCTGATGGAGAAGGCTTTTTGGATAGCGGAAGATAAAGTGTTTATTGTGTTGTACCTTTTGACTATATTTTTAAGATGTATTGTATAGTGACCAAAAATCCTCGGCTCTGTAAAGTTAATTCGGTTGAGCCTTATCAAATAAATTAATAAACAAAAAAAAAAAAAAAAAAAAAAAAAAAGAGAGCAAGTGAGAGGCATCAACTGAAAAGTAAGTTTAAAGAACTCAACCGTTGGGTAGATTTGGCTCTACATGAAGGGGAAAACAGGTTATTAACTGATTTTCGAAATACTAATACAATGATGCAAGTCAACATCAAGGCTACCTTTAATGATTATCTTAGTCGCAATGTTCCCAAGTAATATTGCAGGTTTAATCGAGGTTTTATAGCAATGTACAAGTCTAAATCATGTTCTACGGAACCCTCATAAAACCAAAATTGCTACTTGGGTTTATTGTCCATCGACGTCTGTAAAAAAGTTGGAAAAACTTTGATTGACGAGTGGTATTAGATACATATTGAAACTATTCAGAAACCGTACGATTCAATTCCCAGACGAGTGCAAGGCTAGTCTTTACTTCCAAAAAAATCTCTCTCAATATTATTATTGAATTTTCATCGGTGTGTACGAAACTTTTCAAATCTTTTCATATCGTCACATCTTACATGTTGACGAAAAGTAATGGAAAAAGAACTGTCGTACGACATGTATTGGCGTTAAAATATAATTAATAACTGCTATAGGTTCCCCGGGGGCATCTCGATGGTTCCGAAACTGACCAATGTGGTCAATAATCCACTTCTACAGAAACCTTTTTGATGAAAAAGAAAGAGCTGTTGAACGGCACATTTTGGTGCAAACATGTAATTGTCCCCTGCCAAAAGCAGCCAATCAAGTCAATGATCCAATCTATAAAAAGTCTATTGATGAAAAACCGCTAAGAAAGAGCATGTTTTGGTGTAAAAATGCAATTGTCTCCTGCTACAGGTTTCCGTGGGACCTCTCGGTAGTTCAGTGAGCAGGAAATATGATCAATGATCCAATTAAAATTTATAGAAAGCCTACTGATGAAAAACCATGAAGAAAGAAATATCGTATGCCACAGTGGTGTAAAAATGCAATTGTGCCCTACTGCAGGTTTCCCGGAGGACATTCTGGTGGTTCCTAGGTGGCCAATGTAATTAATGATCCAATTCGAACTTTATAGAAAGCCTACCGATGCAAAACCATGAAGAAAGAGCTGTCGCACGGCATGTTTGGTGCAAAAATGCAATTGTCCCCTACTTAAGGTTTCCTGGGGGCATTCCGGTTGTTCCGATAGTGGCCAATGCGATCAATGGTCCATTTAAAGTCTTTAGAAAGCCTACAGATGATAAACCACGAATAATGAGGTGTCGTACGGCATGTTTTGGTGTAATAATGGAATTGTCCCCTACTACAGGTCCCTCGGGGGTGCTCCGTGTTTCCGGAAGTGGCCAATGTGGTCAATGGTTCATTCAAAGTCTATAGAAAGCCTACTGATGAAAAACCATGAAGAAAGAAGTGTCGCACGACATGTATTGGTGTAAAAATTAATTTGTCGTCTAGTACAGGTTCCCCCGGGGGCACTCCGATGGCTCCGGAAGTGGTCAACGTGGTCAATGATCCATTTAAAGTCTATAGAAAGCCTATTGGTAAAAAAAACTACGAAGAAAGAGGTTTCACATGGCATGTTTTGAGTGAATGAAAGAACTGACCGCACTTAGAACCCTCCCTCAGGACCGATTTCAGGGAAATGACCATATCTCGGTTAATTCTGAGCCGATTTTAGCTCTTGGCGCGTCATTCGCTTATGAACAAAAACACAGATTAGCAAAGGATACCCTGAGAAAAACTCATCACAAATTCAACAATTTAGCAATATTAATGTGTACATCAAGTATAGTAGCACATCAGTGGGTAGTCAAACACGGTATCCCTCCACTTCGTGTTGGAACCAGTTGGTTACAATCTGTGGATTTTCGTCTGTATAAGTTATTGTTGGTTGGGAAAATTCACGTATTGTTAAACCTAAAACAGTAGACCCAGAGAACCTCGTATCGTATAATAAAACGGTCTCACACGGATCGGCTCGGAAGTCAAGATGTGGCCATGCCACGGTCAGCCGATGTCGTCAACGACGGAAGACGCCTGCCAGCCAAACGAGCCAGGAACGCTTGCTGAGCCGTATGTGGCTGATGAACGCCACCAGACCGCCATTCTCCCATAACAGCAACAACACTGGTTGCAGCCCGCGCCGCAAGTTTTCGGTCACACGGCAGCCGTATGGGCCAATTCCAGCGTCGTGACGCCGTAAGAGATCCCGCTGCAGCAGTGAGTACAGTGCCAATTTTAAACCCTCGCATACACGCCACATATATGTGAAAACTCACACCCACACGCCACAGAAGAGGGCAAGAAATGTTTTAGAAAATGTGAATGTCCCTGTGTTTGCATACTTTGTCCGCGTAGCCCTTCCGAATACCCAGTAACATGCCGGCCCTGCGACACAGTACAGGGGTCTCATGCTACTGAGCTAGTTACCCGGGAGTGTTTGGTCATGCCAAAGTCACAGTGTTTTCACTGGCATTAATCTCGCCATCCAGAAGGGATACATATCCGAAAATTAAAACCGATGCTTGCTTCTTTGTAGTGGCGTTCAACCAAATTTTTGATGAGATCTGTAGTAATCCAAAAATCATGAAGTTTCTAAAAACACCTTAAACGCCCTTTTGTTGCAGATCAACCTCCCAAAATGTTGGTATTAGTTTAATAGTTATCTTTTACGCTCTATTACTACT
Source organism: Ochlerotatus camptorhynchus (assembly GCF_037179485.1). Lineage (NCBI taxonomy): Eukaryota > Metazoa > Arthropoda > Insecta > Diptera > Culicidae > Ochlerotatus > Ochlerotatus camptorhynchus. The sequence continues at coordinate 872,599 of NW_027040732.1, read as the reverse complement.
TCAAAGAAAATCATGAAATTTATTAAGACACCTTAAACGCATTGTTGTTGTTGCAGTTCTACCTCCCAAAATTTTAGAGGAAATCAATAGGCACTTATAACCCCTACTGCTTTAGAATCATCAAGTTTCCAAAGACACCTCAAACGCCCTGCTTCTGCAGATCAAACTTTCATTATTTTGGGAGGAGATCTATAGTAGGGTGTTTCATTTTGAAAAAAGTGATGAATTTTTGATAGGCCACCCTCCAGTTCGATTCATAGCCCCAAAATATGAACCTGTGCAAAAAATGGTAAAGATTGATGAAGGTTTAGAGGTCGCGCCAATGATTTGGATTTTGTATGGAGATTTTGGTGAATTAGTATGGGAAATTATTGATTTTCGTTTACATTGCTCTAACTTTGGTTGTAGTTGTCCAAATGTTGAAAAAAAAAAATATGTGGTTGTCATGACAATGATCAACAAGCCTGTTGTTGTTGCGATGAAATTGGCGTTGTTGCCTTGTACATATTCATCTGTCAATTTACCCTATTTTGCCATTTTTTCACATTTTTATAATTCTTGATACGCTGCAAAACTGAGCGTAGCAACTGTAGGCTTTTTGTTTATTGCCATAGCAATAACATACTAAATTTTTTCGACATTTGGACAAGTAGAAGCAAAGTTATAGCGATATAAGCGATTTTTTAAATTCTTCCATAGTAATTCCCATACAAATTTCAAATCATTGGCGCGACCTCTAAACCTTCATCAATCTTTACCAATTTTTGCACAGGTTCATATTTTGGGGCTATGAATCGAACTGGAGGGTGGCCCATCAGAAATTCATCACTTTTTTCAGAATGAAGCACCCTAATCTATAGTCATTCTTATCGCCAACGTGCTACTACAAAGACAAGCATAAAATCCTGCTGCTTTAAAGTCATCTAAAAAAATATGAAATTTCTAAAGACACCTTAAACGCCTAGGTACAGATAGATTTTAATTTTGGAACTCCCGAACTCCCAATAAATTTCCTGGTTATTAATATTTGACAACTTTTATAAGAGTATCTAAGAACATCACGAAAATATTGGTTTTACGTGTGAAGAGATGATCTTCTTTTAGAAATTTCCTAATTCTCATGGAATAATTGCAGCAGTGTATAGAAAGACAAAGCAATTTCTTTTTTTTTTAAATTTTGGTTTCTATTGTTTTGAGAAATATTTTTTTTTCCTTGATTAGTTTTCCGTCGATTTTGTTCTCCGTGCTGAGCACCAATACTACCGACGCCAGGAAAGCAGCTCCCACACCTGGACCCTACCTATCGACCCATCAACTCATGAATCAGGGACCAACGGCTTTACTTCCCTTGTGGCGTGATCAGAGATGTTAAGCCTCAGAAAATCCCGGCGGCGCCGACGGGGATTGAACCAAGGCCTGCTGGGGTGAGAGGTAATCACGCTTACCACTACACAACTGGTGCTGCCGTTGTGAGAAATATACCAGATGAGTTATTTTCGTTGAAACCAGGCCGCCTTTGATACATGGACTTTAAATATTTAAATATATCCGCTTGATTGGTCGAAACTGATTAAAAAAAATGAGATTGCCACTTTCCTTAGCTCAAATTAACGGACCCCTTACTCGTCAAGGGACCTTACAGTTTTCAAATAAGTTGAATTTTTAGCAATTCTTGACATATTTATCATGTTAAATCTTTGAGTTTTCATATGGAACCCTCATGCAAACAACACGTTATTATGAAGAGAAAGACTAGGCCTTTCATTCGAAATGGAAATATTTTTGGCGGCCATCTTGGATTAGGCCGCCATTTTGGATTTTACCAGAAACACGTATTTTTCTCTATGTTCGCAACCACCGATTTTGATTTTGATGTCAAATATCTTGGAGTAATTCTAAATAATAAACTTAATTGGAAAATGCATCTAGAGCAGGCAAAAACAAAACTACTAATGCTCTAAGGATATGCAAAAGAACATTCGGGGACTCAAACCGAAAATGATCCATTGGATTTACTCGGCAATTGTGAAACCCAGGATTACTTATAGTGCATTGGTTTGGTGGCCACAAACAAAAGAGAGTGTTGCTCAGAGAAAGTTAGAAACACTCCAAAGGTTAGCAACTCTCTCAACAGGTGCAATGAGAAGTACTCCATCGAAGGCATTCGATGCTTTGCTTTGTATGCTACCATTGCATCAATTTGTACAATTAGAGGCCGAAAAGTGTGCTCTAAGGATTACAAGGTCAGCGAAACGCTTTGAAGGAGACCTTAGAGGACATCTTAGGATTCTAAAAACTGTTAGGATCAAGTCTCTAGTAAGGAACAACGAAGACTGAATGAAGAAAAGTTGCAATTTCAATCGACTTTTTCAAGTATTTGACCCTGGGCGTAATTCATGGCAATTTGGTGGTCTGGTTCTTTGTTCAGCATCGATTGTTTTTATACAGATGCTTCAAGATTGAACAATTAAGTGAGAGCAGGAGTAACTGGCCCAACTGTGTTTCATGCTGAAATCCAAGCAATTTTAGAGTGTTCTATTGTTTGCGTAGAAACTATAAGAGTTCAAATATATGCATCATGTCCGACAGTCAAGTTGCTCTAAATGCTTTAAAGTCGGCGACATGTCCATTAAAACTTGTCTGGAAGCGTGTTCAATCACTTGAAAAATTGTTTGGTCATAATGAAGTCAACTTATATTGGGTTCCTGGTCATGGCGGGATTGACGGAAATGAAAGAGCTGATGCACTAGCAAGACTCGGATCTTCTCAGAGCCCTTTTGTGGTTTATGGGCTGCATCTCGTGAGAATCTTCATAAATGGAGGAAAATTGGAAGAGCACTTGCATTGCTAGGCAGTCGAAGCGATTCATTAATCCACTCATTTCTGTGACCCGCAAAATCCTTGTCATTCACAAGACGCGACGCGAGACAAGTCTTGTGAATGTCGTGTAGTTCTTACGTTAGCACAAAACATATAAAAAAAATATAAAAAAAAAATAAGTAAAATCCTTGTACTTTCTAAAAAAGGTCTTAGCATATATGCAGGTCTTATAACAGATCATTGGTGCTAGTATCATATATAACAGGTCATTGTCAAAGCCGTTATCACTTGAAGCTGGTTGGAAAACTTCAAGATGATGTATGTCGCTTCTGTGGCATAGAAAAGGAAGACTCGGAACATTCGCTATGTCACTGTCCGGAAATATCACGCGTGATATTGGAACAAAATATCATGCTTGATATTGATTTTAAAAGCTCCTTTGATATTGCGAGACTATTCACAACGTGCAAAAATCAAGTTGAGAATTGACTCGACAGAAACATGATTCCGTTGCACATCGTTTTCTTAGAAACAGAAAGTATAGGTACCTTGCTATCTCTTTTTACTCTTCACCGATGGCAGACACGAAGTGACTGCTGCCAGCCATTATGAAAGTTTCGGTTGCGTTCGGGTGTAAAGCAAAAATTATGAAACTCAATCTCACATCACTTCGCTCGCCATTTTGTTTTCGAACGGATCGTGTTTTTCTTGCGGCGCCGTAAAAAAGCGAATAATTTGGCAGTTAAATGTGTTTTTCAAACAATTCAGATAGTGAAATAACATAAATTAAACATAGAGACCAAGTGAAGAAGATTCTGTACGAACCAAAACAAGAAATTAGAAGAAAAGTGATCAAATTAAGTTGCGGGCTGAGAAGGAGAAGACGAATAGTATTAAGAAGAAGAAGAGAAAAACAGTACTAGGTTAAGCGAAAAAAAAACAGTGTTAGGTTAAGTGAAGAATACAAAACAAGTCATTACAATTAGAAATTAGAGAGCAATAAAAGAAGATACAAAATGAAATCAAACATCGTGACCAGAAAGCAGTATAAAATCGGAGAAACGCAGCAAGCAGTGAAACCAGGAGGACAAAATGTGGAGAAAACAAAAAAATCAACATCGAACAGAACCAGCACTCAACAGGACAATCAAACTGCAGAAACCTCAACCAGGACAAACACGAATGGTGTGATGGACGTGGTATTTATGGAACCAGCTGACTTCGAGAAACAAACGGCAAGATTCCCGATTGAAGTGGCACGAGTACTAAATTCAAGAAAGATCAACTATCTGGACATTGTCAGGGTAGGAAGACTAAGATTCAAAGTCACGTTTGAGTCAGAAGCTGCTGCCAACGTGCTGAGAGGCGAGAAGCTGGAGCAGCAAAATCTTAAATGTTTCGTACCGTTCGTGCTGAGACAGACGATTGGATTGGTCAAGGGAATCCCAAGAGAATACAACGAAGACGAGTTGATGGAGAACATGGAATCGGACACAGAAGTATTGAAAGCGGAAAGAATGAAGAAAAGGAACAAAGAAGGGAAGCTGTTAGATACGAACAATGTAAAGATTACATTTAAAGGAAGCAAGCACCCAGACAACATCATGATCTTTGGATGCAAATTCAAAGTCGAACTGTACATATTTCCGGTAAAGCAATGTGCGAACTGCTGGGGATATGGACACAAGAAGGAGCAATGCAAAAGAGCTGAAAAATGTAAAAACTGCGGACAGGAGCATAATCAGGAGGACTGTGTAACGGTTAAGTGTATAAATTGCGGAGGTAACCACAAAGCAACAGAGAGATTCTGTCCAATGCGACAGGAACAACGACAGATTTCGGAGATCATGCAAAGGGATAAGATAACGTTCAATGAAGCGAAGAAGAAATGCACACAAGAAAACACATTCGACATCCTACCGGACGATGAAGTGGAGTTTCCTAATCTGACACAACAGCGAAATTCAAATCCGGGATCGCAGTACAAGACTGTACTGGTTCAAAGGAATGGAACAAGATCCCAACAACAACAACAACAACAACAACAACGACGTCCAAACTATGCACAGGTGGTTATGAATGAAAATGTACCTCATCAATTCAACGAGAACCCATACAAGGTGGACCAATGGGAAAGAACAATAACGGAAATGAAGCGATTTTGGAGGAATCTGGACGTAATCAGGAAATTAATGAGGCTGCACTCGGGAATCAATGCAGAAATCATTACCAAGGAGGCATCGGCAATTGCTTATGAGGAACTCATCATCAGAATCAGTACCACAATCCAAGAAATCATCGAAGACATCCATAATGAACTAGCATCTATAACAGAAGACAAAGAAGTTACACACGAGAATATGGAGAAAAATGGATAAGAACATAAAAATAATGCAGAATAACATACAATCTTTAAGGCCTATAGAAACAAGAGAAGAGTTATCAATGTTTTTGAAAAAGGAGGAAATTATAATAGCTAGTTTACAAGAAACTTGGTTGAAACCAAATGAAAATTTCAGGATAAAAGGTTACAGATTGGTGCAGAGGTTAGAGATGAAGGATTCGGAGGAGTAGGAATTTTGATCAGGGAAGACGTCAATTACGAAGAGATAAAACTAGGCACCTACGAACCAGTAGAAGTAGTAGCAATACGAACAAAGAGCCTGTCGGTAAACTTTACAATATTCTCGATATACGTGCCACCGGATAGTAGGCTAGCCAAAAAGGAAATTGAGAGATTTGGAGAGATTTTCAGTCTAATCGAAAGAATGGATGGAGAAATAATGTTAACGGGAGATTTCAACGCAAGGCACCCCATGTGGGACGATGGGGTTAAACCATGCGCGAAAGGCACTGCTATGGCGAACGAACTGGCAAACTCAAAGCTGGTAATGTTGAACGACGGACAGAGTACTACGATTCCTAGGATCAACTCATCTCCCACGGCCATCGATCTGTCATTCGCGACAAGCCACCTAGCATCACTGACGAATTGGAATGTGCTACAAGAAGAGTTCGGTAGTATGCATCTCTGCATCAGCATGACAATACAATCTGAAGCACCGATATCGTGGGGCACACGAAAGAAAGTAAATGTACAACGAGCAATAGAAGGACTAAACTCACTAAGACCGCAATACCTATACTCCCCGGAAGAAATGCAACAAGTATTCGAGGAACAAATAGAGGCAGCTAGTTATGTAGTGAAGAATAAAAAGGCAGATTTTCTGAAAGCGTGCTGGAACAAAGATTTACAAAAAGCATACAATGAAAAGAGGAAAAGGCTAAGAAACTTCAACAAAGAAAAATCATTAAACAATCAAAAGGAGATGCAGAAAGCTAGAGCGGTGTTCAAGAAGCTAGTCAGGAAGGAAAAACGGAAATATGTACACGAACTACAGGAAAAAATAGAGGAATCAACCCAACCGAAGCAAATTTGGAACATAATTCGAGGATTGGACACGGCACTTACAGGATCAAAAAAAGGAGCGGACCATTCACCGTCCCTAAACACAGCGATGGAATTTATGAGAAGGAATTATGTCAAAAAAACAGAAAATCTAACATGGAAACACGGAATACAACAAGAAAAAGCGTACATGGGAGAATCACTAAATTTCGAGGAAATTTTCAAGGTAATAAAAAGCAAGAAAGATCACTCTGCTGCAGGTGTAGACCATATATCATACAAGATGATAAAGGGATTAAATATCGGAATGATAAGCGAAATAAGTGTACAACTAAATGCAGTATGGCTAGCAATCGAAATTCCTGAACGATGGCGGATTAGCAAGATGGTATTAATACAAAAACCCAATAGAGACCCAAATGATATCACGGCTAAGAGAGGAATTGCGTTGATGAACGTGTTTCTAAAAACAATTAACACTGTAGTCAAAGACCGACTTGCGAAGTATACAGATGAGATGGAATTACTACCACCACTGTCGTTCGGATTCAGAAAGGGGTATTCGGCAATAAGCAGCGTAAACTATATAGTCAATTCCATCAAGGAACTAAAAGCACAGAAGAAAAACTGCGTAGTATTCTTCCTGGACGTGGACAAAGCGTTTGATTCAGTAAACTGTCAAATATTGCTGGACAAAATGGAAAAATTGCAAATTCCGTGGGAAATTAGAAGATGGATATATGAATATTTGAACGAGAGAATAATGAAAATAACAGCCCAAGAACGAGAGGTAACAGTAACAGTCAACAGAGGACTAGCCCAGGGTTGCCCTTTATCACCAGTGTTATTCAATCTATACACGATTGATCTTCACGAAGAAATAGAAGAAGGAGTGTTCCTGACGCAGTTTGCAGACGACTTTGCGCTGATGATAGAAGGAGATAGCGAGGAAATAGTAGAAAAAGCGAATCGATGTATCGAGGTAGTCAGAACGAGACTTCAGGGATTGGAATTGAAAATGAATCCAGCTAAGTGTGCAGTTGTGAACTACAGCAAAATACCAGATCACAAGCTTAATATTAAGGTGCAGGGAGAAAGGATCGAAGTTAATAATACCCATAAGTACTTAGGATATACGCTAGATAAAGGCCTCATACACAAAAAGCACATAGAAGAGGTAACAACCAAAGCCAAGAAAAGCCTAAACCTTCTGAAAATGATTTCCTACAAAAAAAGCCCTGCTAATCCGGAAACTGTGTTAAAAATAGGAAATGCTATTGTTAGGTCCAAGTTAGAATATGGAGCAATCGTATACGGCAATGCTGCAAAAACGAATCTACAAAAAATAGAAACGGTCCAAAACGCATACATACGAGTTGCAATGAGATACCTTAAAAGCACACCTATTAATGTAATGCTAGCAGATAGTGGGTTATTGTCGATGAATAAAAGAATAGAATGGTTAAGTTTGAAAGAAACTATAAAAATCAAACACGGAAGTAATCCAAACAAAAAATTCATATACAAAGCACTTGACAATGAGTCCACAAATGGCACGTATATGACGGAGCTAGCAGAAAAACACATAGATATCATGTATGTACTAACTGAGAGACCAGAAAACTGCATTCAGGAGTTAAACAACTGCGATGAAATAACTGGATGGATACAGGACGGTATACCAAACAATAAGGAGAAAAAGGAAAACTTAAATCAGGAGCAATGGAGAGCAATAGTTGCAGAAATGATGAATAACAAATACAGTATGTTTCGGAAAATTTTTACGGATGCGTCAAAAAACCATAACGGAACAGCAATAGCAGCAGTAGACCTAGTAAGTGGACATAGAATAGCAGAGAAGATCAATCCGAAAACTAATATAATGAATGCAGAGCTGATGGCAATCCGAGAAGCGATAAACATGGCAATAGAGGAACAGTTACAATGGGTCGTAATTGTCACAGACTCAAAAAGCTCTTGTTCAACACTTAAAACTACGAACAATGGAATAAACAACCACTTCGTTCTAGAAATTATCCAGTTATTGCACAAAGCACGTAATAACAAGTGGGAATATAGAATTCAATGGGTTCCTAGTCATGTCGGCGTGTCAGGGAACGAAGTCGCGGATAAAATAGCGGTTGAAACTACGAAGAGAGAGCAGTCAAACTTTGGAAAACTAACACTACAGGATACCATCAACGTAGCAAAAGAGGATATATGGAACAGCTGGATAGAAGAGTATCAAAAATTGTCCCAGGAAAAAGGAGTAAAGCATTACGAATTTGCAGAGGTACCAGGGTCGAAGGTTTGGTTCAAGGACATGGCACTGACCACGAAAGAAAAAATAATGCTTACCAGGATAAGATCAAATCACTGCTTAACGAAGGACAGGAAACATAAATGGGGTTGGGAGGCAAATAGCAACTGTGAAATATGTCAAGAAGAAGAAAATATTGAACATCTACTATTCCACTGCACCAAGTGGGACATGATAAGATCGAATTACAAATTACTGCAAGATAGAAAACCGCTGACACAAATACTTAAAGAGGGGGACGAAAAGGAATTAAAATCAGTAGTAAAGTTTCTCGAGGAGGCGAAAATAACGGTATAGAGCCGAACATCAAGGACCATCATACACAACACCACCATGGAAAGCAACAACTATACGAACAAATAAAGAGACTACCTAATTGGCGAGATGGACCGTCACACGGTCTAAGCCAGGAAAAAGAGGAGCAGCAAAAAAAAAAAAAAAAAAAAAACTCAATCTCACCACAGTTTGTTGATATTATAGCTGGTGAGTTTTGTTAGCTTGATATTCCAAGCTGCGATATCACAGCTTGCAAAATTAACCGCAGTTTTCAACTTGTTGATTTCTGTCTACGAAAATCAAGTGTGAGCTTGGGCATTGGTGAGATTTGATTTTTTGATGTTTTCCCAACACTGAAAAGGCGTAAATTATTCGACAAGGGGCTGATAGAACCCTTTGACATTTGGAGAACAACTCCCTAAAAAAAGAGGAATATATCGCAATAGATCAGAAAAATAGTCACAGTGATGAAAGTACCCGACAAGAAAAAAAAAATGCTTTCTGATAGTTTCATCTTAGTATTCTTCTATGAATAAATGCTTAATAAACTATGTATCCCCATGTAGATAAAAGTCACTTGATATTATATTGTAGCTTGACCAGCTAATATTTACGTTGATTTTTGAAGTGCTTACTGAAAGAGGGATTAGCATACAATTCTACAATTACATTTCAAGATTTATTACACTTCAAAAGTTTAACCAAAGAAGAATACTAAGATGAAACAGTCGAAAGGAAAACTTTCTATTTTAGTGTCCTCTTCCACCGTCCCTCCGTATGCAAGGTGTTTTTGTGGTTATGGTGCCCCCTCGTTTGAGTGGGCGTTTAGCGCTATTTTATCAAAACAGTTTCACCAAAAATCAGTGATGTCCCACTTTTTAAAATACTGCAGTACACATAATCCATTATTTGTAAGGTTCACTTCCAAAAAACCATAATTCATAACAACTTTATCATACAAACGTTCATGTAAAGTTTCATAAACATTTCAGTTAAAGTTAAGCAGGGATCATAAACAATTTTTAATCATTTTAGGTAAGGTCAAGTTATGGTTCGCGTTTATGCGAAATAACTAAAGGCCAGAATAAATCCATAATATTAGTCGATATTATAAGTATGTTCATCAGTCTATGCAAAATTTGAAATTTTTGCTCCACATTGCTCAAACGGTTCCAAATTGGGGATTAGCCTCCCAAAATTTGAACTCATTTAGTGAGAAACTGACTTGGCACAAACCATTTGAAGTTTATATGGGAATTACTATGGGACCTCCCTTAGCTTAGTCGGTAAAGGCATAGCTACAAAGCAAGACCATGCTGGAGGTGGCTGGGTTCGATTCCCGGTCCGGTCTAGGAATTTTTCGGGTTGGAAAATTTCTCGACTTCCCTGGGCATAGAGTATGATTGTACTTGCCACACAATTATACTAATGCAAAAATGGTACAGGCATCGAAAGCTCTCAATTAATAACTGTGGAAGTGCATCTAGAACACTAAGTTGAGAGCACGCAATAAGCTAATTATGCCATACGCAATAAGCTTGAAATGCGAGGAAAAAGAAGAAGATGGGAATTACTATGGAGAAACCATAATTTCGGTTCATATCTATTTCAAAATTCACCAGTTCACTCTACTTTAGCTTCTTCAAAATTTTCTCAGCTACAACTTTATTGAAGACCAGTTTTCGATCAAATTTAAGGATCAAAAGTTATTATGATTCAAGTCACTATTGTCTTATGATTATGCTCAATCAAGTATTCAACAGGCAACATTGGTGTTTAATGCGCGTAGAATAGAGGACAACAATCATAGCTACTATTTCACACTTCAAAATACAGTGTTGCCCACAATACAGTTGCTTAATCTTGCCATACGATTATCAATCTCTTCAACAATTAGTAACTATTTAATTTGACGTTTGGCTGAAAAACAATTTTCTGCAAAGTTGTAGCTGATAAAAAATCCCATAAGAATAGCAATAGAATTTGTTAACAGTACAATATGTAAAAAGGCTAGAAGACGATGAACAAAAAGTTTTGTTCTCCCATAGTAATTTCCATATAAACTTCAAATGGTTTGTGCCAAGTCAGTTTCTTATCAAATGAGTTTAAACTTTCGGAGGATAATCAGGACCCGATTTGAAACCTTTTAAACACTGTGGAGCGAAAATTTCAAATTTTGCATCAGTCTAATGTTAACTTACTTCTCACTTCCAAGTTTGACTTTCTTTTGCATTTTTTTCGTTATAATAACATTTAATGAACATTCCTGCCAATTTTTGGACATAAGATGATCTGTTTTGGCTCTAGCTCACTCCCAACATCCATCCAGCAGTAGTGCAAAGTATCTGCACTTCTATGTGCTTTGGTTCGAAATGTTGAATCACACGTAAAATGTAACCGAACATAAACTCTAAGCCAACAAACATATTTGTCTGGCTGACTGTGAACCGGGGATCAAGTCATGCTCGAGCTTCCACACTCGTTGGCTAGAGATGTTCTTCGTTTTCTCCGTGCTCACCCTCCGTCCTCCTCATCCTCCGACTACTGCTGCTCTGTCTCGTTGTCTCCTCTGCGATATAGAGTTTTTTGTTGCTTCCATTCCTTTCGACTTCGTTATATATCATTTAATGATCTTTCATATACGTATGCGAGTTGCCTATTCTTGCTGTTTCAACTTGTTATTTCTCCCTCTTGGCTCACAGCTTTTTTTTTCTCTTATGATTTTTTTTTTTAGGTAGAAGGAGGTGGAGAACAAATCATCACTTTGCACCGTGAGTCTCCATCCCAGCAACCGAACCAAGCAAGGAAGCACATCGAGAGACTACCCCCGACGACACACCAACACATGCATCCTCTGTAGAGGCAACAAAAAACCAAAAACGAAACACAATCATCAAGGGGGTCATTCGCTGGTGTAAATCTATAGCACGTACAGCGGCAGTGACAGTTGAAACTGGCGCACTCTGATGGTGTGTTTTGGTACCAGTACAGTACATAGCAGAGAAGAGCTTACGAAACGCTTGAGTGCTCGGGTGTGAGTGAAAGGCACCCGACTGCTCTTGTGGTGGTGCTTCCCAGTTCCCTTTGCGCACGTGCACGTGTGTGTTTGTGTAATAGCGTGCGGCAATGATCGCCAGCGCCGCGGTGGGAGTGTGAGGTGGAAAACAAGCAGCATAACCCCCTCTGGTGGATGAAAATTTCTGTGTTCTCGGTGTATACAGAGTCGAAGTGTGTGCAGCGGTCGGTTTCTTCTGACTAGGGGTGCGAAGACGGGAACCAGGGGAAGCGAAATTTTATTTTATGCGTAGTTGTGAGTGAAGATTCCCGACGCACGTGTGAGTGTATGTGTTTGCGTGTATGTTGCCAGCAGCGAGGTGCCGTTTTTTTTTTTCGAACTGTGTGAATTGAGGCTTCAGGTTTTCAGTGGATAAGCAGTAGCAGAAGCAAACGCATCTCGCGCGAGTAATACCGTGTAGAAATTGACGGAGTGAAGCGTACACGCGTCGTCGTCGTCGTCGTTGTTGTCGTCGTCGCCGTTTTCGACCTCCATTCGCAAACAACTAAGAAGAAGTAATATTGAACGGAATTATCGGTATTTTTTCGGACTAGCACGGGTGAAAACAAAAAACCAAGCAAAACCTACAACTTGGCCCTGGATCCACGGTGTGTCGATCGCGATCGTCCGTGGCATTGAGTGTCGTACCCCTTCTTGTGGGGAGGCTGAAAATTGCAACAAGAAAAAAGATGACCTCCTGAAACGAGTAGCCGGGATTGCATTAGTAAAACAAACAAATAGCGGTGGCTCTTAGTAATGATTACTAAAAAGTGAAATATGTGTGAGTATCTTGAGTGTGTAATTCGGAACGCATTTTAATAGGCAGAATGGAATATTATCGATGCAATGGATAGAATCGCTTTCCAAGCGTAAAATTTGACAGGCTTGAGATTTCAATACTGTTTCGACATTTGTTTCACTGTGGAAACCATGGTGAGGGAGTAGAGTGACCGATTCGTCGCTCTGGATTTATATCAGTGTATTTGTTTGGGGTAGCCTTCTTCGGGGCAGTGTTGCTGTATTTTAAAATGTGCTTTTATCTCACACGTTGAATTTATATTTTTTAAACTTTCCGTTTGGTGGTTACTCGAGCTATTCAACGTATATTCTTGGTATACTCTATGGTAGTGTTTGGAACGTTTTTAAAAGTCTCGTTTAGTTCGTTAACCAGTGCATGTACCAAACACACATCAAATAGGCAACAACCATGCACAGTCGTAATCCAGTAATATTTGAGATTAGTGCTCCATAAAACGGGGTGAAGTTGATCATTGACGTGAAGTTGATTACTACATCGTTCAATTTTTGATTCTAAACCATTTTTGTATGCTATTGTTATGAAATAATATGTTCAGTGTTTTATAAAGTAGTACTTAATGTTTACATTTTTTTTTTAGAGATTAACTAGCCTAAGGCTAAAAATCTCTTTAATAAAGCTTTAAAAAAAAAAGTTTACAATTTTGTGGAAGTGATAAAGTGTGCAACTTTTTATTGCTCTTCAAAATCCGATCATCATCAGACAGGGCTGGTAGCAGGTCACTCTTTAGTGGCTATGTCACTATTTTCATGTCAGTTTCTAAAAAATCACTTTTTCACCAAAATGTGACTGAAGTCACTGTTTGTGAAAATGTAGTCACTAAAGTAACTTGTTTCGGCTAATGTTGAGAATAGAGAATTTTCTTTTAAAAAAACATCAAGTCACAGTTTTATTTAGCAACAAATTTTTGTTATAAAGATTAATTAAAAATCAGCGTGTACAGTCTAACCAAAAGAGTGGCGAACAGACTGGAACGTCAAGTGTCCAATTGATGTAGACGGAATCACTAATATTTTTTTTTCGACTCCGTGATCTAGACATTCAAGTCCGTTATCTTAAAAATTTATCCAGATTATAAAAAATATGTTTTCCTTTCCTGTGATCTCGAAATGTTCATCGATCAGTCACAAATTCTCTGAGGTTTCGAAAATATGTTAGACCCAATATGCAGGCTTTTCAACTTCGTCCTTTTGAAAGTTTTCCTAGTCCAAGAAGTCGAAATGGTCTAGGAACATTTTCAAGCTCTTGTCATTTTTTCAAAGGCTAGAAATTTACAAACCTTTGAAGACATGTTTACGAATATTTGAAACCAAATTCATGTCGCAGAATCTTGAATTTCCTCTTAAGATCATTAAATTAAATGTATTGTATATTTTTCAGGGCTTGTTATTCGGTGTCAACAAATTTTGAAATACAGGTTTAGAAAAGAGAATCATTTGTCCAAGATTATAAATTTTTTCCATGTTTTAGAAGCATTTACATTTTTTACGAACTTTTGATATTCCATATGTTTAAAGTATCGAAAGTTATTCAAGACCGCACAATTTTCTATATTTGCATTAGAAAAAATGATTTAAAATTTCTCAAGTTTATCCCTGAATCTTATAAAAAACAAATCAAGATCAAGATTTTTAGTCCAAGGCATATGCAAAATTGTGTATGTCCGTGATATTTTCATCTTGCAAAATGTTCCTCGTTCCAGAACAATGAGTGTTTGTACGAACGTCCACTACGTGTGTTCCTACCCTATCAGCTGTGTGTTGTATTGTATTCTTATGCACTATCCATAAATCTATAATAATACATCTGCCTCCGCCATGGCAGGACGGTCAAAACCACTGTCTTTTATTCATACATCCGTAAGCACAATATAGGAAAAGTTCTGCCCTTGGGCGATCAAGGAGATTTTTTCTTAGATTATGATCTAGAAAAGTTTTCTTGGCTCCAGAGTTATGATTTTTTCCGATGTTCTAAAATTGACAGTCTTTAAATTGTCGACATTTGTCTAAGTCCGAGACTTTAAACAATTATCACTGTGTCTCAATTTTTGTTTTAATCAGCAATTTGCGATGTGCATCTAAAAACAAACTCAGTAACTTGTTTGTTTTCAAAAAATCGAGGTTGGGAAAGTGGAATATTCAGTGAATTTTGGTTCCACTCAGGGAATTTTCCAATTATCACTTCATTCGTAATTCAAAAGAAGTTTTTCGTTCAGTTTCTTGAAACGTTTCTTAAGGACACTGAACTTGACAAGCATCTGACAGCTATGACAACGTGTGCGAACGAGACAAGTTCATTCAGAGAGTCTTGTCACGCTCGCTCTTCGCTGATTTGTATGTGGATGATCAAAATCGTCGGAAATAGGAAACAGCCGAAAAAGAGAGACTGGCAACCGTCAAAAGGAAGCATACGAAGCATGTATTGTATAAGAATAAGCATGCCAGACAGTAGGCCAACATAGAATTTTTTTTTGAGCTTCAGAGAGGGTCGGAGATCTACTGAGAAATTTTTTGAGCTTCAGGGTAGTTCGTAGATCTTGAGAACAGAACTACAAACAAATTAAAAGTAATTAACAGAAATTCATAAAAACAAAATCACAAGAGAGGTCGTAGATCTTCAGATAAATGTTCAAAGAAATTTTCAAAACTTCAAGCATGCAAAAATAATTACAACAAGCGAAATTTTGCAAATCTTCAGGGAAATTCGCATAACTTCAGACAAGTCCAAGAGTCTACAGTGAAATATAAAGTATTTCACAGAAGTTTGGAGATCCTCGAAACATTATTCAACATCAGAAAAGTTCGTAGATCTTCAGAACAAAGCTACAGAACTTTGAAAAAAATTACAGGACTTCTGAAAAAATCACAAGAATCTCAGAAATGTTAATGGATCTTCAGTAAAAATTGCAGAACTTCAAGGAAGATTGGCGAATTATAACAAAATATTTACACGATTTTAGGAAAATTTGTAGATCTTGAGAGAGACATTTAAAACTTCTAAGAAGCTCAAATATTTTCAGATCAATTTTGACAACTTTAGGTAATCTTCAATTTTCAAATCTTCAGGGTAACCCGAGAGGAATTTACAAAACATCAGAGAAATTTGCAGATCTACTCAGAAATTTATTGAGCCTCAAGTTTTTTTTTGTAGATCTTGGGAATAGAGCTACGGAGCTTAAGACAACTTTGCATAACTTTAAAGATATTTGCAGGAATTTGACAGAAAGTTTCACAGTGTCACACAAATGTGAGATCTTCAGAAAAATTCGTTAAATCTAGATAGAGCTGGAATTAGGGCGTAACAGCTTTTGTAAACAATGACTTCTATCGATGATTTCCAAGAACTCAAAGCACGCCCACGCAGACCAACATAACCATCGGATTGGGGAAGTGTTTCCCTATCCGATGAGGGGGTTGGTTTGCGTGGGCGAGCCTTGAATTTCTAGAAATCATCGATTGAAGTCATTGTTTACAAAAGCTGTTAGGCCCTAATTCCAGCTCTATCTAGAAATGTCAGAAAAGCACCTAAATTCCAAAAACAAATCGCAGCGAAGTACAAAAGTACAATATTTTGCAGAACTCCATGGAAGTCGGAAATAGATAGATCTAAAGAACTTCAGAGAAGTCCGTAGACCCTCAGAGAAGTCTATAGAACGTCAGAAAGTTCGTACGTTTTTAGAAAAATTTGCAAAACTTCAGCAAAACTCACAGATCTTCGGGAAAGTTCGTCGATCTTTAAATAAATAATCCACAATGAAATTTAAAAAAGTTTAGAAAAGTTTGGAGATCTACTGTGAAATTTATTGAACTTCAGGGCAGTTCGTAGATCTTTGGAGCAGAAATACAGTACTTCAAAAAAACTTTACAGGATATGAAATAAATTTTAGGAACTTCAGAAAGGTTCAGAGGGTAGATCGTAAATCTACTCAAAAATTAGCAGTATGTTTAAATAAATTTTCAGAATTTTACTGCGGTTCTTGGATTTTGAAAGACATTTACAGAACTTCAGGTAAGTTTGCTGATCTTTAGAGATATTTGCACAGCTTCAGAAAAAATAGAAAAACTTCAGAATACTTCCTAAAACTTCCGGAAAGCTCAAAAATTTCTAGATAATCTTTTAATTCTTTAGAAAATTGTATTGATGTTTAGAGATATTTGCAGATATTCATTGAATCATGAAAATCTGCAGAGAAAATTAGAGAACTTTCGAGAAGTTTGTAGATTATTAGAAATTTTGTAAACATCAGAGATAATTGTTGATCTTCAAGGGTCTTAAATCTTCAGGGATTCAGGAACTTTGTAGATTTTTAGGAAAATTTGCAGAACTTCTGAAGAACACACAGAACTCCAAAGAAATCTGTAGAACTACCGAGACATTTGCAAATGGTCAGAAAGATTGTTGATCTTTAAAGAAATTTTACCGGAGAACAGAAACAACACTTCAGGGACGTCAAAAGGTTTGAAGACCTTACAGAATTGAGATATTAACAGAAATTTTCAGAACTCAAGGAATTATGTATATATAGTGAGAACTTTTCCCACTAGCTTGTCTAAAGTTGGTATCGACATCCTGGCGAAGTTTAGAAATCCATTTTCATCTTCATATCGCAGCTTTTGATGGACAAGTTGAGCCAGATCCCTGCCGGTGTTCCTCCTGAGCAACCATTTCCTACTCCACAAAGTTCACCTTCTTTTTCTCATTTTATTTAAAATAATAAAAGCAAATACGTCTGCCGAAACTAGAGCAATTTTCCGGTAATTCATGATGGAAGCATTTACTTTTGATTCCTGATACAGTTTTGTTTTGAAATCTAAATTGACAGTTCTTTCGACATATGCAAGCAGTGTGAACACCAGCAAACAGGGGGGTTCGACAAAGTGTGTCGAAAGAAAATTCGAGCAGATTTTTCATTATGGCGGTGGTCAAAATCAGACCAAGAAATCAGATAGTCTAAACGGACCTTAAGAGATTTTAGACATGTGAAACCATGATTTATTCTGTCTTGATCTTCCAAACAGTGTTGGACTCAAACATATTATCAAAATGATATTTTATTTTTGAAAGCATATTGTTATCAAATTTTGATGTATCGTTTTATCGAAATAGTATAGTCAGGTTTCTAACTTGTATTTATATTCTTGAATTAACACAAATACCAAAAAAGAATGTAATATTCATTGACGTAATGCATGTTACTGTATGAATAACTAATGTGATTGCAAAAACCAAATACAGTATTACACCCATGGATATAATTTCTTTTCGCAAATTATGTGTAGGATAAATGCACCAATAGTGGAGGTACTTTAGTGTAATGTGTTTCTATGGTGGCTTATAGAGTCTCTCTAAGCCGCTATAGAAGTACATTGTACTAACGTACCTCCACTATTGGTGCATTTACTAAACATAAATTGTACAAATTAATATTAAACAACCTATGTGCATCTGTTCTGCTGTAATATTCAATAACTTTTTTGCTGTGCCGACCTATAAGTACCAACGCCCAAGTTTGAACAATCGAAAATAACATAAATCAATAAGTTCATAAAAGGGATTCCAGATGGATAAACAGATAAAATAATAATGTGTATAATTTGTATGCACCTGGAATTTTTTTCATCCGACTTGGAAAAACCTGGAAAACTCAGGGAATTTGATTGCTTGGATTGAGTAGACACCCTGTGGTACTAGTTCTCTAGTTTTTGGACTTAAGGCCTAAATCATATATAGTATGATCAATATGTTCATGGTTTTATTTCCGTAGATATAAGGCAAAATATATGTTCTAACTTTGTATCGACATAAATTGTGTAAAGTTTAAAAAATTTGTAATTTATGATAGGGCCAATTAGATGACCACTAGAATTAAAAACAGGTACACATAGATAAAAGAGTGCAGCGTTGAGAAATGGAGGTTAAAATTAGACCGTGCTCTTGCTTATTCAAGTAATAATTATATTTCGAGTACAACTATATGGGATCCTTAGAGCTTTTTTGACGCAAGATTACGTCTTTCGGCAACATATTGGGGGTGCAATTTAAAAAAAAAAAACATGATTGACCGCATTACAAAAAGTGGTGAGGTTTTGGCCACATATAACTCTGTCAAAAAAATGGATTTGAATTCTAAACAAGATTAGACATTTTGCTACGAATCTGCTAAATTTAACACTTTATTAATTTTCAATAGGTCACTACTGAAAATTACACAAATGTCCAACTGTTGCAATAGCAATCAAAATTATCACCGATTGCCTGCAAACAGCGCATTCCCTAACACAGATTTCAAAATCGAATACGATCCTGTCTCCCTAAACGGTGCTTATTCAATCACCGTGTGTGGTGGTGTCCGATCGGTCGTCAGCAGCAGCAGCAGCAGCAGCAGTGCTTTCGGCGCGTCGCGTTGAACATTGTATACAACTCAAGGCTCCCAGCAAGCAGCTAGCTATTCAGGCTGCCCTCAACCACTTGCGTCACCCTAGTTCCAAACAACATACAGCTTGTCAGCGTCATCCGTGTTGAACACCGTAATAGCTCAGCATTACTCAACCATCACGACAAAACGGTTTTTTTCAGGACCACCATAAATTATTGTTGTTCAATAGTTAATTTTCATTGAACGTTCGCTTGCCTTGCTGCCAGTCAGATCACTCCCAAAGCTCTTTGATAATGCACTAAGCAGAAAAACGTTTGTGGTCAAATGCGTCATGTATTGAAGTGGTTTATTAAAAATTCTCGCGATGACCGAATACCATATGACCATGTCAAATAACCAGAAACACTTCGTAAGGTTTTTGCCAGGACGCTAGAAAAAGCAAAAAAAAATCGAATTTATATGATTGATCGAGAATATCTCGCGATTGGAAAATTTTTAGCAAGAAATTCCTCCAATCAATTTAAATTTTTTTTAATATCTATTGAATAAACCAAAAGTTATGTGCGTTTCCGTGATGCGAATGGTTTCCCTAACACAGTCGCCGAATATTGATACTAAGCACTGAGCATGCCAAACCGTACCTATGTTTATGCCTTGTGATGCAAATTTTAGGCCCCTTCTATTAAGAGAACTATTAAAAAAAAATCCTGCTGAATTCTCTTAATAGAAGGGGCTTAAAATTTACATCAAAAAGCATAAACGTAAGTACCGTCCGGTAGGCTCAGATTATGTGATTAATGTGTTTTCCCTAATCAGCTCCAAGAACATCGAGGAAAAATTTCCACAGCATTGTTCTAAACTAGCTTCCAAGCTTCCAACCCATTGGTTCTTTTCAGGACCACAAATGACGGATAAAAGAGTTAACTAAAGAGTAAGAGCTTGTATCCAAGACATATCGTCCAGGATTGGCTTGTACTACATGGACATCGACAGAGAACCTCAAAAACAGAACTCTCAAATTGCTTCCGAATTTCAACCTATCGAACTTTTTCACTGATAACGAGTTAAGAAATCAATTTAATATATACTTTACTTTTGCAGTGACATCAAAACTACCTTTCGTAATCATGGGCTTGTGAGTTTATTAAATTTCTTGAAATGTCAAACGCAATAAACCAACGCAATGGAAGATTGGATCCATATGTTTCCGATCAATATTAGTCACTAACGTCACTACTATTGTATCGCATACCCACTACCACCCCTGTAATCAGCATTTTTTCTGGAGCTGTGCCCGGTAAAATCACTATATTTACTTATTTTTGGTTCACTGCAAACCAGCATGATCAACTTCACCCCAGAATTGAAAATTATTTTTTTTTAATATAAGTTTTTTCTTAAAAATAAACTAAACATGCCTTTTAAAAACTAAATTTATACATTAGAAACGTGTGCCAAATATATAGTTGGAACAATATTCAAGTTTATCAGCAATTAGCGATCAACTTCTCCCCGTACAGTACCAAGCCTGATAGGTTTTTTTTCCTCTGTTCGGGACCTAACACCACTGCGACCAGTAATTTGATCTATTGTAGTATATCCCGTGTCCTTAGTTTAGTGCATGTCGTATTATTCCATAACTATTGAGAAATGATGGAGTATTCGATTTGTTTACAGTTGTCATTCTCGCATTTATCGTTATGGTCCGACCTTTCAATCCCGTTTCTTGTTTCCTTGGCGCGCCTCTTTGTCAGTCAAAATTGGATTCCTTAGCAACCAAATTAAGGTATGACACCGGTAATGACCATGCATCAGAACCCTAGTCTTAACCACTTCAAAATAGAGAACAACGAATAGAAGATTAGGAACCACATAGATGAAGACTAACTCATTTTTTCCTTGTTTCAAGATCATCCTCGGTGGACAAAGCCGAGTCTTGTCACTATCAACAAGGCATAAAAAGAACAAGGACTAAGATGGGTTCCTTTGATTACTAAAATTACTAAAATCCTGTTCCCCTAGTTTGAAGTAGTTGGGATTAGGAATCGATGGTAGATCTTACATCCCGTAACGGAACACAAAAAGGAGGTCTACCTACGTTACGGGGCAAGCCTGATAGGTTGCAGGGGCTTCCGATCAGCCTTAAACCTCTCCTAAAGGGAAAATCTACCAGCCATAATAAAAAAAAAAAAAAAAAATGCTGTGCTTCATGTTTGGCTAAAAGAGGGGTAAATTTGCACTCCTGCTGCTGTAACTAAGAATTTATCAGCTTGTACTGTAACTAAGAATTTATCAAGAGTATGTGATTTGAGCAGTGATGGCATAATCATTAGCAAATTGATATTTTTCCGCTCTCATACGTTCTCAATATAAATGTCATGCCTGATATTGATTTTACAAGCTCCTTTGATATTGCGATACTATTCCCAACGTGTAATGTTGAAGCTAAGAATTGAATCGATGCAAAAATTATTCCGTTGCACCTCGTTTTCTTAGAAAGAGAAGGTATAATTATGCTATATCTCTTTACTCTTCACCGATGGCAGACCCGAAGGAACTGCTACCAGCACTGATGGAAGAGTCGGTTGCGTTCGGGTGTAAAGCAAAAAATCATGAAACTAAATATCACCACAGTTTGGTGAGATTTGCAGCTGGTGAGTTTTGCTAGCTTGATATTCCGAGCTGCTTGCAATATCAACCACAATTATTTGCTTGTTGATTTTTGTCTACGAAAATCAAGCATGATCTTGTTCTTTGGTGAGATTTGATTTTTTGATATTGTTTTGGATTTGAGTAGTTCAAAACGTTTTGGTGAGTAGTTATTGAGTAGTGTAGTTGAGAAGGGCAAAACCGTTGGAACTTCACGCATCATAGTCGCTCATTAAATCATAAATTCTTGGTGAATTCTTACAGGAAGTTTATCTCACTTTCCAAATCTGCAATAATATTTGGAGGTTACTTTTATTTTTTTTTTCAGTTACGGTACAAAAACTGCAGGGTTGTTAACGCAAATTTGACGATTTTCGTTATTTTCACGGATTTGGTGCGGATTTGTTATCAGACTTCTTATGGCACGGATTATGTTATCATACACACTTACACACGTGACGGAATCCATCTTCGACATAAAAGATGAGATGTAAACAAACGTGTCAGGTAATATTAAGTGTTCCGAGATTGAAAGGTTCGTTGCTCGACGAAAAGTACGTTTTATTGAGCTATATTTCACGTCTGTTATGACTGAAATTTATGTCAAAATAGACGCTCGTATATAAGTCAAAATTCCTGAAGTGGACCACTGATTTTTCACAAATCATTGGATTCCGTTCAAAATACGTCTATATATTGCTCTTACCACGACAAACAATAACCCAACATATTTCGGCAAAATTCGCATTTAAACAAAAGTTATAAACAATTAAGTTTTTCTGACCCTTTTTCGAAAAAAAAATCTAATCTCTAGATCGGGCCAATGAATTTTTCTCCAGTTTTGATATAATCACAAGAAGACATGTGTCTTCCAAAATCACTAAAATTTATTCATCAAAAATGTAATTTGTTTATAATAATTACAATTTTTTATAAACAAATGCAATTTTTTTGGTGTTCTCTGCGCGATACAAGATTGCTTTTTTTTAAGAATTGTTCCTTGACTTTTTCCCATACAGAACCGTTTCAACATTTTTGTTACCAGTATTGGGAGCCGAGTTATAGCAATTTTTGTAACGCGCCGCACCAAGCGCGCGGCGCCGCGTCGCGACGCTCTCTTGGTCCGAACTCGTTTAAACAAGTGAATTTTTAGTTTGGGCGCACATCACGCTTCCAATTGTTTTTAGTCTTGCTTTCGGCGTGCACGAAGTACCATTAATTTTTTTTATAATGGGTCGTGCAAAAGTATGCTCTAATCCGTTGCAAAAGCCCAATCATAAAAAGGTCTACAAAAACCTTTACCTTGTTGCAAAGACCTGGAATGATAAGTTTCAGCAGTTAATTGGACTTTACGTGTGTAATAATTGTCGCAAAAGTATCTACAGCCAGAGTGATGTTATTATTCGACCAATTGATCCTGTTTCCGAGGAGCTTGCAGAATCCGAAGCAGAGTAAGTGGATTTTTACGTTTATTATAATATTTAAAATTTGGGAATGGCAAATCGGTTCTGATGAAATCACAAAGCACATATGATTTTACAAAATAACGATAAAGTTGAGAATATTATAAAATTGTTATTTATCTGTAGTTCTCTCAAAACCTAAAGCTGACATCACGCCAAATATTTGCTTCGTTGACTTTTGCCAAATAATGCAATTTGGCAAAGTTGTTTGTCAATGCTATTACACTATGATAACATTTCGCAAATATTTGAGCAAACATTATTTGGCCAAACATGAAATAAGGTGTTTTGACCAACGGTCAACAAATATATTTGACATGTCATCACACTATTTGCAGCTGTTTGCATTTATATATTAAGTTGTCTCTTTGTCATTCGTTCGCAGTTAAAGTCTGATTGTTGTTGTGTTGCTGTGAAGTTGAAATCGAAGAAAAATAACCCGGATGAATTATTGAGTTTGCTACAGTTATGGGAGCAGCATATCTGTTGCTGGAGGAGAACGATTCGAAAATAAAGTGCGTAGTGTTTGGGTCCAGGAGTGGGTGCAGAAACGGCAAACTGAAGGAGGTTATGCATCACTTTTGAATGAGTTGAGGAGCGATCATCCAAATTTGTTCCAAAACTTCGTGAGAATGACTGCTGGTGATTTTGACTATTTGTTTGATTTAGTAGTTCCGCATATTCAAACACAGGACACGTATATGCGGAAAGCGTTAACAGCCGGAGAAAGGTTGGCTCTGACTTTGCGGTACATGGCTACCGGCGAAAGCTTCATGTCGCTCCAGTACCTTTTTTGCATTCCACAGCCAACTATTTCAAACATCATACCCGAAGTCCTGGATGCCATCTTTCTGGTTTTGAAGCAGAATTTCTCAAAGGTAGGTCGCATCAGAGGGTTTTTCCAAAAAGTAGTGAAAATTTTAAATAAAGAATCCCACCCTGGGAAATCATTCTGTTTACTGTAGTTACTGTATTGTCAGTACACCTATACAAATCTAAATTAAAATACCTTCAATATTGCGTACCAAGATCAAAAATAGCTTGCTTGGTTGTGGAGTAATATCTTCTTAAAGATAACATATCTAAAAATCTCAAAAATCCAGGGTTGTAGCCCAGATGGATCCAGGCACTTAAGAGCAAAACCAAAACAGTCGTTTGTTCAGAATGTCAATATAAACGTTTTGGCAAAGTTTGGTTCAAATCGGTGACATTGACCACAGGTGGTGTATACATTTGAGCTGGAATGACCAACATGTATACTAGCGCCACGTAGTGAAAAAAATCTGAACTACTGTACACCAACGAAAAGATCTTAACTTCCTGAACAACTGTGTCTAAGACAGTAACTTTCTATCTGGTCAGGATCTAGAGATATTTTATAAGCGAGATATTCACATGTATACTAGCGCCACGAAGGGAAAAAACTCTGAACTACTGTCCACCAGCGAAAAGATGTTGACTTCCTCAACAACTTATAACGATTGTTATAACCATGCGGCTTATAACCGACTGCGATCAAGGTTAAAGTGGCTTCCTCGCTCCACTCTGCCGTCACTTTTTTCCGGATTCATTTTGACGTCCCACTCGTACTTGAAGCTCCAACACTCTCCACATCGTCGAAAGTAGCACCGGAATAGTCTTCTGTAATTGCACAATTATTTGTTGATGTTTGCTAATCAAGAAACTTCAGAGTGTCAAATACATTATTTGATAGTATTGAGCAAACATGCTTGACAAACAATAACAAAATGCATCACACTATTTGACAAAATGCCAAATAATTGAAATGTCAAATACACGTCAAATATTTGCCATAGCAAAAATTGGTTAAATATATTTGGCCATTACACTTTGGTCAAATATATTTGTCAAAATTTGCCAAATATTTGGCGTTTGTCCAACAGTGTGATGATAGCTTAAGAATTTTTAACGTTTTGATCAAATATTTAACGTTTTGTTTTTAGCATATCGGATGACGGGAGTAATGTCCTACAGGACGACGAAAAATCGACCCAACCTTTCAGTTCAAAGAGATAGACGATGTCTTGAAGATTCAGAAAATTAATAGTGTGTTGCATGATTTCGGGGAACCCTTAATAAAAAAGAAACGTGTTACCCAATTGGATAATAGTGATCGCGATAAAGTTGCTGCGGCGGTGAATAAGATTTCATCAAATAAGGCATCGATGCAAAATAAGAGTTGATCTGACTCAATCATTAGAGACGTAAAAGCAGCGTTGAGTCAGCGAGACAAGCGATGCGAAAAAATCCAAATTTTGACCACTCTTCCTTCGGAATGGACTTTAAAAAAAGTATGCGACGAGTTCGGGGTTTCTCGGCGAATGGCAAAGCAGGTCCGAAAACAGAGGAGCAAATCGGGATATAGCTCGCAATCCCCGAAAAAGAAAGGACGTAAGTTAATCGACGAACATGTGGACAAAGTTCGAGATTTTTACAGATCCGATTATGCTAGCCGAATGATGCCAGGGATGAAGGACTGCGTATCGGTTGCGACTTCTGGCAAAAGGGTTCTGGTTCAGAAGAGATTGCTTCTTTTCAAACTTGAAGATCTGCATTCTCAGTTCAAACAGGAATTCCCTGACATAGAAATATGCCTTTCCACGTTTCGAAAACTGGGACCACGAGAGTGCGTTTTACCTGGACAAAGTGGTACGCATAATGTTTGCGTTTGCAAAATCCACCAGAATTTCAAGCTCAAAATCTGTGGCATCAAAGAAAAAATGTAGAGACAAGGAGTCATATTCAACGAGACCTACCAGGACTTCAACGACGACGGATGTCACTCTCACAGCACCTAAATTAACATGAATTTTTCTAAGTGTGTAGGTATTTGTTCTGGTGCGAATTTGGTGCACTTTTAATGGAAAGTTCGCGCGAATTTGACTCGATTTTGGTTTAAAATTCACCTTGATTTTGGGTGGATTTTATTTGAAATTTCTCGTAACATTTTAGGTTGTCAAAAAACTGTCGAAAAATCATGCAAAAACGTGGAAACATCCTAGTAGAACGAGTCTTGTGGAACTTTTCTTAAATTGGAAATTTCCTCACTATTCGCGTGGTAGAAATTTCATCAGAATAGAACAAACTGCGATGCAGAAGGCAATACCATGTTTATGAAACATTATCTTTCCAATTCAAATCTTCAGAGTATCCTCTTAAAAATGGTTCAAAGTCAATGATTTTGGAATAGTGCTACTAATTGCCTTTGCCTTAAGCTTGAGACGAAGAAAGGAACACATAGGTTATTCAATTTTATATTTTAAGTCATGAATCTAATATTTTTCGAAAATTGATAAGTTCTTCGCTATTAATCAATGGAGACGCATGCTTGTGTAGTCACATAGGAGTATTGAGCGAAAATCCAAATCTTGAGAACTTCAAAAAACATTTAGGGTAGAGAACTACTTCGGTCTAATCGCCCATTTAGGGCCTATCGAGCAGAAACCTTCAAATTTTTATTTTTTTAATCTTTATTAAAGAGATTTTTAGCCTTAGGCTAGTAGTCAATTATGCGTTTGGTACGATACTTTAGTTTATAAGCTACGGAACGAAGTCAATGAGAACGCGTGATATGAATGTTTGCACGCATTATTCCCAAAAACAAAAGAAGCGCTCCGACCGAATCAATTTTTATCTGTATCCGATAGGCCGAAGTGAATTCATTGGCGTTTCAATGCGTTAGGCCGAGTTTAGAATCCGTAGGCCGAGTTTGGCGTCAAGAAGCAGTGTTAGACTTTTGACAATATCTCAACGATTGGTTGCTCTTTATCAAATCTTACGGTACGTACGGAAAGGTAAATAAATTTGGAAGCCATCAGTAATAACAACATTCCGTTTGGTGCTAAACTGCGCTAGATTATGAAAGACTCAGTGCGGGTTGTGCATAATAGGCCGGAAATGGGATAATTAACCCTAACTCTAAATAAAAAAACACATGGCTGATTATTTGATATGTTGTGTAAAAAGTCTTAATTTTCAAGGAAAAATATAAAAAAAAAATAATGCGCCCTCTGTCTACAAGCCATGAAAACCATAAAAAAAAACAAATACAATCGATGTTTTTCCATGCCACGTAAGACGTAGGGGAATTTACGTATTCTCGTCAATCTAAGCAGTGTCCACACTTCTATTAGCATTTTCTCAGCGTCACGCACATATATGACGTGTCTGTTGGTTTACATTCATCTGCTGCTTGCTTCTCTATCCATTTTAATCGACAGAATTCTTCAAAACTGTTTGAAAGCGTTTTTACAACGCTTCAAACTTCTCAGGTGAGTGTGACTATTGTCGGCAGCCTCGTTTTCTTCGGCAACCTTCCCATTAGAACTGCGTGTTAACCAGCTGTTCTATTATCGGCAACTTGAAATCCACCCCATTTTAGAGTACGTATGCTTCATTTGAATAAAAATCTGCCATAACAGGACTGCTCAGACGTACACATACAATCAGATAGAAGCTGAAAGACTAAAGAATCGTTTGGATGCATTCAGGGAAGTGTGTTGATGGGAAAACATAGTGAAATTAACGTTTAAATTTTGGTTGCCGAAAACAGTCAATGGGTGCCGAAGCCGACATTTACCCTATATCCTAATTTTTTAATATCTTTATATTTTTTCCCAAAAACTATTTCTAATTACCTTTCATTGATATATTGATATTGTGATCAGCCCAGTGGTTAAAAAATTATGAATTTTTGAAAAAGTCATTTTTGAAAAACAAATCGATTTTTTTGAACACACTAACATGGAAATGGTCACCCTAATTACAAAACATAAAAATGCGGGTTAATATCATGCAATAAAGGAACAAAACTTCAATTCTTTACGATATTCTGAGAACCACTTTATTGTTTTGCTATAGAATGGCTGTAGGGTAAACGGTCATAGGCGTAGCGAGAGGGGGGCAGGGGTCAACTGCACCCCCCTTCCCCAACTCAGTAACACAAAGGCTTTCGGTGAAATGGCATTCGGACAAATTTTCCATAGTAGTTTTTTTTTCGACCCTCCCTAGCTCGAAACCTAGCTACGCCCTTGTAAACGCTCCTATAGTTACGGCACGTTAGAAGCGTTAGGTTCCTATAGTTGTGTAGGGAGACTCCGTACACAACTATAGGAACCTAACGTTTCTAACGTACCGCAACTATAGGAACGTTTACCCTATATATAGGGTAAAAGTTCTCTTTGGCAATACCTTAACCTATTATCGTCAGGGGGTAAACCACGTCCTTGAGAGCTCAATTTTGGCATGTGGATACATTGTGTTTCAGAGCAACTATTGGCCAAATTTGAGTGCTCTAGGATTTTGTTTACTCCCTTGACGATAATAGGTTAAGGTATTGCCGAAGCCAACTTTTCCCCTAGTTAATTTGATCGATCACAATAGATTATCTTGCAAATGCTCCATTAGGTAGCTGTAGGTAACTTGGCAAATAGGCAAAAGAAGTATTCAACTGTATCAGCGATCAAAGATTTGTAACGCTGTGCAACAAAAATGTAATTTTTTTTTAGGACTGGCAAATTTGTCCATATTTGACTTTCTTGTGGTCCCCTAAGTTAAAGTGTAGAACATACTTATACCCTAACACGTCGCGGTTTTTTAGATACCGCTCTATTTATGAATTTAAGGAAGGTTTGCACCATCTTGGTTGTATACTGCTAAGCCAAGTGCTGTACTGTAGGAACATTTTGCTAGAACAGTTGAAGACGCTATCTTGACGTTTTCGTATTTTTTTCAATTTGGATGCACCTCTGAAAATCATAAATCACTGAAATTTCTGTGTAGTGATACTTACAACAACTCATAAGATTTTAAACACCCAATATCCTATATCTTGAATCGTGATATAAATGATCATTTGTTCAATTTTAGTGCATAACGGGTGTTTCATAATTATGACAATAGAGCATCTAGGATAGAAGAGAAATCTAACCATATATGAGAAGCTCGGTGGCCTAGTGGCGATCTATTTTGCTTATTGAGCAGAACACTATGTGTTCAATCTCAAGCTCCTCGTATGGTGTGGGTGTAAATCGGATTTATTCTGAATGTGAAATAAACTGTATTGAAATTCTGGTGGAGGGACGAGTTCGCAAAAAAAAAAACAAGTTTTCGAAATGATGTGCTGATCGGAAATTTATGACAAATCCTTCTCAAGAGTAGTTGTTATCGTAGTAACAACAACTTGAACAGGATCTTGGTCATAATTGTTTTACGAAATAAGGAGTTCGGTGGCCTTGTGGTGGCCGATTTTGCTTACTGAAAATCATGGGTTCAATCCTAGGCTCCTTCACATTATAGAGTTATACTTTAAATCAGCTTTCTGATATATAATATCATATAGGGGAAACGCTCCTATAGTTGCGGTACGTTAGAAGCGTTAGGTTCCTATAGTTGTGTATGGAGTCTCCATACACAACTATAGGAACCTAACGCTTCTAACGTACCGCAACTATAGGAGCGTTTACCCTAAAGCGTAATGAAATTCGGTAGGAGGGACGGGTACGTAAGAACGTGTTGATTGGAAATCCATATTAAATCCTTCTCAAGACCAGTTGTTGTCGTCGTCTGTGTGGTCGCAGCCAGGATCGAAACCTAGTAACAACAAGTTTTTATTCCTTTGATTTGTTTTTCCGTCGATCTTGTTTTTCGTGCTGAGCACCAATGCTACCGACGCCAGGGAGGTAGCTCCTACACCTGGACCCTATCTATCGACCCATCAACTCATGAACCGGGGACTTACGTCTTTACTTCCCTTCCGAAGGAAGGCGTGATCAGAGATGTTATTCCTCAGAACATCCCGGTGGCGCCGACTGGGATTGAACCCAGGCCTGCTGGAGTGAGAGGTAACTACGCTTCTTCTGGAGGCTTATCGTACATATCCTTTGCCCAGAACGGAAGATGTTTCTGCAAGCACTTCTGAGTGCGGTTCGAGGTGTGGCACGGAGCCCCATCTTGTTGAAATACAACATTTGGCTTTGAATCGTACTGTTCTTTGATCCACGGAAAAACATACTTACTTAAAATCCCGATGTAGACCTCCGTGTTGACCTTGTCGCCTTTTGGAATGAACACCGGGTCCATTTTTTTGCCATCGAAAGCCACCAATACAAACACCATAACGCTAGCAGGATGCTTGGTCAGATACACGTTCTTGTGCTAGTCGGCCATGTTTTTTACCGGAAGAGAACTAATATACCGGTCGGTTCTGGGTTTTTGATACGGGATCGACGGTAAACATGCTCTCGTCGGTGAACAGGATTACCGGATGTTTTCACTTAAGGATGTTCTTGCATCGTTCGACTAGTAGCTCCCGGATGTGGTTGGTGAGTTTTTTTCCGTGTCCTCGACGTCGTCCCGCAATCTTCATTTACGATCTTCCGTGCCGTAAAGTCACTGACCCGTGTTCCTTTGCCATTTTCCTTATTGAACGCACTGGATTCACCCGAATCTTCCTTTTGATTGCAGTGATAACCCTCGGAACCCGAGCTGATCTCGGACGACCTGTGGCCACCTTCGCGGATAGTTGTCTTTTCTTTTCTCGGTCTAAAACCCTTTTGACGGTCCACCGGGACACTCCCACGGCGATTGAAATGTCTTTTTGCGACATTTGCGCGTGGGACAAATCACGAATACGCTGCCACTTCGTCATGGTGAAACTGTCAAACTAAGTAAATCATTTTCTTTTATACACAGCCTACTACGGAATGAGCTATAGGGTACGTGCATGCAAAGAAAACCAAGACATTTTATGCACAGGTGAAACGGGAACCTTATTTGTACGATGGTGCAAACATTTTCACGCATACGGTATATACTTATAGATACTTGCCCGTCGCTCCGCTCCTCTAACTATAAAAACACGGGTTAGACAGTGAATCTGAGTAGCCACGCTGTGAAATAACATTTCATCGTTTTAAATATGTTGCAAAACCCATATTCTCATTATTGAGCAAACATAATAATTGAGGGGGTTAGAAGGAAAGGGGTGTAAGTGACTTTGATCGATTCTCTTCATCGACTTTCTCTTTTGTTGATAATTCAGCTGCAAACACATTCCTTGATTCCATTCTGGATGCTAGATGAGAACCATCTGTAACAAACTATGCGGCAGAAATAACGCAAAACCTTTTTTTAAAGCAGTGGCTATCAAAAGAGAAATTCGATGCAAAGAATCTATCAATGTCACTTACACCCCTTTCCTCCTAACCCCCTTAATTGTTTCTTTACTCGGTTTTTTCAGCTGAAGAATTGCAAACTTTTGATTGAACTCGAAAATCTTGCATCACTGATCTCAGAAAGACAACACCGTTCGGTGCGGTGAGACAGTGGCAGTGAGTGGAAGAGAGTGGCACGCGTGGTGATGACTATTTTTCGTGTGTGCGTCCCATAGTCTTCCTTGTAGGTTTACACATAGCTACGGTGAACAACATGCTCACAGTGTGTGCGAAAGAAAAAAAAATCAACAATCAGAGAAGCAAAATGTTAAGGTGCCACACACAGGGTGAGAGTGTCGTTGTGAAACTCGGGCACATCATACCCCTGCAAATCGCTACCTTCAGAGGCTACTATCCAACTGTGACTGACTGATTGACTACTGACTGGGACCTAAAGAGACCGTCTGCATGTTGGATGGTCGCATTGCATTTATTCCTTTATTTGAGACACTTCGGTGTCTTGAGTTGTACGCAAAGCAAAGCGGAGCCGGACCAAAGCTAAAAAGAGAAAAAAATGAGTACAGTTAAAGTTTCTTCTTGCAGGTCGGTTGTCTGGCCCTCTCTGTGCGCCTTCTCTTAGGGTACACTAAACGTTCGCTAACTGAAAGGGACTTTTTTATTTATGTAAAAAATAACTACTGTCTGCAGCCCTATGTTGACAACTACCCGAAATAAGCTGCCAGCTGATCAGTTTTTGGTAGTGGTCAACATTTGGCTAAAGTAAGTTGGAATGTTTAAAATATTCAAATAGTCCCTTTCAGCTAGCGAACGTTTAGGTGGTACCTCTTAAATCTCCGGCTTGTTTTTACACTTCTGAGTTTCCAATAATTTCTCTCGTCATAAAGAAGCTATTGAACACGAGATTCCAAATTCCGGATGATGAACTAGATGTGTTGCGTTTGTTTGTGCCGCGGTCGGCGTAGTCGTCGTCCGTGTTGTTATATTCCGACTACGCAAAAAAGCTACACTCTCGTCAAGGCCGAAAACCGCTTCATTCGAGTATCGATCGGTTCTGCTAGATTCGGTGTGGCCATGCGGAAGGAGGATGTTTATTATTTTCCACGGTACAATGAACGGATTTGACCTTACGGAAGTATGATTCAGATTTGATGATTCGTCACGTTGATAGGTTGAGGCATAGTTTGTGAGTACGGTACTTGGGGTGTAAAGGAACAAGACCGTCAACTACTAACTAGGTTCAATCTGTGTTGATTTGCTTTTTGCAGATTCCCACTAGCCGTTTGAGTGTTGTTAATCCTTCTTCAATGTAGTTCTGAGGAATTTTAGATTTCATGTGAAGCCTAAGATGGATTTAATTAAAACTCATAAGAATTACTGAGGAGCAGAACTCCTGTGAACATCAGAGGAAAATTCCAAGGGCATTCTGATGATAATTTCATGAAGTTGATAGAAGAAAACGAATCTGAAGCATAAGTCCTTGGAATTTTTTGGTGAATATCTAGGGGATGAGAGTCATGCTAAAAGGAGGATTACATTTAAATCTGAGCACTCTAGGAGACTTTCAAATGAATTCGGAAAAGATTTCCATAGTTTGCCAAACAAATTAGGAGGAGAAATCTAACGAATTTGTAAGGAGTAATGCAAATGAATTCTTAGGAGACTTTTAATGAGTAAGATTCAAAAAGAAAGGAGTTTATGAATCGCATGAAGAATCGCATGAAGGCGAAGAATATTAACCTTAGATTGTAGGTTGATTAACTTTCTGTTTAGTTTGTATGTTGTTTGAGTCATTTTGTGATAATTGTGTAATTACACTGCTGTTGTCAAGCTCATGTTTTAGGAATAGTGAATTATTTACATCATAATTCATATTTTAAATCTCCTTCTCCCTCTCCCAATCCAAACATTTTTAAAGCTCCACTAACCTCGAGACGACTGCAAGTATTGGGATCAATTACTTCAACTCTAGATTTAAGACTTTTAGAGTTGGTTGGAAATGATATACCCACTAATATCAACATGAAGCTTTACACACTAAGTTACTTTATTAGCTAGAGAAAGTTCTGAAGACAATAGGTTGATAGTTTCGCTAGAATACGGCAGTGTGGAAATTGAATTGAAGTTGAAATTGACCGAAGGGCCATTAATGCGACAGTACTAATCATATTTAAGACAATATTTATGCAGCAATTCCATAGCAAAACGATATAGTGTTTCTCAGAATTTCGTAAAAATTGTTAAATTTGCGAAAAGGTAGCAAAATGTTAGATTCATTTTTTTTTCAATTCTGTCTTTAGGGTAGTCCAAAAAATCGATTATTTTTAATATATTACTTTTTCTTTAAATAAAAATATTAACACAATGATCTTAAAAAAAATTGAGGTTTTGTATTGAAAAACATTGTTTGCATTGTTTTTTTTTAAATGGTTTTAATGATTTGTAGACAGAAGGCGCAACATCCTTTTATATTTTTCCTCGAAAATTTAAACAATATATAAAAAATTAGCCATTTTTTTCGTTATTGAGTTATATCTTTTTCTGAAGTCATCAAATTCTGGGTGTTCGCTCCAAACTCCTATGATACTAAACTACCATGCGTCGTGACCATGTTACCATCTCGCTATAAATCACTGGAGATGCATGTTAGTCTAGTCGCATAGGAGTATTGAGCGAAACCCAATACACTGCTACCTCCATTTACGAACCAAACCGGGAGTTCGTAAATCGAATTAGTGCGTAATAGTACGTTCAGACTACAGAGTTATAACATGTTATAACGCTATCTTGATGGTGGTTTCTGTGTTGCAATTATTTGACAACCGTTATAACATGTTATAACTCTCCAGTCTGGACAGAGTTTAAAACAAACCTCGTTATTTGGGATTTATTCGTAAAAAGAGGTTTTTGAAAATATTGTCAAATGCCCCACAATATTGGTATTTTTGGAACCGGATTGACATGTAGAAACCGGAAATCCATGTCTGACGATATTTTGAAATCCAATATGGCGGCATCCGGCTACAGAACAACTGGGAAATACTGTCAAATACCCCACAATTTGAGTATTTTTGGAATCGGGGAGACGTGTAGGGACTGGAAACGATGTCTGATGCCATTTTGAAATTCAAAATGGTGGCTTCCGGTTTCAGAAAATCAGAAAAATACTGTGCTTACAATATGTGTACACACTTAGAAATTATCATTTTTACACGAGACGTACGAGACGTAAATCATGGAACGTAAATCATGGAACGTAAACAAACATCCCAAGTAACATTGCAGGTTTTATCGCAGTTTTATAGCATTCTACAAGTCTAAATCATTACCTACAGAACCCTCATAAAACCAAAATTGTTACTTGGGATGGCTTGTAAAATTAAGTGTACTGAAACTGAAACATATGCAACTCGACGAAAAGTGCGTTTAATTGAATTGATTTTCTCGTCCTTTTCAACTGATGCTTATGTCAAAAGGGCCGCTTGCATGTGTCGGTCTCAGAGCACTGAAATTTACATGTTTTTTTTCGTAGTGTGTATTTTTGGAATCAGGGTGACTTGTAGGAACCGGAAATAGATGTCTGACACCAACTTTAAATCCAATATGGCGGCCGAACGCAATCGAAATTTCCAAAACGGCTGGCAGCAGTCGCTTTGTGTCTGCCATCGGTGAAGAGTAAAGAAGAATGGCAAACTATACTTTCTCGTTCTAAGAAAACGAGGTGCATTGGAATCTTTTTTTTTTTTAATACTTAATTATTGAGATTTTTAGCACTTTGCTAGTTCATCTCATAGCAACATAGCAATCATTTTTGCGTCGATTCCACTGTCAGCTTCAACTTCACACGTTGTGAATAGTCTCGCAATATCAAAGGAGCTTGCAAATTTGGACCCTCAGCAAAACCGAAAAGCGATGGTTTGAGGTTTTTTTTAGTCCAATTTTACGCCATGAAGACTTATAAACAATGTTTTTGCACGTAAATTTTCTTTTGCAAATTTAAAAAAATGTGATTTTTTTTTTTTGGATTTTTTATATCTTTCATATAAAATATTTTTAAAGAAAATCAAAACAATTTTTTTTTCCAAGCGAGAAATTTCCCCTTTAAGCGGTCCTTTTACCATCCGAAAATTTTCAGGAATTTTTATGAAGTTCCTAGAATTTCAGTGAACTTCACAAGTATAAAGCAAAGTTGAAAAATATAGAAAACTAGAGGGATATTGAGCTAAAAAAAAAAGATAGATCTAGAGATCATTGGGGAATTTCGGATCTTAAGAGCAGTTCCCGTAACTTTAGTCCAGACTTTTGAAGCAGTTTAAAGATCTATAATCGTAAATTTAGAAAAAAAAATCAGGATAGTTCCATGATGTACTGAAAAAAAAAATCGAAACCCCCTAAGATATTCCGAGATTTTCAGGGAAGTACAGATACCTTCAGAGAATTTATGAAAACTTCAGAAATATTTCTGGAACTTCACAGAAGTCCAGATAATTTCAGGGAAATTTATCATCAATAGAATTGAGAGCTTTAGGGAAGCTTCGAGAACATCAAGACAGATCAGATAATCAAAAGGCAGTTCAAACAATTTCAAGGAAATTGTAGAAACCTTAAAGAAGTTTCGAAAACGCAGGGAATTTCCGGAAACATCAGCAAAACTCTTAGAGAATTTCTGGAACGTGATCAAAAAATTATATGAGCATCCTGAAAACGTTAGAGTATTTTAAAGATGTTATATCATGGTGATTTAAAGAACTTTAAAAAAATGCGAAAATTTAGCTAAGTTGATAAGAGAACATCAAAAAAGTTCCAATAATTAAAAAAAAACGAGAACTTTTAGCAAGCAGCGATATTTTGAAGAAATTCCTGAGAACTTCCAATAATGTTATTATAATACCCAGGTAACAATTTGATGCTTAACAAGTGTTGATTAATCGATTTCAATTTAGCCTTAGATTGAATAATTGCTGTACATAGACCACGTTAACCTTTGTTCAGCTTTTAAACATTTAAATCTGGTGATCTTAATCAGCCAAAAGCTTAACAGTAATATACATTATAAGCTTTTAAAGGCATTAAATAACAGTCTTTTCCAACCCTTGTTCAGCTTTCTAGTTTTATTTCAAAAATAATAATGGAAGACCGCTTCAAATCTTATGCATTTTTATGGAACTGCTTCAACTTGTTGCTGACTAATTGGATTAACATATTTATTTTGTTAATATAAGTCTTAAAATTACCTTTGCATTTCGGGAGTCGAACCGGCAGTCGCTGCTTCATAGGCGTCAACCATACCTACTGGACCATTTAGGCATATGTGTGGTAAAAGGTATGATCATTAACTTGAAGCACGTCAAATTTAAGTTGAATAACAGCACCCGGAAGAGTATTATACAGCAATGCAGTAATGTAAGCAACAACTGGTAAACATTCCTCTCATTTTCAAGTGCACTTAACACAATGTGGACACAAGCACGCGATTTATTTTGTTGGTCATTTGGATGCTACTTTAGTGCCATAAATGAGTAATATTTTTGGAATGCGGTCTGAAAATTCTGTACAATATAAAGTGGTGACAGTCAAAGCACTGAAGTACAAATGTTAATACTTCCGACGTCCTCGCAGACCACTTCTACTTGGAGCTATTCCTAAAAATCTCCTTTTCCTTAACTCTACTGCTGCCACTGCCTGTAATTAGAAAGGTAGGCAGTGAATTTAGTAGAACTAAAATGCCGGACATGGAACGAGTGACACAGACACTGACGACATTTAACAAATCAAGCTATCAAAATATATGTAACGCAGTGCTGATTTGTGGAGTTGTGTTAAGCTTAAATAAGACTTGTTCAATCTTTGGATTAGCTAACCTATTGATGTTGGATTATGGGGATATAATTCACTTCATGCACTACTAATCAACTATATATTCAACCTGATGTTAATCAGCTTTGTACACCTTAAATCAACCAATAATCAGCTTCTGTTCTTAATGTTCAGCTTGTATTGTTACTTGGGTAGTAGATAGTTTCATTATATTCTGCGAAGTTGCGAGTACTTCGAGGACGATCAGATAATTTCAGAATAATTAACTTAGGCAAAGTTACAAGGAGTTCCGTCGAATTATGGTGTATTCCGAGAATTCTATGATTGATCCGCAAATGCCAGAAGCGTCAGGAAATTTCAAGGCAAATCAATTAATCTCCGTAAAATTGTGGGTTCTTAAAAATACTGATAAATTCAGGGCAGTCTATAGAAGTTTAGAAATTCAGTAAGCGTGTAGGCAGTTTTATTAACACCAGGAAGTCTAGACTATTGAAGAAGTTTTAAATTAGTGTCGATAATTGAAAGGGAGTTTCATGAACTTCTGGAAAAGTCTTGAAAATCATAGAACTAGGGGAAATGGATGTAATGCCGGCCTAAATGCCCCTTATTTCAGCAATCGACTAAATTTTCAATAGCGACCAAAAATATCCGTAAGTACCGTTCCAATGACGCGTTTATCTGGATAAAATTTATAAACAACAGATTTTTACCGATGGGCCCAATCTTAGATCCATAGGCCAACATTAGAGCCATTTCTCCTGTACCTATAAATTATTTCGTTCTAATTCCATGAAAATTCCTTGAGCACAAAAGTTCCAGAAATTTATAAAATCTTCGAAAACTTCACAGAAGGACAGTGGTCTTCAGAAACATTTCGAGAACTTCATAGAAATGGAATCTATGAAGCATAAGAGGAGATTTGCGAACTTCAGAAACTTTTAAGAACATTAGCCAAATGCGCGTAAGCCTCGAAAAATGGAGGAATTTTAGGGGAGGTAAGTTCTATTAGTTTCAGAAGATTAGTGGTTCTCAGATTTTCAGATAACTTCAGAGACGTTCAAAAGGTAATTGAGGCCTTCGCATAAGTTCAGAAGTTCTCGGAAGATAAAACATTGTTAGGACAGCGCAGTACAACAAGCTTCATGAGAACTGCAAAAATTTTAGAGAAGTTTTGAGAATTTCAGAAAAGAAGAGAGAACCTCAAAGCACATTGAAGTCACATAAATCTTAAAGAAGTTTAGAGAACTTCAGCGAATTGTTAAACCTTTAGAGGAGATCCATGGTCGTTAGAAAATTTAAAGAAGGAAGGAAGTCCTATAAAGCTCAGGAAAGTTTAAGAATTTGATGAGAAGTATTGTGAGCATCAGGCTAGTTTCTCAAACTACAAAAGAACTTCAAGGCAGTTAGTTTCATTAACTTTAGGAAAAATTTGGGATCTTTCAAGTTGTTCTGAAAACCTCAGAATAGTCCATTCAATATTCAACCATTTCCAGATTTTCATTAAAGTATTCCTCAACATTTCGATGAAAACATCCACCGAATTCAATTTCCTTCTAGTTTCCTCAGAATTACCTTGAAATTCTCCACAATAAGAAACCCTTTGGAAAGATTCTCCGAATATTAATTGCATTCATTTCAGATTTCCTGTTGAATCTCACTCCTTCCCTTGGAATTCTACTCACATTGAAAGTCTGCTAAGAATTCATTGGCATTTCTCCTCACAAATTCTTTACATTTCTTCGCATTAGTTGTTTGGCAAACTCTCCTGAATTTATTTTCCGAATTCCTTTGAAGATGTCCTGGAGTTATTCTCAGATTTAATTGCAATTCTCTTTTTATTATTCCATGGACTTATGCTCCGGATTCGTTTTCTTCCACAAACTTTATGAAATTATGCTCAGAATGCCCTTGGAATTTTCCTCTGAAGTTCACAGGAGTTGTGCTCCTTATACCTCGTACAGACTATGGCTTATATAATGTAATATAGGCTGTCTTGCAATGAGCACTCATACATAGGATTTCCAATGAAAACTATATGTATAAGTGCTCATTGCAAGACAGCCTAGATCACATGATATAAGCCATAGTCTGTTCGGCATATTAGAAATTATTAAGAGTTTTCATTAAATTTACATTGAATTCAATTCTGGGTTTCTACTGAAAACTATCAGGCTTCACATGAAATCTAAAACTCATCAGAACTACCTTTATAGCAGACTGCATTTGATGTTTTTCAAAAAGATTTTTTCCCAGAACTCCTTAGGAATGAAGTTCTTAGAAATCATAATGAAATTCCACTAGCCTTTAAAACTGTGCATGGAATTTGACTCCAGATTCTTGATTTTTTTTAAGTACTATTGCTTTAAAGAAAAAACAAATAGTTTAACTAAAATTTGTAGGAAATAACACTTCATTGTGTATCTTCGTTCACACATTTAACGGTTGATTTTAATATTATCTGTTCACACGAACTACTCGCCGCAGCGCTGG
Source organism: Ochlerotatus camptorhynchus (assembly GCF_037179485.1). Taxonomy (NCBI): domain Eukaryota; kingdom Metazoa; phylum Arthropoda; class Insecta; order Diptera; family Culicidae; genus Ochlerotatus; species Ochlerotatus camptorhynchus. Next base: position 832,915 of record NW_027040732.1, on the reverse strand, counting down.
CATCGGATCACTTTGACGTTTCTGTACATTCTATAGAACTTTTATGCAATATTGTTTGCGAGTTAGTGAGCAAGCTTGTTTTCTGTGAGAAGCCCGAGAGATGTCGATACTGAGGTCCTATGTTTTGAGATACTATGTTTTCAAGGAAAACTTTTTCAAAGAATCACGGCTGTTTATCTATGTTGAAAGGGTCTGAATTTTTAAGAATTTATTTGTATACTGAAGATTATTCTATTGTAGATATGTGAAGTTCAAAATATGAGTTAAAATAACGAGAAAAATTAAAAAATGCTTGAATTTTAAAATTTATTATTTCCTTTAAAATATCCTTAGTAAGAAAATTATTAAATTCACTGAGGCTTCCATTTATTTTAAGGAATACTAAAATTTCCTGAGGGTTCCTGGTTTTCGAGGTTTTTGCAGGTAGTAGACACCCTGACTTGGTTTGGCCATAAACTTTCTATTGAATCTTTCGCTTTAAAGGTTCATATCGTACATAAGTGTTTATGAGATACTAATTGAATAAGTCTAAAACATCAAACTTTTTTTGGTGTATCATCATAACGACTACTTTACTTCTCTTAGTCACTAAGTCACTATATGGTCACTATTTTTGACAGCAGTGATCACTACCGGCCCTGATGATGCTTGTTACGAGAATTTAAAAATTTTCTGAGAAATCCAGTTTTTACCCGGAAAAATTAGATTCCCTGAAGATTCCCGGTTTTCCAGGTTATTCCAGGTAGTTGACACTCTGGTAAAACTGGTTGCCGAGCTGCATGGCGGTGCCAAACCTACCGAGCAAGGTTAGGCATACAAAACTAGTTGTTTGCGGTATACCGCTAGTAGACCAGATAGCAGGTCACTTTTTAGTGACTTGGTCACTATTTTCAAGTCAGTCACTAAAAAGTCACTTTTTTCATCAAAAAGTCACTAAAGTCACTATTCCTTAAAATTTAGTCACTAAAGTCACTTTTTTACGACCTATGTTGAGAGTAAAGAAATTGACTTAAAAACTCAGAGTAAAGTCTGACAAGAAGAGATGCGCACATATGGAAACGTTAACTGTTAACGGAATAATCTAATATTTAGATTTTTTTATCTTGAAATTGTTATAGACCTATCATAAATTTTCAGAGATTTCTAAACAAGTTTAGGACCCAATATTCCGGCTATTTTACATTGAGATCTTGAAAGTTGTCCAAGCCTACACTGCAACAAAAAGTAACGCAAAATTCACCAGAATAGGCTCGTAGATATTTTCCATCATACTTTTCAGGTGAATATTACGTGTTTTGGGGGAGAGATTACATTTTAGTGATTCACATAGAAATCAATTGATTTTCACGTAAATTTTATTGGACTTTCCGATGATCTTCAAATTGGCATCACTTAAAAGTTACGGGAATTAGCAAGTAAATGTTACTGGATTTTGTAGGAATGATAAAGTGAATTAGTGATAGTCTATAGATATATATTTCGATTTATTTGAGTCATTAATTGATTGCATTCTAGGGAAATTCACTTATTTACATTATTTAATAATTGGCACTGATGATCTCGAAGTTGAAGTTGTTAGCACGTCAAAATATCCATTCCCGTATTCTGCCATTTAATTTTTATTTTATAAATGAATGTTAATTTATAAAAATTATAAAACTTACGCTTGAGAACATGAAGAAGCCTGGGAATTCCAACTCGGCCAACAACGACGAATGCACACTTTATTCTATCGCCATTTTTTGAATTACGAATACAACGAGAAAAATTTTCATACCATGAAATCACGAAAAAAAATTCGTGAATTTCACTTAACCTTCATCAGCATGACATTAGTGTGGCACGTGAACCTACGTGGATTCCTATTTTTAAGAGGTTACCTGAATTTCCAGGTAAAAATACCTTTCCCGTTGGCAGGGCTGGTAGCAGGTCACTTTTTAGTGACTTGGTCACTATTTTGAAGCCAGTCACTAAAAAGTCACTTTTTACACCAAAAAGTCACTAAAGTCACTATTTCCCTAAAAATAGTCACTAAAGTCACTTTTTCACTACTAAAATAAAGTGAAATTTAAAATATCAACAAAATGTTTCAATTGAGTATTTGGCACTAAGAAATTGAAAATTTTAACCAGGGTGACCAGTGAACCGCAAAACTTTAGAACCCAAGGAAAACTATTGGGAAATGCCTACAATTTCGATTAAAAATCCGGAAAAATATACCTCTTTTTCCCAAAAAAATAAATTGTAAATCTTGGAAACTTTCCAAAGGTATTTGTCTGTGATAGATTTTCAAAAGTCTTTCAAGGATAATTAAGAAAAAAATCCAAAATAAATTTTAACAGAAATTTAAAGGATTCTAGGGATGACACCAAGGAATATCAGAGAAGAATACCAAAGTACATACTACGAAAGTCTCATGTTAAATTAAGTGCTCTGAGGACCGATTTCTTAAACTTGGCTTACCAGGTACGAGCATCGCTTTTAATTATTATTTTAATTATTAGAGACGCAAAATTCAGCTCCGAAACTATTTTGAAAATAATTCTAATATAATTGAGAGTGCATTTTAACGAAAGTTCAGAGAAGAATACTATGATGATTGGATGCGAATTCTAGGTCCAATTCTAATAAGAATTCAAAATTAGTTCTGAAATTTTGCTTAAGGGGAAGCTCACCGGCCCAAAAATAAAAAAATATTTTCGGTACGTTTTTATTTTTCTAAAAATATTGGGAAAAAATATCAAAAATCGAAGAAAATCAGTTTCTTTCTTAGATTTTTGTCAAAAATTACATGCAAAAAATTTTTTTCTATCCCATCATGAAAAAAAAATTGGACTATCAAAAAAACCGAAAAGTTGATGTTTTGTGGTTTAATGTGGTTATGCCATAATGACTTATAAAACATGTTTTTGCACGTGAATTTTCTTTAAAAAATTAGAAAAAATGTGATTTTTTTAGATTTTTGATACTTTTTTTCAATATCTTTAGAAAAATCAAAACGTAATTTTTTTTTTCGGAGCGGTCTGCTTCCCCTTAAGAGGGCTCTGATGAAAATTCCATGAAAATCCCGTGAACTCCAAAGATGGTCTCTGCGGATAGTTCTAAAAGAATTCTGGGGTGATTTGTGACGATAATTCCCAGAGAATTCTAAAAAGTTCGAAATAAATTCCAAGAAGAATTCCAATGGAATCGAATTTTAAGGATTCAATCCCAAAGGAATTCTGAGAAGAGTTTCAAAGTTATTCTGCGATGGATTTTTGTTTTCAGAATTCTGAGGAATACTATGGGGATTCTGAGGAGAATACAAATTGAATGCAAGGGAGAAGTCCAAGATTATTTTAGGCAGAAATTTATAAAATTTCTGAGGTTAATTGCATGGGAATTCTAAGGATGGAGTTGTGGAAGGAACAACCTTCAGGGAGTTGTTAGAAGAATCAATTAAAAATCGAAAATAATCTGCTTTAACCAATCATGTGTATATATGTGTATCATTGTATACACAAAGAAGAATGCGAGCAAAGGACAATTTTGAGGAAGGTACGAATCGGGTAGTTGTTTACGTTAGATGGCGACTTGAGTGTGAAACAATCGATAGAACTGTTTCCGCACATCAGAGGTACATGAGCAAATCGCCGATCATCCCTTTTGCCAGTGGTGGCAGGGGGAAACACCCCTCACCATACCTCATTAACGGATGAGCTTGGTAAATGAGATGCTCTACCCTATTCGTACCTTCCTTAAAATTGTCCTTTGTTCGCTTTCTACTTTCTATATACAAATTTCACACTGCCACACTATAACGGAACTATAAGCTCTTTACTTTCATATCCTCATCTATCGTATAAAATGTCCACTTTAATTCTGATATTTGATGTTAAGCAGTCCCAACTACGAAAATAATCTATCTCCAAGAATTTGGTTGAATGTTCTGCAAAGAATTTCAAGAATGCAATATTATGTTTGTAAAAGCTTATTTGCCTCTAAGTTTAAGGGAAAGGGAATTATTCTAAAAAGTTCTTGAAATCATTCTGAAGAAATTCTGTGAAAATTTCATAGCAAATTATCAAAGTTATCTACCTCGATATATCAAATATTTAAAGATTTCGAACGCAGAATCAAATTCAAGATCATAAAAAAATGGGAATTACTATTTGCTAGTCATCATGAACAACGTAAGCAAAAGTAAATTATTCAAATCACTTCAAATGCTCTTCACACAGAAGATTCCGTTGGGAGATCCGGGGAATTTATGAAATTAGATTTTATGTTCCATGACATATCTAACCGTATTTGAATTTCTAAGTAACCATATAAATGGTTTCTTATTTAGTACTTACAAGTCACTATTTGGTCACTATTTCCGTAATTTTAGTCACTAAAGTCACTACTATTATATCGCATCAGCACTACCAGCCCTGCGTTGGTTCAATGTATAATGTCAAAAAATGATCTAGGAAAATTTTCAAGCTCTCGACATTTGTTCAAAGGTCAGAAAATTGAATAATCTTTGACCCCCGGTAGCTTTAGTATTTGTCCAAGCATCGAGAAGAAAAATCATGTCGCAGTTTCTTGAGTTCTTTTTTAAGTCCATTAAATTGTGTAGTATTTTTTCCATACTAAAATTCCGGTAATACAAAAACAAAAATTACAGTTCCAGGTCTCCCTAAATCTCTTTTTTTTTCACGATCGAGATTTCAAGTCCTAGCCGCATTTAAATTTGTTTTATGTCCGTGATCATTCCATCTGAGAAATTTTTGCTCGTGTCATAATAATTTGTTGTGTTGGCAAAATCAGAAATCAATTGATGTTTTTCCGCTCTCATGCACTCGCAATATCACGCGTGATATTGGAACAAAATATCATGCTTGATATTGATTTTACAAGCTCCTTTGATATTGCGAGACTATTCACAACGTGCAAAAATCAAGCTGAGAGTTGACTCAACACAAAAATGATTCCATTGCACATCGTTTTTTTAGAAAGAGAAAGCAAAGTTTGCTATCTCTTTTTAATCTTCACCGATGGCAGACGCGAAGGGTCTGCTGCAAGTCGTTATGGAAGTTTCGATTGCATGCGAGATCTTGGGCGTTGGTGAGATTTTATTTTTTGATATTTTCCCAACACTGCGTGGGACTACGTCTGTGATTTCTATATGGGGGAACACTTTGTGAAAACCAAAAATTGAACATGGAACAAAATTATGAAAGATTTTGAACGTTAATAACTCAGCTGCCCCTGAACCAATTTCAATAATTTTATCACCAATCGATCATAAATATTTCTACGCAAATTTAAGACTTCATCATTTTTCAATATGTCACTATTGAAAATTGAGAGTATAAACAGAGAGAACCCAGTTCAAATTACTGTTCCTACACAAAACACAAGCTCCTGCTGCAGTTAACAAATAAGATTAATTATATAAGACCAGTTAGTCCTACGTCACCATTGCGTACAAACCCATAGGGCTGTCCTTTGTCGTTTTTTCTTAAACTGCGATCTAGAAAAGTTGTATAGATCCTAGAGTTATGATTCTTTTCCTATGTTTCAGGTGTTACAGGAGATTCTATTCTTGGGAGGAATAAGCAAAGTAAATAGACGACCAGTTCGTTATAGCGACTACAGAGAAGGATCATCGCTAACTTAGTTCTATGTACATTTTAGACTGCAATTCAATGCATCGCTTCTTAAATATCCTAGATCTTCAAAAATTGCTGTCCTAAAATTGAAAAACAATCTAAAATCGGTAATTTGAACATTTTTCTCTGTGCCTCAATTTCGCGATCTAATAACGGCCCGTATTACCGATGTCACTTCACGGTGAAGTGACAACTTATCACTCGCGGTGAAGTGATTCCCATTTGATTTACACGGCAATCACTTCACCTTGAGTGACAACTGGTCACTTCACTTCGTTTTCACCGTGAAGTGACACCCGTAATAAGGGCCAACAAATTCGTGATATGCAGAGTGAGAAAATGGAGGTTAGAATTGGAACGTGCTCTTGCTTATTCAATTCATACTTATTTTTCTATAACAAATTTATGTGATCCTTAAATCATTTGTTTTATTTTAAAAAAGCACGAGAAATACCGGAATAACGGATGATTGGAACCATATCTTTCCGATCAATGAATGCCACTATTGGTCACTTTTTTATTGTTTAAAAGACACTATTTGGTCACTATTTTCGTAATTTTACTAAAAACACTACTATTACATCACATACCCACTACCAGCCCTGCAATACGCTCATTTAACGATAAAAACATGAGCAGGGCAATAAACCTGAGTAGCAGCTACTGACCCCGATAAAGAGTTCACCTAATTTTGCGAATTCCAGCATCAACAATTTTGAATAAAAGTTACGCATAATTTAAAAAATCTCAACAAATTTTAGTAAAATCACCATAACATATATCCATTTTTGTCGTGGAATTTTATTATAATTTCTAAGAACTTCATTTTTCAGTACGTTCACTTTTGACTGATATGGGTGGATCCTACTCAAATTTGGGTAGTTTTAAAATATATCGTAAAGCATTTTCAAATGTTTGGCCCTGAGATATTTTGATATTTTTTCTATCGAAAATTAGTTCTTTCAACCTTTTGCCATACAACCAGTATGTATTGGCTTATAAAACCTGATAACTTCACATTCAGGAGTCACAACCAGCGATTTTATGAGCGCTGTGTAATCGCTCAACGTAAGCGCATAGCTATTGTGACTCTCTGAAAACACATACTTTGCAACCTTTTCTTGTAACTTACAAGTAAACTGAATCATAATAATATCTTATATTTTCATAATTTCAGCTTGATTTATACTTTGCGAAATGGCTAAGAGTAATGAGCAAAATAACTCTACAAATAAAAGCCTTTTTTTTGACCCACCGCTATCCCCCACACCAAAGAGCTCAAGTGAGCCACCTGGTAGTGGACGCAACTATCTCAGCTCAGTCTGTGCAGCAAACTAAGGAACTAATGAAGCTAATAATGAGCTGAGAAAAAAAAACAAATAATAATAAAAAAATGAGGTTGATATTTATCATATAGTATAGGTGTGATGTCCCAGTGGAAACGAATTTCCTTTAAAGGGACCCACTTGTATACAAAGTATTAATTCAAAAATTTACAATTATTTTAAACGAGGAACAATTATTGCTTGTGGTAGGTAATACAAGATGAACTCATCCAAGAATGTCGTGTAGATTATCTTTTAAATATTTTTTTAATTTGATTCTAAAAACACCGCGGTTGTTAATTTGTTTTAACTCTCGAGGCAAACGGTTGTATATCTTTGGACCTATAATCGAAATCCTTTTCTGACCAAACATTGTGTGAGCTCTTGACAGTTGTAAATTGTTAGCATTTCTAGTAGGGTAACTATGAGCAGCAAGAGGTAATTGAATAGAATGATGAAAATTATCGTTATGTAGGGTGTCGTAAACAAAAATAATAGTTTGTAATTCGCAAAGGCCATTAATCGGAAGAATATTATGAGAGCTGTCGGAATAAAGCTGCAACGAAGGGAACAAAACTGGTTTTTTGAATATAGTTTTCACGCATCTATTTTGAAGGGTTTGTAGTTTTCTTAGATAAGATTTACATGCCCGACCCCAGGCTATAATAAGATAATTTAGGCAGGAATGAATATGAGCAAAATAAAACTTTAAGAGAGTACTGCGAGATACAAAATAGCTTACTCTGCGCATTATTCCACAAAGCGATGAAATTTTCTTCTCAACATATTTTATGTGGTCAACCCAACAAAGTGTTGTGTCCAAGATCAAACCTAAATATTTAAATGATCTGACTTCTTCGATTGTACATAAATTCAATGTTACGTTGCCGTGCTGTGGTACAGACTTCCTAGGGGAACGAAAAAACATACATTTAGTTTTTGAAGCATTCAGGGAAAGCAGGTTAGTTGCGAAGTATTTTGATAACGCCTGTAAATCTTGATTCATATCACGAACTATAAGCTCTACATCAGTTTGCGGATAGAAAACAGCAGTATCGTCTGCAAATAAGCGTCGAACCCCTTTCAATTGAAGTCTGGACAAATCATTTACGTACAAAAGAAACAGTAATGGGCCTATATTACTCCCTTATGGCACGCCCACTCCAATCGGCTTTAAAGAACTTTTAGATGTACCTACAGAAACATACTGTTTCCTTCCTGACAAATAGTCACGTATCAGATCGTTTGCAACTCCTCTGATTCCATACCTTTCAAGTTTTTCCAAGAGAATGGAGTGGTTTAGCGTATCAAATGCTTTACGCAAATCTAAGAAGAGAGCTCCAACTATTTTCTTTGAATCAATACCGGCGGCGGCGTGATACGTTATTTTCTGCCGGCGGCGGCGGTGTGGCGGCGTCAAGCCGTTTGCTTCCGGCGGCGGCGGCGTGGCGGCGTGGCGGCGTGGGTCGGCGTGAGTTTATTTTTAACGATTTAGAAAAAAAAAAACTTTTCAAACCAATCGCACATGTACAAAAAAATTTCAGATTACTCAAAATCGCTAAAACGTAGGTCACTCATAGTTAGAATAAACTTTGCGACACTTTCCCGCGGAAAACTTCTTGAATATAGGGAAAATTTAAGAAAATTGTACACAGATTAGAAGTTCACTAGTGGACAGACTAAAACCATATTCAGTTTTCCTCATATCCGAGAAGGTTTCCTCGGAAAATTGACTCATTCTATGAGTGACTTACGTTTTCGCAAATTTGAGTAACCGGTACTCAAATATGAGTAGCTCTTACTTAATTTTGAGTCGTTCTCAATTTTGAGACACTCTCAATGTATGTCAAGTGTTAATTAAAATTGCAGGGGGTGGAGTCGTATGGCAAAGTGTTACAACCCTTTTATTAAGAATAAGAAAAGAATGTTATGTAGAGGTGGATTGTATTGAAAAGCAATCTGTTGCATTACGTAACAATTTAATGGGCCCTAGGATTTTTTTTTTTCATTTATTGAGCATTACACGTTATTAATATGTTCATAGCGATAAATGATGGGTTTTTATTACTCTGATACATATTTGAATGTGCGCGCATTGTAGTCATATAACTTTTTGTTTTTGAAAATGATGTCTTTCGGATATACGTAGAATTCCACACAACTTGGCCTGTAAGAGATTAAAAAAAAAAGGTCAAATTTCAGCGTGTTGTTAATAATAGTCCCTTATTCACCTTTATAAATCCGATCCACGTCAGTAAGCCAGTGTTTATTGCAATTAAAACTCTATTTTTGCAAATGCTGTAATTGTCATGAATTAAGATTGTTGATTTTGGATTTCGGAATTTACACGGTACCTTCGATTTAGTTGCTCCTTCATCCCCAGCTTCATATGTGTGATGATAAGCACGTCCTCATTTTTTTCATTGATACAAGCTTCAATCCCAGATCGCAAGAGCATGGCAATGTAAACTGTTGCATTCTTTTCAACAGCCAACAGGGTTACTATTATCTTTAAACCAAAACGAAATTTTACTACAATATGTTCACCACCACCATGTCACCATGTCTCAGAAACAGACTAGAATAAAATCACATTGGAACTAAAATGAAACTTTTCACACTAGACGTTCGCTACGTGATCGACTTTTAACTGGCACGTTTTTAACTTGTCTGCTAACTGAGACAATTTTTCAGTTAAAGTACATTTTCTGCCAAAATGATGCAATTTCAAAATTTCAAGATTAACTGGAAGAACACTGATGCTTTTTAAATGCATTTATATTAGTGAATTCCGTTCGCTAGGTGAAAATCAAACATTATTTTCTCAGCTATCGTCTAGTGTATCAGTAAACAAACATCTGATCTTCAATGCACTGGTTGGATATTGATTTTCAAACCCTATATGGTCACCAATCGGTCAGATGGAACTTGCTAGTAGGCTTAGTTGCTCGAGATATAGCAACAATAGTTTACAATTCTAGATAGAGCTGGAATTAGGGCGTAACAGCCTTTGTAAACAATGACTTCTCTCGATGATTTCTAGGAACTCAAAGCACGCTCACGCAAATCAACATAACCATCGGGTAGAGGAAGTCTTCCTATATCCGATGGTGATGTTTATTTGTGTTGACGAGCCTTAACTTTCTATAAATAATCGAATGAAGTCATTGTTTACAAAAGCTTTTACGCCTTAATTCCAGCTCCATCTAGAATTATAGTTTCAGAACCACGACTTTAAAAAAAAAACTCATTTCAAACGGCTCAATAAAGCTTCATAAGTTTTCAACTAGCGCCCACTCATGTGCTGTGAATATGAGATCGTGTTATTAAGACGGTTCAATAAAGCATTCACGCCAGCTCTATTCAGTTCGAGACTTACTATCATCTTAAGTAATTAATGCCAACGTGTTACGCTGATTGTTTTAAGTGTTTGGGCTTATTTAAATTCACCGTCAAATTGAACATTGATATTCGTTTCACACAAACTCGTAAGTTGACCATCTAGCTCCTCCTCTATTATAGATAACTGTTGCTATATGTTGCTCATCCATATCAAGTCAATCTCCAGATTCTTCGATATCGGTTAATATTTGTCTGATTATTTTTTTCCATTTCGATGTTTTTTCCTCTCGAAGATCAATCGACAGAATATTCAAAGGAATTTTATTTAAATTCAAATTCAACATCGTGGAAGTTGTCGTGAATGGGAAACAAAACGTCAAAAATAAAATGCGTAACTGAGACGAGATCGATGTGCAGGATCTATAGGTTAGGCAGAAGGAAACTTTAGTCGACTGTTTCATTCATCCAGGGTTCTCGTCGGATCGATAGAAAGAAAGAGTCGGCTATTTTCCTTCTGTCTCACCTATAGATCTCACCGGTCTTGCTCATGGAGACGAAACCAATGAACTGAGATGTTTGACGTTTGATCAGCGCACCAAAACACTATCTCGAACAAGTACGAGCAGTAGGACAAATAATGATTTGTCCAAGGGGTAGGTCACTCGACATACCAATCTTGGGTCATCTTTTTTTTTAGTGCGCCGCAGGTGTGCCGATTGTGCCGGTCATAGAGCAAGCTGCGATTTTTTGTAAAATACCCATCCCGGCAACCCGTTATTTCTGGCACCTGGAATGTTTTGGTTTGAATTCGCAAGGATAAATTGGTATAGCGGCATTTTGGATTTAAATCTCTTAGTGAACCAAGAAGTGAACTGCTGGTCTGAGTTCCTCAGGTATATCTCATTAGAGGATGTTCCTGAATATACAACCAAACAGCACGTAATGTTTTGAACAACTTCAGTGACCAGTAGTTCTTTCATTTTATTTACAATAATGAAATGCCTACGAGATTGTGCCAAAGGTGTGATGTGCTCAAGTTATGCCGAGTCTAATTATGGCACAATTTGCTTAGTGACTTACCCCTTGGATTCATCCCTGTGTGCTAGATAGAGAAAGTGCGAACAAACGTCAAAAAACTAAATGACGCTAAATCGCTGCCTCATACAGGCTTGTTAGAGGTTACTCAAACATGAGTCAGGCGTATTCATTTTCAGAACTTCTTTTTTAACGTCAAAGCATGAGTAGTTGAGATTTTTGAATATGAGTAACATTGACACAACAATATTTAAATAAATAAATAAAGGTGGATCTCAATTTTGAGTTTTCAGCCCATTTGTTGACCCAAACAAATCCGAGTTTTCAGGAATTGTGAGCAGGCCTGAAAAATCTTATTACAGCTAATCCGCTACTTTTCAAAACTATGCAACTATGAGAATAATAATATTTTTTATGTAGGATGCAAGAAGAGGAGGTAAAGTTTGTTTAGGACACATAAAACCTGTCAATTTTACATTCAGAGGGTCACAATTATTTTAGCTGTAATGAAATATTTCAATGAGTGAGTACTCTTCGTTATAACTAATAGCTAATTGCGACACTCTGGAATTGAAATTGACAGGTTTTTTGTGCCATACACAAACTTTACCTCCTCTTCTTGTATCTTACATATAAAAATATTATTACAATATATCATATCTTTATAATTATTAAAAGTAGCATTTTAGCTGTAATGAATTTTTTTAGTCCTGAAAAATACGAAGTTTGCCTTTCCGTCGTAGAAGAAAATTTGAAAATTTCGAAAGAAATCATTCGAAAATGGTGCAAATAGCAGCCGGCGTGGTAATTGCGTGAATTGTAATTGTTTTGCAATCTGTTTTATTTTAAATATGAATGCTTTTCAGTTTTAAGTTTAATAATGCTAAAGAAAAAAAATAAAGAAAAGAAACGAAATATATGCCCATTTTCGCCGTTTTACTCCAAATTTGGTTCTGACTATGTTACTAAATTTAGAGTAGATTCGGTTTCAATGAAATTCAGTGGTTTTTCACTCAGTTTTTAGTAGCCATGATCGAGCGTTCTAATTTCAACGCGTTAAAGATGCATTTTACCGAAAAGGTGTTGCGGATTTCTCATCGGCGTGACATAAATTTATTCGGCGGCGTGAACGATTTTTCTGCGGCGGCGCGCCGGCTCAATTTCATCGGCGGCGGCGGTGTATGAAAATCGTCGGCGGCGGCGGCGTGGCGCGGCGGCGCACAGGTCTAATTGTAAGCTATATAATACTTCATGTTTATTTAGAAAAGGCATGAATCTATTGAGAAGTATTTTTTCCAAAATTTTATTTAAACTTGATAACGTTGAAATTGGACGATAATTGCATGGATCGCTTGAGTCCCCGGATTTAAAAATAGGAACTACCCTAGCAACTTTCAAACAAACTGGATAATAACCTGTTTCCAGCATTTTATTGAAGGCTTCCGCCAATATTCGCGAAAAAGTAACAGAGTTATTTTTGATAATATCCGCTGAAATGCAGCTTTTATTTCGCTCCAAATTGTTAATTAATAAAGTAACTTCGTTCGCAGAAGCTGGATGCATGAAAATTGAATCAGAAACACGTTGTAAGCTCGAAAGAGGGTTCACTGTAGGATCAACGTGAATGATCCAGCTAATGTTTCACCTATACTGGAGAAATAATTGTTGAATACTTCACAAATTTCTTGGTTATCGTTGATCTTCACACCATTATCAACAAGCGCAATCGATTCAGTTTTGACAGATTTGCCAAAAATATGGTTTATGTTTTTCAACATTTTTGCGTGAGGGGTATTATTCAGGAGATTGTCATAGTATAACTTTTTAGTTATTTTTTTTAAAGAGCTAACTTTATTGGACACGTGTTTAAGAAGATCTTGAAGGTGTTGATCATTAGGATTCCTCTTCACTCGTTTATTGTAGTTATTTTTAATTCTGACCACAAATTGGAACTCATCCATGGACAATAATTCCCTTTGGTATTAACTTGCTTAGTTATGATTTTCGAGTGTTTAGTTAGCAGCGAATTATAAGTTGATATAATGTTGGTAAAGCACAAATCAGCATCCTGAACTGTCCCAACATTATTTAGGAAATTGCTGAATTCCATGTCAAGCTTACCAAGGTCAATGACAGTTTTAGTAAGTGTGACTTTTTCCCTCTCATCATGTAATTTGAAGGACAGTATAAGCATACAGTGGTCACTTACATCAGTAAATATGGTATCATTCCTTGATCGTGGAATGTCATCAGCTCTACAAATAACATGATCAAGAATGTTCGAGCTTATAGGCCTGGATGGAAAGGTGTTCATACATACAAAGCCGAATGATTCCAAAAGTGATTTGTACCTCACGACCACATTGTTATTTTGATAATTAACGGGTATATTGACGCCACTAACAAGAAAACAAGAACGATTATTATTAGACGAATCAAGTATATTCTCTAAAATGTTTAAAAAAATATTTATTTCGAACGATGGAGGACGATAAAAACCATGAATATTATAATTCTGTCCACTTAAGCCAAGCTCAACATTTATATGGTGAAAGCCGTCAACATGAACATTGCGTAGAACGGTAAAGGATATGCCACTTCTGATGAACATTGCCAATCCTCCATTTGAGTTGTCCCTGCATGAGAAAATGGAAATGTATCCAGGAATATTATCCGGTTTGGAGTGCTCATTTACCTTCACTAATATAATGCCGTCTCTGCCCGCCCAAACGTATTTCAGGTTAATTTTTTCTTGTATTTCACGCATTTCTTGCAACAGTTCAAGAGAAAGCGGAGTCAGCTCATCCCGGACAGCAACATTCGTTGATTTCCCATTGAAGATCAACGATCGGTCAATGGATGATGATGGAAGTTGCCCATACTCTCTTTTTTTCGAAAAGAATACCTCCTTCACAGATTTATCTTTGAAAACAATTCTAATTGGAACCAGTTTGTTTGCAGAAGTGTTTGAGGTATATACCCGAGAGGCTGATAAAAGAGCACCAGAAGGGAGATCAACACCAATACATTGAGCCAACTTAGAAACCAATTCAGGGACATTTTCGTTAGCTTGTACTGGAAGACCAAGAATAACCGCATTATTGGAGATAGAGTCCTTGTTAGCCTTATCCGCTTTCACTTCCAGTTTGTGAACAAACTCTGTCAAAGACCACTGAGATTTTTTTAGCTCGTCTACTTCAGTTTTCAAGCGTTCATTATCTGACTTTAAATCTTGAACATCGGTCACTATACCATCAAATTTGGACGAGAGAAATTGTTGCGAATCTTCTATTGCGTTGACGATCGTATTTACCTCAGCTCTTACAACCTGTAGTTGAGCAGACACAACATTGGTCACAGTGTTTTTTTTTATCTCAGTACTAAGCTCGGCAATCAATGCGGTACGAGCATTTTGCATTTCAACAATTTTTTTGTAGATTTCAGAACATTTGGAGGAGCAAAAGTACATGTTTTCTTTGACTTTGCGAATAGCATTTCGAATGATATTGCGTAGATTTCAGAACATTTGGAGGAGCAAAAGTACATGTTTTCTTTGACTTTGCGAATAGCATTTCGAATGATATTGCGGCATTTGAAATGCGCACTTGAGAAGCAATACAGACACGTTACGAGTTTGCTAGGATCACTTTCTTTTTTTTTACATTCAACGCAATAAACAACATCACTTTGATCTTCCGACATTCTTGAAGATGAGTACTGTAAACAAATTATAAACAAATTATTTTTTTTTGAATGGGATCCACTACAACGAACAAACTACAATAGGCTATAAACGAACATATAGAGTGTATATCGAATGTAAGAGACTGGCACAATACACTGAAAAAGTAATAACCAAAAGCAAAGCTTTTCCAATTCAACAATCGACTGTGGAAGAGTATTCGTAACTACGGCAGGCATACAACAAATGGTGGTGTCTTAGATCCGACTATTAATTTGACTGATAAGGATCCCACGACCTACTGGCTACCAGAGGTGTCAGTTTCACTTCCGATTTTTTTCTATCTATTTATTAGCTACCAGAAACAGCGCTGCCAGATTTAGTTTTCAGTCAATTCAAAATCTGATTGAAGCCAATTGTCTTTTTTTAAATCACTTCATCACTTATCACCGTGATCTAGTGCAACTAAACAAATGATTCCCTTTCTCCATTACATCTCCCGAACCCGAAAGCACATGTCGTAACAGTTTCTCCAGAATTGCTTAAAAAAAAAGTACCAACTGATTGCGATAAGAGTCCGCGGTCGAACGTAATGGAAGAGTTATGTTCACCGCTTGTGTATTTATTTTCGGTCTAAAATTTCCCCTTTATCTTCAATTACAGCCGAACCGGACCGTCACCGTCTTCTTCGTCATCGGAAGTGAACACAGCAAACAACAAACAGTGAAGCAACTGCTGCGGCGTCTTGCGGAGTGTAGTACTACATACCCTTGAATATTTGTTCTGGAAGTTGGATAAGAAAATACAACAACAACAACAACTCGGCATCGGAATCGGAATCGGGAGTTGTTTGTGGCGTTTCGATAAGAGGAAATTTTTACTGTCGCGAGTGTCACATTTTGTTAGTGTGTGAAGTGTGTCGTATGAATATCGTGCACCCACGAATGTTTGTGTTGTGTGGCAGTAACCAGTTGAGAAGATTCAAGAATCAGGAGTGCAGAGAGATCTGCTAGGAATTGCAGGCAGGCAGGCAGCCGAAGAAGAAACCCGCGTCGAGTTCGTCGTCGCGATCAGTAGATTTTGGATAAGCACGGGGAAGATATTTAAGTGTTATCAAAATGTATGCTAAAGGAAAAGGGACAGCGGTGCCATCGGATGCACAAGCTAGGGAAAAGTGAGTATCATATTCTTAATTTAAGTATTTGAACAGTCTGCTCATAAATCACCCTGCCCAAGTGAGAGGGGATTCGACCTTGAGCAAACACTGGTCATCAAGCATCGATTTCAGTTTCAAATTAAGATTGATTCCTGCGTCTTCGTTATCTACCTGTCGTAAAATCCCATCACTAGACACTAATCAGCATCCGGAACACCTTTCGCGCGCGCGCGCGCGCTCGTCTGGCTCACTATTTACGTGTGGGTTGTAAAACAGCGGATCGTTAAACCACGGAATAACGAGCGCGTTCGAATATAAGCAAACCACCACCATAAGGGCAGCCCGAAGACGGAGAGAAGAACGCACGTACCTACCTAACTACTAGCTAGTCGGGAAAAGACGCACAGCCGTTGACCGTGACCCCGAACGCTACAGAAAGCAAACAGTTTGTTGGCATTAGAACCCGGGGTAGGCATAATAGATTCCAGATCCGTGACGTTCTGTACTGCCTAGCGGGCTTGGACTAGAGATGAACCGTTCCGCGTCAAAAGGCCGTTTACCAAAATGTATATATGTAGCCATGTGAGCCACATTTTTGCCTCTTACCAACTCCTGCCAATAATGGTAGGCAGAGCAGAGGGTGAGGTATGTTTGCGTCGTAGTTACGCTCTGCTTGGAGTTGAGACCCGGCAGGTCATCCTAAGCCAAGAATGGGAGAGCTAGGAAACGGATAAATGGTGGAAGCCGGTTGGTGGTGATTAGAACGAAGACGCACATACGCGCAGGTCTCGTCACTATGGCTATAGACTGGGCTTGGGCTCAGGCACACCACCGGGAGGCTTCTTTTTTTAGTTTCTTATTTTTTGCGCTTTATCTTGAATGTAGCATCTGCTCCGGTCGGATGCATACATATGTAGCGGATGGCAAGATATGTGTGCTTTCCTCGATACCTACTGTACGTGGTGCTGGAATTTGGTAAAGCAAGAGAATATTGAACTTTGCTTTCAAATTTCAAACAATTACCACGAATGTTTAAATTTTTGGTTAAATTACCTTATAGATGGTTGACGAAACATTAAATTTGAATTTCCGAAACATATATTTAAATTTGCGTCAAATGTTGGGTAATGTACAAAGGTCTTCTTTAATTAACAATTATTTAGTAAAATCCTCTGCACGTAGGAATTATTTCTATATTTCGTGAGGACTCTATCCGCGTCGGTAAGCTAAAAAAAAAGTAAGAATTACGTGCTCTATATACATTTTTTCCAATCACGGAAACACCTCGTTTTCTTATGACGAAAATACGCATTTTCGTGCATAAAACGCAGGAAATTTTTGGTTTATTCAATAGATAATGAAAAAAGCGAAAATTGATTGGAGGAATTTCAGGGCTGGTAGCCATCACTGCTGTCAAAAGTAGTGATTTTAGTGACCATGTTGAAGAAATAAGTGACTAAATAGTGACTGTTAGTTTTAAAAATAGTGACTAAAAAGTGACCCTGAATTGAATTAAAAATAAATTTTATTGAAAACTGTTAGGAATTTCTGAGGAGCACAACTCCTGTGAACTTCAAAGGAAAATTCCAAGGGCATTCTGAGAATAATTTCATAAAGTGTGTGGGAGAAAAAAAATTCGGAGCATAAGTCCTTGGATTTTTTTGAAAATACTTAAAGAAGGATTACATTTAAATCTGAGAAAAACTCCAGGACATCTTCAAAGGAACTCGGAAAATAAATTCAGGAGAGTTTTCCAAACAAATTATTAGGAGACTTTCAATGTGAGTAAAATTCCAAGGGAAGGAGTGAGATTCAAAAGGAAATCTGTAATGAATTCAATGAATATTCTGATAATCTTTCCAAAGGGTGCCTTATTGTGGAGAATTTCAAGATAATTCCGCTAAAAACAAAAAAAAAATTTGAATTCGAAGGATAGCATCATCGAAATTTCCGTTGAATATGAAATGGACTATTCTGAGAATTTCCCAAATTTTTCCTATGAAGTTCCCGAAATGTTTCTGAATACCACTGTCCTTCTGTGAAGTTTTAGAAGTTTTTCTAAATTTCTGGAACTTTTGTGCTCCCGCAATTTTCATGGAATTAGAATGAAATAATTAGTATAGTTTTACAATTTTCACTTAAGTTCTCATGATTTTTCTGAAGTTCATGAAACTTCCATTAAACT
The DNA here is from genome assembly GCF_037179485.1 of Ochlerotatus camptorhynchus. NCBI lineage: Eukaryota > Metazoa > Arthropoda > Insecta > Diptera > Culicidae > Ochlerotatus > Ochlerotatus camptorhynchus. The sequence goes on along the minus strand of NW_027040732.1, from coordinate 814,551 downwards.
ATAGACACTGATTTAATACTTCTTCAATAGTTTAGACTTTCCCAGTATAATTAAAACTGCCTAAACGAATTTCTTTAAAGTTCGCTAAGTTGCCCTGAATTTATCAGTATTTTAAACAACCCACAACTTTACTGAAATTAATTGATTTGCCTTGAAGTTTGGACAATTTTCCTCAAGTATTCTAACCATTAAAAATGCTCAACTATTTTCCCTGAACTGTGCTTACCTGAAGTTCTCTAAATTTGTTTGTCCGGCAAATTTTCTGATATATATATATTATATATTTAAAATTCCCTGACGTTTTTAGATCAATCATAAGTCGCTGCAAATTTCCTTAAGTTAATGGGATTATTCTGAAGCTATTTGATCGTCCTTGAAGTACTCGGAACTTCGCTGAATATCATGAAACTATCTAAATTCTAAGCTCTCTGGATTTTCTTGAAGGTATCGCTGCTTGCTAAAATAGTTCTCGCATTTTTTTTAAATGAATGGAACTTCGTTGATATTCTCCAATCAATCTTAACTAAACTTTTGTATTTTTAAAAGTTCTTGATATTTCCATGATATAACACCCTTAAAATACTCTCTTTTTATCACGTCCCAGAAGTTCTATCGGAGTTTTGTTGAAGTTTCTGGAACTTCTTTAAGGTGTCAACCATTTTCTTTACATTATTTGAACTGCCCTTTGATTCTCTGATCTGTCCCTCAGAGACGAACCAGCCAACGTTGCAACGGCTGAAAGTCTCTATAATAAAGAAATCAATCAATCAATCTGATCTGTCTTGATGTTCTCGAAGCTTCCCAAGAATGTGTATCTTAATTTATTCAAATAAATTAGTTAGATTTTTGATTTTAATGATAATAGGAACCACCCTAGAATTCATTGTCATAAAAATGAGGGCATAACTATAAGGAACAACTTTGTAGAAGAGACTTTTAGTCTAAAGTTTCAATTTCAGGCTCAAAACATATCATTCCACCTAAATCTGCATTCTGGACCACTGTGCAATGATGTGACTCAGAATGCACGATTGTTGCCAGGTGCGTCTTTGTCTTTGACGAAAAACGAATGAGATTTTGACGAAGATTTTTTTGAGGATCAAGTCTGTCAATATCGCGCGAAAGTCTGTCAATAACAATGACAAATCTCAGCACTGCAATTGACTTCACTTTATTCAAAACCAAACTGGAAATGGATGTAATGTCGGCCTAAATGCCCCTAATTTGGGCCCATACATAAATTTAGCAATCGACTAAATTTTCAATAGCGACCAAAATATCCATCAGTACCGTCCCAATGACGCGTTCAACTAGATAAAATTGATAAATAGCTGATTTTTAGCGATGGGCCTAATCTTAGATCCATAGGCCAACATTAGAGCCATTTCCCCTACGTGCGGTGGATCGCCATCTGTTGACCGTTCTTGAGTTGTGGTAGAAGCAGTCTAAATTTTCAGTGTTGACTTTCGTTGGTTCTTGGTTCTCTTTTTAATCAGTGGTATGGGTTGAGGCGAAATCATTCCAACCGATGAGTGCCCGTATGGTTCTCGCCTTACTCCGACTCGGCTCGTGTACAGATCGATCACATCGTTCGCAGACAGTTTGTGTTTGACACATAATACCTGCCAATTTTGCTACATGAGAGTCGCAATAAGTGATTTTGTCCTCTCTCACCCACTCTTCGCGAAGAGGCGATCAGAAAATCGCAACTCTGGCAAAGCTAAATTTGCAGAAACTTTACAATCTTTTCTTGTTACGTAGGGGGAGGAGGGGCATAGTGAACAGGTGGGGCATAGTGAGCATCCCGCAGTTTGGCCCTGGATCTCTAGCTGCATGAAACAAATCAACTGGTAGTAGGTTCAATATCATTATGATATTGATCCTACCACCAATATTTTTTTTCCGAACGGCCGGAAGTCCAAGCTGGTGCACGGGATGCTCACTATGCCCCACCTTTTTACTATGCCCCTCTTACCCCTAAACATACAAAATAACATCATAATATCTTCTTATTCTATAATTTCATAAAACATGTTTTTAACCAAAATGAATGGGATATAGAATAACTATAAAGTTTTTCGATTTTATAGAGCTCTAATATGTTTCGCTGAAATTGCTACAATTTTTCTAATGATTTAAATAACAATAATTATGAAACATGTACTTTCACCAACATTTTTATCACAGTGCACCTACAAATGAAGCTATTTGTTCTACATCGTTGTCCTCTCGCCATCCCCGCCGACAACTATCTCATAATGGGCAAATCCAGCTCCAAGAAAATGTGCATTCTACCCCGAAAACTGTGTTGTATATACGCACAATTTGTATACTTACATCCTACTGTATACACACTAAGAACAAGATCAGCTATATAATTGCCCCCAACCACCCCCACCCCATCGTGTTTCGTCACAACCACATCCACCCAATCCCGCTACCCTCCCCCAGCCCCAGCTTCTAGATCCAATGACGACGACGATTGGGACTGGTTCCGCTTTCTACGAGCAATAATGACTGCAATGACGATGCTGATGATACCGTCGATGACAAGCGATGATAACGTTGTCGTTGTTGGTTGCCTTCATGCAATGGTTGTAGTTGTTGCCTTCGAGGTGCGCTTCGGTGATGGTCAAAAAATGTTTGATAAATACATCAGAGAAAAATGCAGAGGAAAATATTCCACACTTACACTACGGACCATTCGGTGAGACCTGCGGTGCGTGGGAGTTCCATGCTAATTGGATTGTTATTAAGGCATGGACGTGTGCTGCTACGCAGCTCGTTCCCCCTTGGATATCCGGTGGCAACGGAGAACAAACTTTTTTTTTGGGTAATATTTTCATGAATGAATTGAATTTTTGGTGAGGTTGAGTGCGCAGTGGTGATATATGGACGGTCTTGGACTTCTGGGGAGCAGAAAGATCAGTCATTCTTCAGGGCAGCGTACTGAATAATCTTATACGCATCCGTTGAAAGAAATGCTAAAGCGGCTGAAATAAAGCCACTCGTAATCGTCTGTTCTTTGGTTTTATGTAATCGAGCTTATATATCTGGTTCGTATCTAAGGCTCCAGCTCTACAGCACCGTCAAACGAGCAATGAGGTATAGCAGAATATAAATGGGAAGCAGGGAGGAGGGCAAAGATTGTCCTGTTCTAACTGACTGTCGTTGCCGAAAATGTCAAATGAACATAAGAGCAGACATAGTTGTTCCGTCGTTTGCTTTAAATAGAAAAAGATCTTGAAAGGAAAACTTTTAATGTTTTTCCAATTTATAGTTTTACATAAATTATGTAGCACCCCGGAAAAAAATAACCATACAATTACCATAAAATAAAATACAATTACATCCCAATCTATTCCCAACAATCGATCTTATTGTACGTATATTGTACAAGCAATTTGAACATATTGTTATTACAATAGATGTACAATACGTTCCATATAGTAAGAATTTCCAACAATATAACAACAATACAATTAATGGTGATTGGCTCAAGTTTGTTCGGGAAATAGTGATTTTTCGTATTGTTAAGATACATAACATATCCCATTTACTATAGATTCTATTGTGGAAACAACACATTCTATTGTTATTTTATCGTTGTGGAGAATACGATTTATTGTAAATACAATAAACTCTATTGTATGGTTACAATACATTTCATTGTACCTCCATGGTTCTTTTTTTTACGGGACATTATAAAAATAGGATACGACACTGAAACTGCCAGTTAGCGAAGATTAGTTGTTTTCCAATTAGAGCTTTAATTTCTCAGGGGTTCCCGGGACAGGGCTGGTAGCGAGTCACTTTTTAGTGACTTAGTCACTTTTTTCAAGCCAGTCACTAAAAAGTCTCTTATTTTAAGGCCAAGTCACTAAAGTCACTGTAGTCAGCCACTATTTTCAACTTTTTTAGCGTGAATTTATTTCTAGATTGATCATTCTTTGCTTTAGGCGTTTAATCGTTTTTCTCTATCTACAGGGTGTCTATTCATTTTTCTAAATAAAATTAGTTGACTTTTCCAGGTTTTCCCAGTATTTAAACGGATAAATTCCAGGTTTATAATAAAGCTAAATTTTTAAATGCGTTAAAAATGTTGAATGTTGATGTTTATCACTTACTTAATTTCTCACTTAATAAAGTTATAAAAAACTTACCCAATTTGAGTTATTCCAAGATCTAAAATTATTCAATATCTTGAAGTTTTGTATTCCATGTACAAGTTCAAGATATTGAAAATTTTTAAAGTGCAAGAATCAAGCAAAAAAAAATATATATGATTTATTTCAAGTTCGTAGGAACTTTGGCGAAGTAGTGAGTAATGGAAACAAAAAACTGCGGGAACTTAAGGGAAGTTAATACGATAAAAATATGGGAAACTTACTGGAAGCTTTAAGAACCGCAAAGCGGTTCTTTTAACATCCGAAAATTTTCGGCAACTTTTATGAAGTTCCTAGAATTTCAGAGAACTTCACAGGTGTCAAGCGAACTTGAGAAATATATAAAACATGAGGGGTATTGTGCATTTTTTTAAGAATTCCATTTATTTCCGAGCAGCAGAACCGAGATCTTCAATAGAATTGAAAGTTTTAGGGAAGCTTCGAGAACATCAAGACAGATTATAGAATCAAAGGGCAGTTCAAACAATTTCAAGGAAATTGTAGAAACCTTATAGAAGTTGCGAGAAACTCAGGGCATTCAGAAGCGTCAGGGAATTATGCAGCGGCGTTTCCTTAACCACAATCTACCAGTGCACCAACTATCAAAACATAAACAATTATCAAAATATTGCTAACAATGGATAGATATTGAGTAAACTAGAAGATTAAATGTATTTTTCAACCGATTCGAGTATGAATATGGCATTAAATCTGGTATTGAAAGTTGGTGCACAGGTAAAAAGTGAGGTTACGCGACGCCACTGGAATTATGAATATATATCAAACAAATTGCCGGATTATTGAACATATTAAGAGAACTTCAGGTAACCACTGATAAGTTTAGGGAAGATTAGGGACCGTTTATAATTGTTATAATACTTAAGGGAAATTGTCGAAACTTCAAGGCAAATAATTGAATTCCAGTAAAGTTGTGGGTTTTTAAAAAAATACTGAAAGTTCAGGGCAGTCTAGAGAACTTTAAGGAAATTCAATAATCGTTTAGGCAGTTTAAATACCACCAGGGAAGTCTAAACTATTGAAGAAGTTTTAAATAAGTGTCGATAATTTAAGGGAAGTGAACTTCTAGAAAAAAATCTTGAGAACTTCAATGAAAATCATAGAACTATATTAATGATCTCGTTCTAATTCCATGAAAATTGCGGTACCACAAAAGTTCCAGAAATTTAGAAAAACTTCGAAAACTTCACAGAAGGACTGTGGTCTTCACAGTCATTTCGAGAACTTTATAGAAATCTATGGAGCTTAAGGAGAGATCCGCGAACTTCAGTATTTTTTATGAACATTTGGGAGGCCAGTTAATTTAGTTTCAGAAAATTAGTGGGAAGTTTAAAGCAGTTCCCAGATTTTCAGATAACTTCAGAGACGTTAAAAAGATAATTGAGGTCTTCGCATACGTTCAGAAGCTCACTGAAGCTTAAACATGTTTAGGGCGGTTCAATTAAATTCAGCGCAACACAACAAGATTCATGAGAACTGCTAAAACTTTAGAGAAGTTTTGAGAATTTCAGAAAAGATCAAAGAACCTCAGAGCAGTTCCGTTAACATTAGAGAAATCACATGAATTTTAAAGAAGTTTAGAGAACTTCAGCGAATTGTTAAACGTTTAGAGGAGATCCATGATCATTGAAAAAAATTAGGAAACTTTAGGAAGTCCTAAAAAGTTCGGGGAAGTTTAAGAATTTGATGAGAAGTATTGTAAGTCTCAGGCTAGTTTCTCAAACTACAAAAGAATTTCAAGGCAGTTTCATTTACTTCAAGAAAAAATTGGGAACTTTCAAGTATGTAGTTCTGAAAACTTCAGAATAGTCCATTCCATATTCTACGGAGATTTCCATTGAAATATTCCTCAAAATGTTCGTGAAGCTATCCTCCGAATTCAATTTTCTTTTAGTTTTCATTAGAATTTTCCACAATAAGAAACCCTTTCGAAAGATTCTCCGAATATTCATTGCATTCATTTCAGATTTCATTTTCAATCTCACTCCTTCCCTTGGAATTCTACTCACATTGAAAGTCTCCTAAGAATTCATTGTCTTTTCTTAACAAATTACTTAGATTTCTTCTCATAATTTGTTTGGAAAACTCTCCTGAATTCATTTTTCGAATTCCTTTGAAGATGTTCTGGAGTTATTTTCAGATTTAATTGTAATCCTCCTTTAGTATTTTCAAAAAAATCCAAGGACTTATGCTCCGGATTCGTTTTCTCCCACAAACTTTATGAAATTATGCTCAGAATCCCTTGGAATTTTCCTCTGAAGCTCCTCAGAAATTCCTAAGAGTTTTCATTAAAATTTACTTTTAGGTCACTTTTTAGTCACTATTTTTACAACAATAGGTCACTATTTGGTCACTTGTTTCATCAAAATGGTCACTAAAATCACTATATTTAACAGCAGCGATTGCTACCAGCCCTGCCGGGATGTAAATGAAGCCTTGTAAAATATCCAGAGGACTTATTGAAATCTTCGATCAGCTGGAGATGTTCCAAATACTTCCTGACAGACCTACCATCTTGAGGGACCCAATAAATTTTTGACAACTTTAAGATCTTCCGATCTTCCTGATCAACCTGAATTCACTAATAGCTGATCAACCAGCAATCTTGAGAGACTATCTGGAGACGGCATTTGAATGTTATGAACAGTTGAATATCTTAAGAATAATAATTTATCAACACACCAAAAAATTATGAATTATATGGATATTTAACATGCGAAAATTGAAACATGTAAACTTCCTTTTTACGTAAACTAGCAACTTGCAAGAAATATTGCTTACAAAGATGGATGGTTGCATACAATATTTAGAATATTTCATGAAATGACTCATAAATATACACGATATGCAATGTGAATTTGTATGGTATGTGACGCTCCATTTATGTGCATCATAGTGACAGAAATTTACACTTTTTTTTAACTGTGAACCTAAAGACTTGAAACATATCCAGAGGGCTTTAAATATCTGATCAGCTGTATATCCTTTAAATACTCTCTTATCAAACTTCCGTCTTGGAAGGATATCTGAAAGACGTCATTTTTTGGACAGTTGCAGATCTTCAGAATAGGGGAAATGTATGTAATGTCGGCCTAAGTGTCCCTAATTTGAGCCCATACACAAATTCAGCAACCGACTAAATTTTCAATAGCAACCAAAAATATCCATTAGTACCGTCCCAATGACGCGTTCATCTAGATAAAATTGATAAATAGCAGCTTTTTAGCGATGGGTCAAATCTTAGATCCATAGGCCAACATTAGAGCCATATCCCCTATTACTTAATCAACTTGAAAAGTCTTGAATAATATCCCGAGAACTATATATCTCATCGAAAATCAACAAAGTCATCCAACATTCTACGACGCTTCCTAAACTTCTACGAAGATTCTTGAACTTAAACTCCTTTCAATGAACTCAAAGCCTCTATGAAGATCCTTGAATACGTGGAATGCTCGACGAACTCCGGAGAGTTTTCGTTCTATGACGTTCCCAGTACTTCAAAGATTTTTCCATAGCTTACAACTTTTAATTTTTTGATAGCTACAACTGAATTTCTACCAAGCTACCTGAACTTGTACGAATTTTCCATAATTCATACAATGTTCTGTGATCATCTACAAAGTTCCCTTAACTTCTAAAAAAAATGACTTTACTTTTTCAGATCCATAATTTGTGATTCGGTCTCATCCATCCCTCAACTTCTTAAAATTTCCGGAAAGAACCTGATCCTTTTTGAAGGAATTTTCCTGAACATATTGGCGAAACGAAGCTCCCAAAGTTACACAGTTCCCTAAACTGATATGAAGATATTTAAAGTTCTAAGAAGTTTGATGAATTTCTGCATTATTTCCTGAGCTTCTAGGAAATTTCCTGAACTTCTACAAAGTTTGCCGAACTTCTACAACGTTTGCCGAAGTTGTTCGAAGTTCCTTGATTTGTTTTCCGTCGATCTTGTTTTCCGTACTGAGTACCAATGCTACCGATGCCAGGGAGGCAGCTCCGACCATGCTTAGCGTACACAGTTTTGGTCACGAACTGCTCATTTGGTAATAACTTTGCACATAGTTGACATTGGCGTAGCTAGACAATTTATCTGGAGGGGGCCTAGATAATTCTGGGGGGGCCTAGATAATTCTGGAGGGGGCCTAGATAATTCTGGAGGGGGTCTAGATAATTCTGGAGGGGGCCTAGATAATTCTGAGGGTGGGGGGGGGGCTAAAAGTATATAGAACAAGCTTAAACTCTATTCTATCTACTGCTTCAAAAAGAACTATGTTTCGTCAACTATCATTGGTGTAGCTAATGGGGGTGCCAGGGAGGCCAGGCCCCCTCCAGAATTATCTTTATACTTTAAAAAGGTCAATTTTAATTCTTGTAATAAACTCTATTTGCTTTTGTGTTGAAAAAATGAAGTGAGAAATGCTCGCTGCACATCTCGGAATTTAAGTGTAAAAATTCATTGGTGTTGATTCAAATGTTAACATTGACCTACTCTTTGCATTTCTATAGCAAGCTATGATCCTAATCTATCAATTACATTAAAGAAAAACAAATTTCAACAACTGAGTGAAAAGTTATTGACAAATGAGCAGTTGGTGTGTACAACTGTGCATGTTAAGCATGGATTCGACACCTGAACCCTACCTATCGACCCGTCAACTCATGAACCGGGGACCAACGGGTTTACTTCCCTTTTGAAGGAAGGCGTTATCAGAGATGTTAAGCCTCAGAACATTCCGGCGGCGCTGACTGGGATTGAACCTAGGCCTGCTGGAGTGAAAGGCAATCACAATTACCAATACACCACTGGCTTCACTGTTTGCCGAAGTTTATCGAAGTTCCGTGATCCTTAACAAAATTCCCTTCTACAAAGTTCACTTCACACTTAGAAATTTCGATGATTATCTTTGAAGTTTCCTGAACTTCTACGGAGTTTCTTGAACTAAGACTACTCATTTACGAAGTGCCCTGTAATTACGAGACGGTCCTGGAACACTTTTAGGAAGTTTCCTGAAATGAAACAAGGTTTCCTAAACTTCAACAAAGTTCCCCCAACAGTTCCTACTTCTATAAAATTTTCCCCAAATTTTAACAACGCTGTCTGAGTTTCTACGACATTCTCGGAAGCTTTATGAAGTTCTCCGGATTTCTCTTCAATTTCCTGAAGTCATTCAGCTGTCTCGTGAACATCGATAAAGTTGCTGAAATTTTACGATGTTCGATGGAATTAATGAAAAATTTCAATGAAATTCCCCTAGTTTCGGGGATGGTAGCGAGTCGCTTTTTAGTGACTTCTTCACTTTTTTCAAGTTAGTCACTAAAAAGTCTATTTTTTTAAGACCATGTCACTAAAGTCACTTTTTCTTGTAATAAGTCACTATTTTCGACTTTTTTTAGCTTGAATTTATTTCAAGATTGATATTCTTTGCGTTGTGACGTTTAATCGTCTTTCTCTATAAACAGGATGCCTACTATTTTTTTTTTTTTGATAAAATTACCTGAGTTTTTCAAGTAAGTAAGTCCAAGATCTAAATACATTCAAAGTGCCAGAATTAAGTAAAAAATAAATTTATTATTTCAAGCTCCTAATTAACTTCATGAATAATTAGAGATCTTCGATGCAGTGCCATTAACTTTACAGCAATTGTAGGAACTTTGGAGAAGTTCTGATTAATGAAAGGAAATGCTGAGGATTTCAGTGAAGCTCTATAAACAAACCGCAGGAACATAAGGGAAGTTAACATGCTGAAAATATTGGATACTTACTGGAAGCTGTAAGAACCTCAAAGTGGTTCTTTTAGCATTATGAAGTTCCTAGAATTTCAGAGAACTTCACAGGTGTCAAGCGAACTTGAGATATTTAGAAAACTTGAGGGGTATTGTGCAAATTTTTAAAGAGTTCTAAGCACCTCAGAAAACCTAGATAGATTAAAAATCTATAATCGTAAATTTTGATAAATTCAAGATAGTTCCATGATGTGCTGAAATACAAATCGAGAACCCTTGAGATATTTCACGAATTTCTGGGAAGTACAGAGACCTTCAGAAAATTTATGAAAACTTCAGATATATTTCAGAAACTTCACATAAGTCCAGAGAGTTTAAGGGAAATTGAATGGTGTTAACGGGAATTCTATTTATTTCCGAGCAGAACCGAGATCTTCAATAGAACTGAGAGCTTTATGCAAGCTTCGAGAACATCAAGACAGGTCACAGAATCAAAGGGCAGTACAAATAGCTTCAAGGAAATTTTAGAAACCTTAATGAAGTTTCGAGAATCTCAGTGAATTTCCGAAAACTTCAGCAAAGCTCCGAGAGAATTGCTGGAAATTTTATTTTCATCCGGAAAACGTGAGAATATTTTATGGGTGTTATATCATGAAGATTTCAAGAACTTAGAAAAATCGAAAATTTGCTAAGTTGATTAGAGAACATCAACGAAGTTCCATTAATAAAAAAAAAAGTGAGAACTTTTAGGAGGCAGCGATATTTTCAAGAAATTCCAGAGAACTAAATTTAGATACTTTTAGATAGTTTAATGATATTCAGCGAAGATCCGAGTACTTCGAGAACTATCAGATAGCTTCAGAATAATCCCATTAACTTAAGCAAATTTGCAGCGACTTACAAGGAGTTCCGTTGAATTATAGGGTATTCCAAGAATTCTATGATTTATCCTAAAACGTTAGAAGCGTCAGGGAATTATGAATATATATCAGAAAATTTGCTGGATTATTCAATAAATTTAGAGAACTTCAGGTACGCCTTGATAAGTTTAGGGAAAAGCGAGTGTTGATTATGGTTATAATAGTTACGGAATATTTTCGAAACTTCAAGGCAAATTAATTAATTTCAGTAAAGTTGCGGGTTCTTGAAAAATACTGATAAATTCAGGGCAGTCTAGAGAATTTTAAAGAAATTCAATAATTAGGCAACAGGAAAGCCTAGACTATTGATGAAGTTTTAAATTGGTGTCGATAATTTAAGGGAGGTTTTATTAACTTCAGAAAAATCTTGAGAACTTCAGTGAAAATCATAAAACTTTATTAATTATTTCCTTTGAATTCCATTAAAATTGCGGAAGCACAAAAGTTCCATAAATTTAGAAAAACTTCGGAAACATCACAGAAGAACAGTGGTCTTCAGAAACAAAAAAAAAATTTTTTTTTTATTTATTTCTTACTGAAGATTAATCCACTGTGAATCTTTTCAGTTCAAAGTGTTAATGAAGAATGAAACAACGGGAAAAATTAAATGGTTGTATTTTAAAATTCAGTATTTTATTTAAAACATCCTAAATAAGATTTTTTTTAATTCTTTGAGACTTCCAGGTATTTTAATTAAAAAACAAAAAAAAAATCCTGAGGATTCCCGGTTTTCCAGATTTTTTAAATTAGTAGACGACTAATACCGTGGGGGGTTTGGTTATAAACTTTCTATTGAATCTTTAGTTTTAAAGGTTCATATCGTACATAAGTCTTTATGTGATAATAATAGAATAAGTCTAAGACATCAAACATTTATTTGATGCGCCTTCTCAAGGGTCACTTTTTAGTCACTATTTTTACAATTATAAGTCACAATTTTTTCACTTATTTATTCAACATGGTCACTAAAATCACTATTTGTGACAGCTGTGATCACTACCAGCCCTGGAGTTTATACAAGATTATCGAAATTTCTCTGAAGTTGTTTTGTTTTCCGTACTGAGTACCATTGCAATCGACGTCACGGAACCAGTTAATACACCTGGACCCTTCCTATCGACCCATCAACTTATGAACCGGGGACCAACGGGTTTACCAGGCGTGGTCAGATTTTTTTTTTTCAAAAGATCCAGACGGCGCCGACTGGGATTGAACTCATGCCCTTTCGAGTGAGAGGCAGTAACGCTTACCTTCAACAAACTTTTCTGCATTTCTACGAAGTAAACTGAAGTTTTGCAAAGTTCACTGAGCTTTCTCGAAGTTAACGGAACTCCTATTTGTTGAAGACAGTGGCGATTCCTTAACCTCAACCTACCTGTGCAACAACTCTCAAAACATAAACAATTATCAAAATATTGCTTACACTTGAAGACTAAGTGTATTTTTCAGGCGATTCGAGTATTAATATGGCTCTAAATCTGGTTTTGGAAGTTGGTGCACAGGTAAAAAGTGACGTTACGGGACGCCACTGTTTGTAGCACCTCTGAAAAATTGCCATAATTTCAACGTAGTTCCTTAAACATCCACGAAGTTGTCTAATCTTCTACGAAGTATCCTGAAGATCTATGAAGTTCCTTGAAGTTCTATAGATGTCTTTGAACTTTTACGAAGTTCCCCGGAATTCTGTGAAGTTCTCTGAAATCAAATGAATGGCTCTTGACTAGTTCGCTGATGTGATTTTATGTCTGACAGCCAAATTTCACAATAGTCTATAAAGATCATGATGATTATGGTGGATGATTTCTCTTATGAATATATTTGTAAAACCTATTTTGCCGTGCTCTAGGACTTCATAGATTGAATATTCTTAATAATGCCTACCTGTGGCTATGGAAGCCAAGATACAAGTCGGCGACAGATAGAAGTTCCTCCGGAAGTAGTAGGCATTTACAAGATTCCGCTAGCTTATCCAAGGAGTTGGTAAATCTGCAAATGCTGAGTTTTTTCATCACTCGAGACTAGCTTAATAAAGTACTTCTAACCGTCTGAATAATGAATTTCAATGGTTTGTCGATGAACTATGAATGATGGACATCTCACGACGCTCAACCTGATTTTCGTATATGTACCAACTAGATACGAGGTTTTAAAATTTGTTCAAAAGGTTCACGCTTTGTTTCACAGTTATGTCGTATTTTTCACAAGTGCTTCTTAAATAACGATCATATACAAAAAGTGTTGTACAATACTTTCAATATACTCCTAACATATGCCAAACGAAGGGAACAGATATATTTCATAGGACGTGAAATTTCCGGATCCTACTACAGATATGCCAAGAAAAATTTAAAGGAGCTAAACTGTCTCAATTTCTAAAATGCTGGGATTCACGGGATCCCGGCATTTTTTAATTTATATATCCGATTTCATTCGACAAAGGGGTCAACTGTTCGATAAATTTCCTACGTCGTTTGATGGTGCACTTCGGGAACCATCCGGCAGAAGGGGATTTTTTCGGGAACGATTGATGTTCCAGCTGTTCGAAATGCGAAATGTTGTAAAACAGTGTCGCAAACTTTCGTCGGGAGAAAATCGCCTGTTGGATCGCACAACGCAACTATCGAAAGGTAAACAAACTGTGACGTTTAACTTTTCCAAATCTGAACGACTTTGGATCAATCAAAATGGGTCTACACGTAGACGAAAAACTACCCAAAATTAAGTACTTCTCCCTCAATTCCGAGGTTCAGCCCAATAACCCAAATTTGAGTAAATCGCATATAGTAGTTTCCATTTAACACCAGCAAAAAAAAACCTACTCTTAAGTATATTCTACCCTAAATTAAGTTTACTTCACGTAAATTTGAGAATATGCAATTAAATCATAAGTAACTTATTGGGCTGAACTATATCGTTGGGTCGAATCTCTCGTTCCTTTTTTGACAACAATAAAGAGTGCAAGTTAGAGGCTGAACTCAATATTAAGTAAAAAGAACTCAAATTTTGGGTAGTATTTTTTCTCCGTGTAGCTAAATTCAAACTGCAAATCGTTTGCCAAATCATGGCCTTCCTCGTGAACTTGTCGGCAAACATGAACTTGAATCTACCCGGCACATCCCACGTCCAGTCGCGATGTAAAACTTCTGACCGGGAAGCTGCTTAAAATCGAGTTTGACGCATGTTTTGTCATCGATCAAAGTGCAGCCCCTGTATTTCGTCAACACACGGTCGTACAAAAGAGCCTTGCACGCGCCTTACACGGAATTCTGCTTCATGTGCCGGTTCGGATGTTTACTGGCTTTGTACGACTTGTATCCTTCCCTGGCAAGGATGTTCCGCACCGTTTGAAAGATGGCCTTATACCTTCTAGCCACATCTCGGATCGAAAGACCGGGGTTGGCTTTAATGCACCTTAACATCTTGCTGCGCAACTGACGATCCCTGGTTCCAGTTTTTTCGTAGGTCCGCTGATTTCTTTTCACACTCAGGGTTTCCTTGTAGGTTTTGAGCAATCGACAAACTGTTGTTTTCGGCATCTTCAGCACTTTAGCCAGCTTGGAACCGGACCACTCCGGATTTTCCAGGTGTTTGTGCATATTTTTTTTTTCGAGTTCCATTTGACGTTATTTCTGAACGCGATCGACTACTTTGACCAAATTTGCACCAGTTGTTCTCTATAGAAGTGTTAAAAAACCACTGTCAAAGATTTTCGATTCCCAACACTAGAGGCTGCTAGTGGCGTGCGAGGGGCGTACCAATTTACTTTAAGTCAGCATTTAGAGCCAAATATCAGACATTGAAAATAATGCTTCTTACAAAAATTCCAATGTTCTGGGACTTGAAAATATTTACCAGATCGCAGCCACAGTGGGCATTTCAGAGGGATATGTAAAATCTGGCATTTTCTGTAGCAAATGTGGGTCTGGCAAAACTTTCTAGCCACTTATCTAAATTTTCCAGTATTTTGAAATAGGAACATTGATTAAGATCTGCAACCAAATTATGTGGATTAAGTTACATTTTAATTTTTAATACTCTTGGACATATACAGAGCGATGAAATTCTGTTCTAAATGTGTGTACCGTGCATTGGTGTTTTAGTACCGGATCGATCTTTCACCTACACAATCGAATCTTGTGCGAGGTAGCCTGCTAGAAGAAGATCGAGTTAAAAAGCCGAAAAGTCGGACATTAATCATCATTTGCATAATTAGACTCATAAAATCTACAGTAATTTATCCGGGTTTCAATCGATTTAAATGGTTTTCATCTGAAGAAAATGTTTAGCTAATGATTTTTTTCATAGCAGATGTTGGGGAACCGGATAATTGGCTCCTTCGACTGGATGGATCCTCAACAGTCGGCCTCTTGAAGTGGGTTAGTGGCGGTAATCTATAGGTTTTGGTGAGGAATTCTTCCTTAGCAACCACTACACACTCACGGCTTAATTAAAACGCTCTATTTAACAAAAACACGATCTACACAAACTACATTTATTGAACTAAACGAAAAATGAAAACATAATCTAACGATACAAAAAACGAGCCCATGCATGACTCTTGACCGGCGCTAACGATCGGAGGAAAGTCGAGATGCAAATCTAAAACTATTTTCTCCTAAAATACCACTGGTCATAGGTTTGGGGCTAGCCGTTGGGCCCAGCGTTGGCAGTTTATTTTCAAGAAAATCTGTTCCAGTTAGAATATAAAATCTGGAAAAATCTGGAATTCTCAGAAACATCCAAATACGTAAAAATCCTAATAACCCACCAGCGAAAATCGATTTTACTCTCGATCTATACGTTATAGATAGTATCGTAGGTAGTGCGCATTACAGCGTATCATCGTGTGATTCAAGCGCACTTTGACGCTATGTATAACGTTTAGAAAGAGAGTAAAATCGATTTTCGCCAATGGGTTGTTCCAGTTTTCAACTGTAGCGACAATAATGCTATTGAAATCAAATTGATTACCATAATCATAAAAAAGCTAATTAGAGATGAACTAGCCTAAGGCTAAAAATCTCTTAAATAAAGAATTAAAAAAAAAAATAAAAAAGCTAAGAAAAGTATTTTCATAATGCTTTCAAAAAGCTTGAATATCCATCCGTACAGAGTTTCAAAAATGAAGTTAAGCCTTATGTCAAATAAAACTTATTATTTTAGCAAAGTTTTTTTTAATGTAACTGTAACCTATTTGAAAATATTAAGAAGCAAAGACTTGAGCAAGTTTGAATGGATGGATTTTTAAAGAATAATGAGTTTATTACTAATTTTTGATAAAGTGTTTTCTATTTCATGCATACTAGTACCACATTATGCCTCAAAGATTTGATTAGTTCTTAATAATAATAAAGTTTTCACAACATCTTTAACCAGAGATAATGGAGACTGCCAATTTAATAGTCAACGTACATCACGCAATTTTATGTTTATGAAAAATTCTTCATGCAGAAGCGGAAATCAAATCCTTACTTCGTGGCACGCACTCAGTTTACCTAAACTACGGGTAACTTCACTAACCGCATGACCACTGCGTCAACATAATCATGATTAATCCATTGTTATACTGACATGCAGATTTAAAAAAAAACTGTTTAAAATACTGAATTCCCAAGGCAGGAACAATGTAAAAACAATTAGATTTATATCATAACAATTAAGGCTGGTAAGTTACTGTAGTAACTGGAGCACCTAGGTTAAAATGAAATATAATTTATTTTGAATTTGGGACAATTAAAGAGTTAAAAAAAAGATTAATCCATGATTCCAAAGAATTAATTTACTTTTTAACTCAAATGAAAGTCAGAAAGCCTCATTTTTTTATGTGTCATGATCTTGAAATAATTCTAAATTCTGGAATTTATATTTTACCTGTGCCCCAGATCATGAAAATGTTTGCTATTTAGTCTGATTTCGATGGAAGTCGTAGGACCTCGTGACCGTTGAATCATTATATAATTTTATCATACTTCTTTTCTGAGTTCCCCAACAATAATCATGATAATCTCCAAACTTTTTCAATAACATTCCAGGCGTTCTCTGCAGACCACTCGTAGTACGCATTCTCTATATAAATCTCCTAGAAATCACTCTACAATTCCACAATTCCCTCAAAGTGGTAATAATTCCCAAAATTATCCCTTGGAATATATTTTATAATTTCCTAGGTGCCCCTTCTCTTAGAATTAATTTTAAATTCGTCAATATTTCATTATAGTTCTTCTCGGAATTCCAAAGAAAAATTCGTCAGAATGCCACTGAAATTATCCTAATGATTCCCTTATGGATTCTCTTCAGCATACTCATTATATTTTGTTTCAGATTTCCTTACAAATGCAAATCCTTGAGTTCAACGTTCCTTAAAAGTCATCTTAAGAATTTTCTATGATTTCTATTTCTAATTCTATTTGCTTTCTCCGCACAATCTCCATGCATATATCATCTAAGCTACGATTGAACCCTACTCCGAATTTATTGGAATGCTCCTTTGAATTCACAAGGAATTCGCCACACACTTCCATATCAACTCATTTCAGACGAACCATAACATTCAGAAAATCTAAGGCAATTTAGAATTCTAAAGTAATTGAGAATTCTAAGGTAACTCATAATTTAAGATACTTTAAAAAATGGTAGAAATGATCAAATGTCTTATAAATTCTCATTAAAAAATCATATGAATTATCCTCAAAAATATCACGAACATACATACTTCAAAGTGCCAGGCTAATTCTCCAAGGCTCAATTTTTTGTGATAAGTTCTAAATAATTTTTTTGATTTCTCTATGTTTAAAAATTTTAAAAATTGCACCATTTTGTTTTTTTTTCAAAATCAGGGTTCCGAAAAATAAATTATAAATGACTCCAAATTATAAAAATAATCCAGGCTTGAAGATATCCGCATAGGGAAATTTCAAACTTGTTCTCCCTTTAAAAGTTTTTTTTTTTACTGTTCCAAATATTTGTCAAAAAGTTGGTTTTAGGTGCCCATGTGGCCTGATGTGGATTGGCAGATTTGTTAATTGCCAAAATTTAATAAAATTGAAAAATCAAAATATCCGGATAATACGAGTCCCAGCACTAGTGAGAATAGTGCCAAGTTGGTTTTATGAGGGTTCTGTAGACCATGATTTAGACTTGTAGAATGCTATAAAACCTCGATAAAACCTGCAATGCTACTTGGGCTCTCTCTCTCTCTCTCTCTCTCTCTCTCTCTCTCTCTCTCTTATTACTGGCTCAACTCATTATTATGTTATTATAGGTAGACACGAAGGGCTGTTGTTTACCATTTCAATAGTTCCTTCCAGTTTCTGCTATCTTTGGCTTGTCTAATGGATGGATGATCGTCAGAACAATAGAAAGCGGTCGCTGTTATATCCAGTGGACACCAGGGTTGTAGTTAAAAAAGGGGACGAAGATGCCACTCCTCAACAGCAAATTAGACCAGTTCTTTCGAGTTCAGCAGTGATTTTTTATGCTGCTTGATATTTCTTGAAATTATATCAATAAATAATAATAGAATGTGTAATAGATGATAATTTTCTACGTGACCTACTCTACCTAATGGCATTCGAACAAAGACTATTCGGCCTAAGTGATCTAGGCTATGCTTATAAGCGGCCTAAGCTCTGGACTTGTACTCGACGTCGATTGCATCCTCCCCGGATCTTTCCTTGAACCCATTGCAGCTCAGAACACATCTTCTGACGTCCACCGGTCCTGGCAGATCCGCACTGAACCCGTTTCATTTTCATCATTTCACCTTGTTTTATTGACTCAACAAACTTCCCCTTTCCAGGCGCTTAGCTTGAATTTCAAACGTAAACGAATAATGATAGGTTACACATAACAACCCAAAACTAAACCGTACGTTCACACCGTGCAAGGTGTTCGGGATTTTCGCAGTTACATGGTTACTTTTCGCTTTTTGGTAACCGCAACCAAGCTGCTGGTGGACGCAACTCTTCGTCGAAAACCTGTTTTCTACTGCGAAACTCACCTCACCAGCATCAGCAGTCAGTCAGTGGCGATGCCGTTGATGAATGATTGTACCTTTTTGGGCTTTGGATTCGCTTCTCTTTGCATCAAGAAATCAAAACCGACAATTTCGAAATCCCTCCAACAAATGCTCGTTCATTCGTTCATTGGTTAATTCGATCTGCAGAGGTGGCTCCCAAAACCAGTTCAGCCGTCGATCGGAAACCGATCGACCTTGAGCCCGACTGCATTCGATCGCTGAGCTGCTATGCGGGGCTTGATTTTCAAGAAACATGCCATCAGTTTGCCTTCGGTAGCAGCAATCTATAAATTCAGAATCACCAAAAGTCAAGATGCGCTGACGACACCGCAATCGACGGCAACGACGACGACGCTGAAGAAGACACGTATGTACGTCAAATTCTTCGACTCGCGACGCCTCGATTCCGATATGTATATTCGTTTAATAAAATTTTATTTATACATTCAAGTCAAAAAAAAAAAACTTCTTCCCCATCATCATCATGCCCCGATGCTCCGATTTGTTGCTGCTGTCGTCATTGTCGCTCTCCGTGCTTCTTGTTGGCATTACTTTTTTTAGTTGTTGTTGTTGTTGTTATTTTTGCGTTTGCTGCGCTTTCCTACAACCCCGCCTAACCCACCGGCTCCCCAATGCTTTCTTTCTTTTATTTTGATTTTCTTCTTGTCTAGTGTTTATTACCAGGTTTGCCTGAACCTGCGCCTGTGTGGGTAAGTGTTCCGTTTCTACGCAAACACTTATCGTTCAATGTTCTCGATTTGCTTGCTGGCTTCTCCACTCATCCAAGTGGTGGACCATACACGGCTATGTATTTGGATGGCACGCTCCGCTCGGTCTCTCCTACCAGAAGGGGAGATTGGGGGATGCAATTTTACACTTGTGTACTTGTGCGTTTCTTAGGGTGGTTCCTGCATGTTTGGCAATGCTTGACGTTTGATATCAACATACTCAAAAATTGTGTTTTGTTTTTTTGTTGCCTCCCTAAATTATGTACATACACACACATAGACACAATCAGCACACGGCGGGCTGGTATGTGTGAGTAACAATAACCGGGTCGTGGACACGAGGTGGATACACAGGCGTAGACAAACTTTTTGGTGTGGGCTGGCGGGTGTCGGAAGGCAAATACATTGCGGCGCGGCAGTAGCCGCGGTATTATTTATATTTATTTTTATACTGATTTTTTGCCGCTGCCACTGCAATTATACTATACCTAGGTTCCTCTATACACTATACCAGTAGTATACTTTATCACCGGGGGCTAGCTGGCAGAGAGTACGTGCCCAATGCGAACTAGACCGGTCGGTTTTGGGACTCTATTTTTTTGGGCTGCATGAGTATTTTGTGTTAACACTTTCTGTTGTTTTGTAAATTGGTTAAGTATTTGATTGGAGGGATCATTTTTTAGAATAGATTTTTGCATCTTTTCTGGAAAATCGTTCAAATCTTAAGAAATGGAATCATTATTGCGCTGCGAAATTTCTTGAGCGAATAATAATACAAAAATGGTACTGGCATCGAAAACTCTCAATTAATAACTGTGGAAATGCATCTAGAACACAAAGTAGAGAGCACGCAATAAGCTTATATGCAATAACCAATAAACATGAAAAGCAGGGCTGTTTTTTTCCCCTCTGTTCGGGACTTAACACTACTGCGACCAGTAAATTTATCAATTGTAGTATATCCCGTGTGCTTAGATTAGTGCATGTCGTATTACTCCATCACTATTGAGAAATGATGAAGTATTCGGTTTTGATACAGTTGTCATTCTTGCCTTCATCGCTAGGAATCGATTCTAATTGAAAGGTCCCGCTATTTATACCCTTTGGAGTGTTGATACACCCTCCAAAGGCGTGCTCCTTTTTTCAGTCAAAATTGGATTCCTTAGCAACAAAATTAAGGAATGACACCGATAATGACCATGCATCAGAACCCTAGTCTTAACCACTTCAAACTAGGGAACAACGAATAGAAGATTAGGAATCACATAGTTGAAGACAACTAACTCATTTTTTTCCTTGTTTCAAGATCATCCTCGGTAGACAAGCCGAGTCTTATCACTATCAACAAGGCATAAAAACTAACAAGGACTAAGATGTGTTCCTTGGATTACTGAAAAATCCTGTTCCCCTGCTTTGAAGTAGTCAGGACTAGGAATCGGAGGTAGATCTTACATCCCGTAACGTACCACGAAAAGGTGATCTACCCACGTTACGGGGCAGGGCTGTTACAACAGGCGCGGATTATGAGAATTTCGCGGATTTCGCGATTTTCGCGGATTTGTCGCGGATTTGAACTTTCAGTCGCGAAAATCGCGTAAACATTAAATAATGTCCGCGAAGGGACTGATGTGCTGTCACACAAATTGTGGAATTCATTGTAACCTTTGCGTCCCGGACTAGGGTTACGGTATGTAATGTGGGTCTAGTCCTTTCATTCGGCCTATCACGCAAATAAATAATTAATTAAGGAATATTACACAAAAAATAAGGAAAATATTGATCACTGATGATTGATAAATGTGTACCACACACAAATCAATTTATATCACAACATTTCAATACATTTTCAGCTCTCGTAAGTAATAAAACTGGTTGAGAATATCACTCTGTTCGGAGTTTTTAGCCGCCATGACTTCTAAGGTTAAGATGGGAAGGTTGCACTGACGATCATCAAATGGCCTGATTATGGCATTTATTGAATGGAATTACCTGATAATACACACTAGACGTAAAACTCACAGTTACTGTTTGAATATTTTATGTTTATTTTAATTGTTTAACAACGTTTTCACAAGTAAATCATGGACCCAACTTTAGGGACACATTTCTTTTCTATGTTCCTAACTTTGGCCCATGAAATTCATTTGACAGCATATAGCAATAAGAGTAACGTCAACAATGTGGTTTGCATTTGGATGATAAGGAACGAACAGGAAGGGAGATTTTTTCTGCCAAATCTGTATAATGAACATCACAATGTTTTGATTTAGATATTCTGCGGTCGAAAGACGATAAGCGAAATTTTTAATTTTTAATTTTTAACTTGAGTGATTTAATGTAGTTTTCGTAAAATTTTCTCTAAGAAATGTTTTGAGGAATGAAGAGTATTAAGTTAACAGTGATAGTGATAAAAAAAAATACATAAGAAAACGTTACCAAGAGCGTTTTTTTTGAGAATCAAACAGGATAGGACGAAGTTGCATCCATAAATAGACCCAATTTGGGGACAATAGACCGATATTACATACATTTCCCTGGTGAGTTTTTGTCTTAAAAAAAGTAAGTTTTTCAACTTTTTGCGGTTCCTGATAGCAAACGACATGATAAGCATATCTAAGCATACCATTTAGCAGTAGAATATCGTTTGCAGGTAAATTAATTGATGAGTTATGATTAAAAACGTAATCTATGGCTGCATATTAGACCGAGGTTAGGGACGTATACCCTATTTTGATGTCATCAATTTTGTTGTTCATTTGGCTCTCATTTTTTACCGGTTCAAAACAAACATCCTGCAAATAAAGAGAGAGAGAGATCTCAATTCCATAAGTCACACTGGATTTGCACGGAAATTCCCTGAGGTCTGTCTAATGTGAGACATTTTCCTTTTTATTCCAATATGAACATAGCATTTTTCGTTGTCAAATCATAAACGAATCGTATATATGCGAGTAATTGCCATGTATACCGGATATTTTAGGTTCTTCAAATCGTCCTGGAGTTCAGTTTATTTTTTTTTACTATATCAACCAAGACTCCAATAATGTCTGTAGTATAGAAATATGTCCAAACAGATTCAAAGTGTCTATGTGGATTGTACCCGACCTATTGCTACGTATACAAGATGTTATAGGTTCTGAAATCATTCTGGAGATCAGATTATTTTTCTAATAGATCACCCAAGACTAATTCAATATCTGTAGTATCGAAATATGACCTAACAAATTTGCAGTGTCTATGTGGATCATGCCAACCTATTTCCGTGTATGCAAAATGTTCTAGGATTTCCAAATCGATATTTCGATACTACAGATATTATCCTAGTCTTTGTTGATCTAGTAAAACAAATCATCTGAACTGCAGGACGATTTGGAGAACCTAGATCATCTGGTATACGTGGTATATGTGGAAATTAAACATTATCTATATAGACACTATGAACCTGTTTGGACATATTTCGATACTACATACTTTATCCCAGTCATGGTTGATCTAATAGAATAAATAATCTGAGCTCCAGAACGATTTGGAGAACTTTAAACATCTGGTATACATGACAATAATTCATGCATGATCCACATAGACACCGTGCATCTGTCTGAAAATATTTCGATACTAAATACATTGTCCCAATCTCGGTTGATATAGTAGATCAAATTATCTGAACTCCAGGACGATTTGAAGAACCTTGAGCATATGGATTACTCGGAAATAGATCATGCATGATCCACATAGACACTTTGAATCTGATTGGACATTTTCCGATACTACAGAATTTATTGCAGTTTTGGTTGATCTAGTAGAACAAATCAACTGATGTCCTGGACGATTTGGAAAACTTATAATTGTCGGTATACATAGCAATAAGTCGTGCATGATCCATATAGTCACATATATACGATTCGATTATGATTTGCAACGAAACGTCATATTAGAAAAAAAAAAATATTAAAATGTCTCACCATTGGACAGAACCCAAGGAATATCCGTGTAAATACACAACTGCGACGTGACCAACAAGTGTGACTTATGAAACTCTGGTAATTTTTCGATTATGCGATGTGCAGGGCGTTTGGTTTGAAATTAACTACAAAATTTAGGGCAGCAAAATACGTCAGAGACGCAAAGGTTAATTTTCAAGAAAATTTGCATTTCAAATGAAAATGCATTAATTTTTTTTAAATAATGTTTCATCAAATCTAGGCTGGTATTATTCAATAGAATCTCATAATGTAAGTGTTTTATTATGTTCACTAATTACTCAGAATTTATACTATACATAAATAACCGAAGGTTACAAACGAACCTCCTTTAGCTCAGTTGGTAAAGGCGCAGCTGCAAAGCAAGTCCATGCTGAAGACGACTGAGTTCGATTCCCGTCCGGTCTATTTTCGGGTTGGAAAATTTCTCTATTTTCTTGGGCATATGATGGTAAAGGCATAGAAAGCTCTCAATTAAAATGTGATAGAACACTAAGTTAAGAGCAGGCAAAAATCTATATGCTATAAGCAATAAGCTTGAAATGCCATGTAGTAGTATACAAATGCTATTTTTAGGCAATGAAAACAGTTTTTTGTCGCTGATTAGTATTTAAAGTCTTGGTTTTCTTTTGAGAAATCGTGGATTTTGCGGATCAAATTTAGAAAATCTTGTAACAGCCCTGGAAATTCAAAGAAGAAGAATACTATTAAGGGAGTTGCTTTTGACATTCAGGGCTTTTTTAAAATGTGAATCCTGAGGTAAAAATTCCGGGCTTGGAAACATTTCCAAGATTCTGGACTATGAGATGCTCTCAAGATTGAGGCTTTGAATTGAATGATTTACTAGTTTTTATGAGTTTCTTATGATTTTAAGGTGTTCCAGTTCCAGTTCCAATTTGTGTTGAACTTTAGTCGTTTAAGTTTTCGTTTTGGATTTTTATCGATTTTAAATGACTTCTTTGGAATTTCCCTGACTTGTATGGTGCTGGCCTTAACATTAATGTGTTGCAATAGTGAAATTGTAATACTTTTGATGACTTTTGTTGCTAGTTTGCAATGTTAGTATTGCAAGATATTTTTGTACAATTCAAGATATTTTTTCATGGCATTTTAAATAAAATTATGGCAATTAAATGGCCTTTTGGTCGTACTAATAGCACAGAAATAATGTTTTGTATTGAACAATATTCAATGTGTTTTGTCTGTTTGTCTGTGCTAATAGTCTTTCTTATATTATTGATGCTTATTTTCATATGTTAAAATGTTTTTCTAGGTGGTCTGACATTTTATTGGTCTTTTTGACCTATTTAAAGATCTTATAGTCTTTCAATTGCAATTGAAATTGGGTCTTAAACCACGGAATCAACTATCAGCAAAAGCTCGGACTCGATTTAATTGAATACCCGTTTATTGGTTTATTGGTACTTCTTTAGAAGAACCAGCACACCATCAACGACTGACCATCAGGCGGAGAAGAGTAAAGTGAGCGGGGCCCTCGCATTGTCGAAAGTTGAAAAACATACCAGCTCTAGGTCTTGCGAATAGATGACAATCAAAAAAAACAACCGACAGCAAACCACTGAAACTGTTAGTTAGCGGAGATTAGCTGGTTTCGGATTCATAGCGGCGATTTTATTCGGCGAAAGAATCAACTCTTCGAAAATTTCATTCAAGCGTACATCCCTGTATCGTTGGATGGTGCACTTCTGTAACTATCCGGAAGCGATTTCGCTTCGAGCTGTTCGAAATGCGAAATGTTGTAAAACAGTGTCGCAAACTATCGGAGTAACTGCTCCCAACCTATCGGGAGAAAACCGCCTGGAAGAACCCTGGATCCTACAGTACAACTATCGAAAGATAAACAAACTTTGACGTTTAACTTTTTGCAGGCAATGCAGAATAGCTTTAGATAAATACAATTCAGCCTGCAAGTTTTCTTCATTAAAGCCATTTTAAAACCTTGTGGATTTGTTAAGGATTTCATGAAAGCAAAACAACTTTTTCACAAATGACCCATGAAAATCAACTTTTATGCCACCGCCAAGTTACAATTAGTTTGCTTGTTTTTTACAATCTTCGATTTTCAATCTATATTTCCTTGGATATAACGATATTTTGGTAAATTTAGCAATGAGCTAACATTAAACGCGAAAATCATAAAAAAATCTCGGCGAATCACGATCTGAAGATTTTATTTTTAATGTTAAATAATTAGTCAAATTGACGTGTTACGAGGGCGGACTTACCTGAATCCTAGACTCAACTGCTCATCCTGACAGTTCAACAGAGTTTCCAAAAAGTTCATGTTTCGTTACGGAAAACCTTGGTAAAATATAATTGGATCCAAACATCGTGGCCCTCCGTACGTCCAATTGCAACATGAGCCACTTGCTGACGTTTCTTTGCTTCCGCAACGGCTCCAACCATGATCTCGTCGATTACGATGAGGAACAGTAGCGGTGATAATATACATCCTTGCCTCACACCCGCGATTACCCGAATCGGGTATGGAAAGCTCCGTTGTGCAACACTATGCATGAGAAAGCCTCGTACTGCTCTTCGATGAGGTTG
Organism: Ochlerotatus camptorhynchus; assembly: GCF_037179485.1. Classification (NCBI taxonomy): domain Eukaryota; kingdom Metazoa; phylum Arthropoda; class Insecta; order Diptera; family Culicidae; genus Ochlerotatus; species Ochlerotatus camptorhynchus. The sequence continues at coordinate 788,421 of NW_027040732.1, read as the reverse complement.
ACGATCTTATCAGGGACTCCCTCAGAGCGCCCCACAAGTTTTCGTGGTTTAGTCGGTCGAAAGCTTTTTCGTAATCAATGAATACCAAGTACAGGGACTCTTGGTACTAATTGACCTGCTCCAAGATGATGCGGATCGTGACAATATGGTCCACACAGGATCTTCCAGCACGGGATCCTGCCTGCCTGTCGTCGGAGAGTCGCGTCGATCTTCTCCTGTATCCGATTGAGGATAACTTTACACAGAACTTTGAGAACAATACACAGTAACATGATGCCTCGCCAGTTGTCGCATACAGTTGGATCCCCCTTCTTGGAGACTTTTACCAAGACAGCCTGCATCCAGTCGGCCGGAAAAGTCGCGGTGTCCCAGATATTGACGAATAGTTGATGCAACATTTGTGAGGATACTGGGGGGTCAGCTTTGAGCATCTCTGCTGATATGCGATCGACCCCCGGGGCTTTGTTGGACTTCATACTTCGGATGACTGCTTCTATCTCGTGCAATGATGGAGCTTCAGTGTTAACGCGAGTAACGCGCCTCACCCTTGGTGGATCATGCCGAGATGTTGATGGTTGGTTGACCGTTGGAACTTCGAGAAGTTGTTCAAAGTGCTCAAACCAACGTTTCAACTGTTCAGTGGACCCCGACCCGGTGAGCAACTGTCCAGTCGCGTCTTTCACAGGAATCTTTGGGTTCATCCTTGTCCCGATCAGGCGTTGTGGAACATCATAGAGGAGGCGGATATCGCCAGTTGCTGCGACTTTCTCCCCTTCATCAGCCAGGGAATCCACCCACGCTCGCTTGTCCCGTATACAGGAGCGATTAACTTCCCTCTCTAGAACCGAATACCGCTGACGGGCCTCGCTCTTGGCTCCTCGGATTCTTGCTCGCTCTATCGCGGCTTTTGCTTCTCTCCGCTCCTCGATCTTCCTCCAGGTTTCATCAGTGATCCACTCCTTCCTCTGAGCGCGCAGATCACTCGTGTTGTTCTCGCTTGTTTCAATAAAGGCATTCTTGATGCTCGTCCACTGTTCTTCTACGCTGCCACCTTTCGGAGTATTAGCTGCGCGAGCCTCGAGTTCTTCGACGAACGATCTCTTCATTGCTGGGTCTTCCAGTCGGCGCGTGTTGAATCGCCGCCCGAGTCTCTCCTCCCGCCGTTGAACCCGCGCAATGCGAAGGCTGATCTCACCGACCAGGAGATGATTTATTCCGAACATCAAGAAGGCTCCGTCTCCATTTTCGGCTGATGCAGATGTGGTCGATTCGATTTGATTCTCTGTATATCCATCACGGGAGACCCATGTGACTTTATGCACTGGGCGATGGGGGAAGAGTGAACCCCCGATCTCCATGGCATTGTTGCCACAAAACTCTGCAAGCAGCTCGCCGTTCTCGCTCATATCTGCGAGACCATGGCGTCCCATAATGCGCTCATACTCCGAGTTGTCGGAGCCGACCTTCGCATTGAAGTCACCTGTGTAGATCTTGATATCACCTCTTGGAGTCTTATCCACGACAGCATTCAGTTGTCCTACAATTCGGCAACATCGGTTGTCGCATAGCATTGGATTATGGTAAGGTTTCTGACCCGTGTTCTGAATCTGGCTACGATTATTCTCTCATTGATAGGTTCCCACTTTATGGGCGCAGCCTGTCCTTGGGCGCTAAGCAGAAATCCAACTCCACGATGCCGCGGAGCGTTTTCACCTCGCATACCAGAATATAAAAGTACCTGTCCCGAAGGCAGCTTGTGTTCTTCAAAGTTCGGCAAGCGGACTTCACTAAGTCCCAAGATTTCTAGCTTCATACGGCGGGCCTCACTAGCGAGTTGTGCCAGTTTATCCTGTTGGGCTAGCGTCAGTACATTCCATGTTCCAATTCTTGTCCGTTGTTTACGCTAAAAGTCGTTGCCATAAAATCAGTTCGTAATCTTTCACTATAGGTTTCTGTAACAATTTGAAGGTTTCGGAGACAGTAGGTGGTTGGCCTAAGGTATCCTATCCGCCGTGACGGGACTGCCATCTTGGGTATAGCTTTCGGGGAGAAGCATTTCGTATTCAGCCGCTGGATGCCAGTCAGACGTTGTTTGAGCCGCCCCTAACATGGAGAACAGACGCTCGGGTTTTGTAAGTCACATCCTCCGAAAAGGATGCAGCTCCCCCTTCCCTGCCAGCATACGACCAAAGTTCCCACCGGGGTTGGTTACCCGATCTTCCCTAAAGTTACTCGTACCCCAACCGGCGTCGCGGGCAGGAAGGGATAGGGTCTATTTTATAACCTTCAAGTACGCGAAGTACCGGTGGTACGCATTATCCCAGTCATTTGCCAGCCTGAATCAGCGACTGCCGGTTGTTAGAATCCCGAAATGCAAAGGTAATGTTTAGACTTATAATAACAATATAAATATGTAAATCCAATTAGTCAGCACCTTATTGCAGTCCCATAAAAATGTATCAGTTATGAAGCGGTCTTCCAATTTTTTTTTTCTAAATAAATCTAGAAGGCTGAAGAAGGGTTGGAAGAGACTGTTTTTCAATGCCTTAAAAAGCTTATAATTTATAAGCAGTTTCGGCTGATTAAAATCACCAGTCTTAGATGTTTAAAAGCTGAACAAAGGTTAACGTGGTCTATGTACAACGATTATTCAAAATAAAACTGAATTAACATTGATTGAACAAGACTTGTTAAGCATTGTATTGTTTCCTGGAAGTGCTTGAAGAACGTTAAATTTAAAGCTGATGTAAAGTTCCAACTCAGATAAAACAGTCAAAGAAGAAGGATATGTGACACAGCTGCATTTTGATTTCTTTCAATTCGCCCCATCCTATTTAGGGCGATACTTGCAATAATCAACGCAATTCTGAACAACTTTGCTTGAAGTTGTTGTTTCAGTCAGTGCCTGTTTTTATCATTTACCATCACACGCAAGAAGTAGCGCTTCAACCCAGTGTAGATGAATTGCGTTTGTTTTGAAAATCTTCATGGTCACGTACGAGCGAAATGAACAAATGAGTTCATTTTAAGCCATGAGTTCATTGAGGCAATAATTTTCCATCGATCTTAGTGTAAAAACAACGCAACAACAGTGCTACAGCTGGCAAATGTCATTTTCAATCAAAGATCTCACGCGATATTTACAGATATACTTCATTGGGTGAGAAAAAGATTATAGAGATTTTCTTAAATATCTCATCGAATTTTTTGTCATGACAGAACGTGATAGTGTTGTGATCATCGTAATGACTAGCTCATTTAATGCTTTTATAGTTACTTGTCCCGAGAAATTTTAATAATATACTCACTCTACCGATTACATATGGTTGTTTGCTTAAATTCATCTAAATCAGTTAGAAATGATGATTTCAAAACCGCATAAAAATTATTCTCATGAGTGCTTGATTATTGAAAATGACTAGAAAGCTAATGATAGGTAGTTCCGTCTCGCGATAGTGAGAGGACCTGTTTTCTAATCGTCACATGACGGCCGTGATATTTACCAGCTCTGGCTACAGCGCTATATTTGTGTAAAATGAAAATAATCATTTTGCAATTGATCCTCAAAATCATCCCTACCTAGATGGAAACGAATATTAATATTGACAACCACACAGACGATAATGAAGATCCAGTCACGAATGGACAAACACAAAATAATGTTGACTTCTATACTCAGAGGTTGCCTTGATCAAAAGAATGTCGTTATGTCAAAAATAAAATTCATGCAGGTAGTTGGTCTATCTGTTAAGGTTGTCTTCATTTCAGTTGAGTGTAAAGGGTGATACGGTCAAAATTTGGTCAATATCAACTTGACGTATTTCTTTCAATTTTGCATTTAAAAAACCTGAACACCCCTCATTTTGAAGGTGTGTGTGTGTAGAATGTTGCTCCTATTTTGATTTTGGAATTCACTCTTCATTTGTCAAAATGCCGTCCAAGCAAGAAGAGCAGCGTATCAAAATTTTGCTCGCGCATCGCGAAAATCCGAGCTACTTGCACGCAAAGTTGGCAAAATCGCTAAAAGTTGCCAAATCAACCGTTACAAATGTAATTAAAGTGTTTGGGGAACGTTTGTCGACAGCCAGGAAGTCTGGATCGGGGGGAAATCGAAAACCGGAAGCCGCTGAGACGACAAAGAGAGTTGCCGGTAGTTTCAAGCGAAACCCTAACCTCTCTCTCCGAGATGCCGCAAATAAGCTGGGTGTATCGTCTACAACCGTGCATCGAGCCAAAAAACGAGCCGGACTATCGACTTACAAGAAGGTAGTGACTACAAATCGCGATGATAAACAAAATACGACGGCCAAAGCGCGATCCCGGAGGCTGTACACGACGATGCTGACGAAGTTTGACTGCGTGGTAATGGACGACGAAACCTACGTCAAAGCCGACTACAAGCAGCTTCCGGGACAGGAGTTTTATACGGCAAAAGGAAGGGGAAAGGTAGCAGATGTGTTCAAGCACATGAAACTGTCAAAGTTCGCAAAGAAATATCTGGTTTGGCAAGCCATCTGTACCTGTCGCTTGAAAAGCAGCATTTTCATAGCTTCCGGGACTGTCAACCAAGAAATTTACGTGAAAGAGTGTTTGAATAAACGTCTGCTGCCTTTCCTGAAGAAACACGGTTGTTCCGTACTGTTTTGGCCGGATTTGGCATCTTGCCATTACGGTAAAAAGGCCATGGAGTGGTACGCCGCCAACAACGTGCAGGTGGTTCCCAAGGACAAGAACCCTCCCAACACGCCAGAGCTCCGCCCAATTGAGAAATACTGGGCTATTGTCAAGCGGAACCTAAAGAAGACCAAAAAAACTGCTAAGGGCGAGCAGCAGTTCAAGGCAAACTGGCTTTCTGCGGCGAAGAAGGTGGACAAGGTGGCTGTACAAAATCTGATGGCAGGGGTCAAGCGTAAGGCCCGGCAATTCGGATTTGGAAAAGCGGAAGCCTAACTGAATATTTTTCCTGAATTTTATACTAATTCAACTTGAAAAAGAAATTTAATTTGATTTTTAAATAAACGATTTCACCGATTTACACGCGTTTTCCCTTGACCAAATTTTGACCGTATCACCCTTTAGAAGAAATGATTTTTATCAAAACTGGTTTCAGATAAAGAACACTTATTAGTCAAATTTATGCAATACCAAAAAAGTTCGTCAAGTTTGATTTATGAAATACATTTTATATTTATGGGGGAGTAGTGGCATGCAGAACAGCATTGAAACTAACTTCCGGTGTAAGAAATTTTGATTACTAGTGCCATAACTGGTACACTTCCCCCGTGTATAAATCGCTATATGTCAGTCTCAGAAGGGACCACGCGGTTCCATAATACTAAATTTTCCACATGAAACGGAGAAAAAAAAAACATATTATGGATACAATAAGGCATCACAATCCACAGTTAACAGTTCATGTGCAAGCCATTGGCAGCTCCTAAACATATTAAAGCTTCTTTCACTTTAACCACCGTTCTTCGGATAGGTCAGGTGGAGAAAATTGTTATTTTTTTTTCCTTCCTAAGGTTATTCAGTTCCACCTAAAACAAAAGTGCACTCCATTCCATGTTGTAAATCCTGGGATTATACGGTATCCTGTTGTTCATCTCATCGTTTTCTACCTCTTCCTAGCTAGGGAATAGCACCCCTGTGAACCCATACACTTAAAAGCGTTAGTCACAGAGAGCCAGCGGAGTGCATCCTTCCTACCTACCCGCATAAAATCACAACTTGAATTTATTTACCCTTTCGATTGTAGGTTTGCTGTTTGTTTGGTCGGCAAACTGCCGGTGTGTTTTGAAACCAAATGCAATCCTTTTCCCGAAAATCGTTCCCAACGATCATAGAGAAAAGTGCATTACATATGTTCCCAAACATTTATGTGTGCATGTAAATATAAAAAAAAGCCGAGCACGATAGTTCTGCTTGCTCATAATTTATGTATGCACGCCGCTGATTCCTTCTCACTAGTCACATCGTCCTGTCTCGTGCCGCCGTGTTGGGTCGTACGTAGGTAGTTTGTTTTATTCCTCCCGACCCCTCTCGCATTCAGAATCAGAGCAAAGCAGAGCTGAGGGGTTTGTTATTGTTGTTGTTTGTGGTACACCAGGTAGAGATGGTACACCAACAAACGAATCCCGTAGTAGAAGAGGCTTATGATTCCACGATGCCACAGTATGGGTGAGCACTTTTTGCATCTTCTCTGATATATGATAGTTGCGCATTGGTAGTGGAGAAACATACTTTTATGCTGCAACATGTATGTAAGCAGACTTAGATCGGCAATCGGAGCTTCGAATCTCTGCTGTTCGCACACTTCCAACCGCACGGGTGTTTGTAGAACATAGGGTTGAGGTTGAGGTTGGTTTAGTGTGGCGGCTCCTAATCATCGTCATTATCGCCTTCATCATCATCATCATCAGCAACGGCAAACAGCAACACTAGTGATGTTAGTGTGGAGATTGTGAATCGAACGAGCATCACCACTACTTGTCGATATCTTGTATGGCAACGGCAATGACGATGTTTATCATTGTCATCAAACTTCATCAGTAGGGCATTAGGGTTGTTCAGGACTGAATGTTGATCAAAAATCAATAAGTTTTGGACAATCTTGGATCTCCCTTCCAGGGATTCTAGGTGTATTTTGAAAAAATCTTCACCGAAATCGACAAAATTTCGTTATCGCTCTTTAATATTTTAGAATGGGGAAATGGATGTACCGTCCCAATGACGCGTTCATCTAGATAAATTTGATAAATAGCAGATTTTTAGCGATAGGCCCAATCTTAGATCCATAGGCCAACATTAGAGCCACTTCCCCTATTTAGAGAATTTTATAGAAATTTAGGGAATTTCATAGAGATGCGGGGTACTTCGTTGAAGTTCCGGGATTTTTATTTAAATACAGCGAATTTCGTAAAACTTCAAGGACTTCGTGGAGTTCAGGGTAGGTTGAGAGGAAACTTCGTTGAAGTTCGGAAAGCTCCGTAGAGCTTCAGAGATGTTCGCAGAAGTTAAGAAAACTTTGTTAAATTTCAGGGAACTTCATAGAAGATCGGGGACCTTCTTTTAATTTCATATGTATTCCATGACATTTTTATTTGTTCACTGAACTCTTCTAGATTACCCGTGACCGTCAATAGGTGACTCGTGAATTGATATAGATATGTATTCCATAAACTTCTCCAGTTGTTCTCTGCTCTACTATTGATGTACTGTGGAGTGATCTAGTTATCCCCTGAACTTTTCTTAATGTTCCATCAATTGCGCAAAATATTTCCTGAAGTTTTGATGTTGTTTCGTGAACATTTCTAGATATGTACTTGTGTACATGCTTCATGATTTTCTCTAGATATTTCTGAAATTGCCTTAGCTCTAGTTGAACTAACTATTATCTCAACATCTTTTATTTTTGCCTGAGATTATCTAGATGATCCCTGGAATTCAAAAGATATTTCTTGAACTCTTTTAGATCTTTCATAAAATGTCCGATTAAATTTGCATGTACTAGATGTTATTTAAACCTCTTTAAATGTTCCCTGAACTTATCAAGATCCCAACAAACATGATTGTAAACGGAGCAAGGGTTTATTCAGGCAAACATATGCTTCATCCACAAATAAATGGCTTATTTAGCTATTAATCAGCTCAAATTGTTTATTGGGATGTTCTCTGACATTTTATAAATTCTTTGAACTCTAGACATCGTGCATGAACTTCTCAAGATGTTCCATGATATTTAAAGATGTTTCTTGAGCTCCTCTATATGATCTCTAATTTTCTCAAAAAGATCCATGGACCTTCGAAAATGTTCCCTGAGCTTCTCTAGATGCTCAGCAATCTTTTCTAGTCATTTTTATTTATTTATTTATTTTATTTATATAGTTTAAATTTTGGAAAGTCATCCAGAGAAAGGCGTTTGAGGATTGTGGGGCAAAAATTTTAAAAATTACATCAGTTTTATGGACACTTTGAACATCGACTTACGGATGATTAAATGACTATGTATGATTTTTGAAACATGAAACCGATATAACATGTTCGGACGAATGACTTGAAAAATTTTGTTAGAATTCAATTTTGATTATCGCTACAATACCTTTGCAGGCTAATAATAAACACCATTAACCGTATTTTGGCTATATCGAACTGATTTACAGCTCGCAAAGAACTGATATGCTTTATGTCAGCCAAATATGGGCTCTATATGAGTATTGTACAGTATTTTGAAAAGAAAATTGTGTTTCACTGCACTTTGTTCAATATGATCTGCAACTCGGACGGTGCCTTCTTCTTCTTCGCATTTCAAGCTTATTGCATATTGCATATTAGCTTATTGCGTGCTCTCAACTTAGTGTTCTAGATGCACTTCCACAGTTATTAATTGAGAGCTTTCGATGCCTGTACCATTTTTGCATTGGTATAATTGTGTGGCAAGTCCAATCATACTTCTATGCCCAGGGAAGTCGAGACATTTTCCAATCCGAAAAATTCCTAGACCGGACCGGGAATCGAACCCAGCCACCTCCAGCATGGTCTTGCTTTGTAGCTGCGCCTTTACCGACTGAGCTAAGGGAGGCCCCAACGGACGGTGCCTGTTGGAAGCAAAAAAATCAAGTTAGAAGTCAAGATACAACATAAGATGGGAGTGAAGATCACAGTTGGACTCGATTTTCGCATTGAAAAAAGGTACGAAGCCCACTATGAGCGAAATGGCCAATCATGAACTGGATGCGAATAACATTGAGATGAAAACAACGTACTGGATTTCAGAGGTAAAAGCGGTTTGGATTGAGTTCAATTTGAAATAACCAATGCATTGTGCATTGCAACATAACTCTAAGCAATTAGTTTTACATGATGCTGATAGAAAGGCAGTGGAATTACTCATGAGATATGAAATAGTTAAGTGTGTCATTTGGGAGTAAATTCCTGCGGAGCTGGACTTCGACATGCACACAGGTGCATTGAATGTTCAGGGATGCCGGTTAAAAAAAACCGAAGGTTTTAATCATTTTCACTCATAGGTGTAATGAGAAAAGTTGTTTGAGATAATGAGAACAGCTATTTTCATAAGTGACGTATGTTATATAAGTAATCACAAAAGTGTATCAAATGCCATTGTATGTAAAATAGCGCAAAATTATGGTGTTTTCTAGAAAGTTGTTCATGATGATCAGAATGAATATTTGCTAAACAGACATATCTGAGACGTAATCGCTTAAGTGACTTATACGCCACAATATTTAAACAATCCCTGAAATAGCTTTATTATTTATTTGTTCATATAAACGTCACTACAAACAACATTTTTTTATTTCTACAATTGCATTGCACCAAACTGACAGAGTGAAAAACTAATTCGTTTTTATAACAGATTAACCAATTTTCAGCAACATGTTCGTTTAAGAGCGATCGACAATAAGCCACGGATAGTTAAAAATCTTTCAAAATTGAAAAAAAAAATGCAGCCCTATGTTTTAGGGTGGAATTCGGTGGAACTTTTTTATTAATCGATCATCACAGTTTGAATCCTTTTCTTGAAGATATCTGGCAATTCCAATTTAACGATCTTATTTCTTATTAAGATAGAAATTTATCCAATACTCAATTTAAATATGCTCCTCTAACCTTCATTGTTATTCTATTTTTTGCTTAAATTATTTACGTTGTTTTATTTTGTTGTAGAGTAGTGAAAAGTCAAGACATTTCAAAATAAAAACTGCTGTAAAATGCTTCAACGAATTTTTTTTATCAAAAATAAGCTTTTCGAGCGATTAATCTTTTTGTAGCTAATCAACAAATTTTTATCAAAATAAACAAAACAAATCACAGTGTATAATTTTTCACAGAATTTCCAAATAAACCTCTACAACTTTGCTGAAGACATGATAGGTTTCGACAATATTTATATTTTAACTCATTAGTAGTATTTTACACAGGCCCTGTTGGAAAAGAAGTCGTGTCCCAATACGCATTTTTAATACAAACTAAGCGATCGATTCAGCCTCTGGTCGTGAATAGAAAAACGTCAAAAAGAGTGTTGTGAGCAGAAATGTTTGCCTTGAGACATAGGAAGCGGAACACTGATAAATTGATTCATCTGAGATGTTCTACTTAATCTACAGTCGAAACATTTAATTCTGTATGATTTTTGCAAAGATCCTGCTAGTGTTCAGCAATATCTTTGTTGAGAAAAATGGAAAATTAGAATAGTGCCTTAGTGGTTATGATCTTCCGGATTTCTTGTGTGCGAATAGTTTAGATGCAGACCAGTTCAGAGCTGTGGAAAATCGTTCAATAAGGCAAATACCGATGGCAATTGACAAGATGTTCAAAGGAAAATACTTTAATTTGCGTCGTGAAAAACCAATATTCTGATGTAAACAAACATTTTGGTTGACGTTTCCTCTCGAACTCACCTAGAGCCCTCTAAATTGGTGGTGCACTGAAAAGGCCATATGAATAATTGATAACATAAAATGGCATCTTTACTGAAATGGAGTTCCAACAAAATCGAAGCCAACAAGTTAACAAAATTTAAAAAAAATATCTTCAATTTAAATGGAATTGCTCATGTTTTATTTATTTATGTAACAAAATCAATATATTGAAAACCAAAGCCGTGGTAATTTTGACGTCTTGCTAAGATTTTTGTATTTTCGACTAATAAACAACTTTGTCGGTGACGCCAACTCTCCAGAAATATTAATTGAAAAAGATACATTTTGAATAGCAGTTTAGTACACATTTAGTACAATTATTTTATTATTAAAAGATGCCAATTTTATTTCAAAATGAAATAGATGATTCGTTTTGGAGTTATTATTTTTTTGTTCCACTAGGTTGCATACTTGAATCACTATGCAATGTGTGGAGTTATCTTGAACCGCAATAGAAACAGAAAATTCAAACTTTGCCTGAAGGATAAACTTCTAATATTTAAACAAGTGTTTAGACCGGCCATGCTTTACGCTGTGTCAATATGGTCTGGTTGTTACACTACCAGAATAAATGTACTTCAAAGGATTCAGAACAAAGTTAGAGATGACAATTGTTATACTGAGATGCAGGTATAGAAAAACTGTTCAAAATACTGAATTGCCGAAGCAAAAACAATTTAAACACTCTTAGATATATCATGACAGTTAATGTTGTAGTAGCTGGTGCACCTAGGTTAAACAAATAAAGAGTTTAAAAAAATCTGGAACCGCAAAGGGCGAAATCCTCAAGACATTTCAGGCTTATTGTAGGAACAATTCATACAATTGAAAATTGGTACAGAATTAAACTTTTCAACTGTAGATCAAGTTTTGGAGCATTCCAGATGAATCAATTTATCAGGAAAAGTGAAACAGCGTTCCGCTATGTATCAAAGTAAACATTTCAGCTCATAACACTTTTTGAAGTTCTTCTATTCACCACTAGAGGTTGAATCGATCGCTTAGTTTCTATTAAAATGGCAGATACAAACTAAGCGATCGATTCAACCCCTGGTGGTGAACAGGAGCACGTCGAAAAGAGTTTGATGAGTAGAAATGTTTACCGTGAGACTTAGAAAGTGGACCAATTTTCACTTTTCCTGATAAATTGATTCATCTGAGTTGCTACAAAACTTGATCTACAGTTGAAAAATTTAATTCTGTATCATTTTTACGAAGGGTCCTGTTGGTGTTCAGGAATATTGTCGTTGAAAAAATGGTGGTGCATCAAAAAGGCCTATTGGCAATTCAAAGTTGGCACTCGTGGAGAATAGAAGAACTATGAGAGTGATGATGGTTTCAAAATTTTTCACGGGGAATCTTAAAATGCTTTTATTTTGCAAATGGAGCATTTTATTAAAATCTGGTTGCTGCTACACTTCCGTTCTACGCATATCTGTCCCATGTTACTTTTGGACGTTTTTCACTTTTGTTCATAAAACAGTACTTTTTTAGGTAAACTTTCGAATGAAAATAGAAAAACATGTTATTTGTTTTGGGCTTATTTAAAAACAACATCAAGTCTAATTGTCCAATGTTGAAATTCTACGCATAACTGTCCCACAAAGAATTTTTTTACTGAATCTTTTATTAACGAATCGATTTGAGTGCACGAATGATTTAAACAGGATTTATATGATCAAAAGAAACTCAATGAGTCGTTTCGGGAAGTAGAAGCTTTATTTTATGATGAAAAATAGAAGTAGAAGCTTTATTTTATCATGAAAAATATTAAGAGTAACGGGAATTCATATTAAAACACCAGATTATAGTTCAGATGTCAAACTAAGCATTATTAGAGTAATAATAATCAATTGATACGAAGCAGTGTAATGATCTTAAAATAAACCAAAGACAAAATAACATGATTTAAAATTCAATTGTATAAAGCAACGATGTATAAACAACTTCCAATATTGGCATGATTGAAAAAGTACGTATTATTGTCTAAAACAACTCGAAGCAACGCAGTTAACAATTATGGCACTTTCTGTCACTTGATGAGTTCATTATTCTAGTTGATAGCTGCTACCATATTTTGTAGTTAAAATATGGATCCTGTTGACTGATTCAGAATATCCGTTTTCGTATAGTCCTTTCGTAAATTTAGTCGTTAGAATGCTCTCAATATACTACCGTTGTTGCAGTTGGTTGAATATAATGAAATCCTTACTGTGTATGTTAACTTTTCCAAAGTCTTTCTTGAAATCATCGATCGACAATCTTATTGTGATCTGCACAGAGCATTCATCATTTGTTTCTCAATATGCCCATACTTATAGGCTTTATAGATGTAGCAAACGACGATTGCAGCAATGTCAACTTATTGTTGGTTTCAGTTAATGATGCAAACCTATGCAAACTATCCACTTTCAAAACTTCACGGAGAACTCAAGCACGCTCATGTAAACACAACTACAACCACAAGAGTAAAGACGTCAAACGCAACGTGGCCATCAAAGCAACACGGAAAGTAATAGTTCTTAGTGGGACTGAAATGCGTAGAATTTCCTACTTCATAGCAAATTTCTCGGCATAACAGTCCCACTGAATCGTTTTCGTATAAAAAGAGGCTTGACTAGTTTCATTGAAGGTCATTTCTGTAGTTTTCACTTGAACAAATTGATTCTGTTGAACAAACAATGCACTAACTTATTTTAACTTATATTTCTTCCAATGAGCAGAAATAATTCGAAAAATTATTCGCGATTTTCTCAGATGTTACTTTTAGAACATGGGACAGATATGCGTAGAACGGCAGTACAGTTGTAGAAAAGCTGAAATCTATGTCTACACATAAAAATCTGAATAGAAATTATTTTTTCTTTATTATATATCTATTAAGTAGTCTTTAAGTTTTCTATTAGCATTAATCAGATTTAAATAAAATGCTGCATTTGCAAAATAAAAGCATTTTAAGATTGCACTCGTATACCTCGCCGTGTAAAATTTTGAAACCATCATCACTCTCATAGTTCTTCTATTCTCCACGAGTGCCAACTTTGATTTGCCAATCTTTAGGGAGTCGGCAACGATTAATTGCATTCCACAAAATCCCCAAACCGTTATCTTGAAATCTTCTGTCCCCTGTTTTGAAACGAAATAAAACATCTGTCAATTTAACTTACGTAATGTAAACAATGCACTGTGAACTAGTTCTACCAAAATTTTCAACGGATTTCCACTCAAATGGTAAACATTTAGAGCTATTTGCGGATGATGTAATTTTATCGTGGACGCCCTTTAAAATTACGAATTATCAAGCTAACACCAAGCCAATTTTCTAATCCTTGACTGTTTTCTGTTTCCCTTTCCAGAATTGCACTTTATGTATATGAATATTTATTACACGTAGGAGCATCGAAAGCAGCACAAACATTCTTATCGGAGGTAAGTTCTTCAACTCGTTGGCATTATTCCCGGCGATCCTTATTCTCTCATCATTTCCCTTCTCTTTGTTTCCCCCTTCTCCCTCATCGCTAGATACGGTGGGAGAAGAATATCACACTAGGCGAACCTCCGGGCTTCCTGCACTCGTGGTGGTGCGTATTTTGGGATCTCTACTGTGCGGCACCGGAACGACGGGACACCTGCGAGCATTCATCCGAGGCCAAAGCATTTCATGATTACGTGAGTATCATCAAGTCGTGTATTGAAGGTTTATTTTTTTTTTAGTTTTGAAAGTTTGGAAATATTTTTCGTTTGTTAAATCGAAACAGATTTAAAAGCAGGAGAGATGAAAACAGAGCTATAATTGTGCACAGCCGTGCTTACATATGGTGATAGAAAGTAAGCCGATTTACGGTGTTTTTGTGAGCACTCGCGCGAGTTCCATGTTTATGTACTTCTCGGCAGTAAATCGGTCGGCGATGAGACCAGGAAGGAAGGAGATGAGCCAAAAAATAACCCGTTGGGGCTGGCGCTTGGTGGACGAGATCATCCACGGCGGTGTCTGTTCGCTAGGGCTAGGGTGGAACGTTGAAAAGGAAATACTTTCTCGCCTCACAACTCCACCAGCTGCATTCGATACACACTAACAGTAAGCCCCGTGTGGCTCATTTTTTGTACACCATCTGTGTTGCTTCATCCAACATGTGTACATAGCTTAACCATTGAGACCTACATAGAAGCCCAACTACGGAACGGCGGACGAAAGTTAAAGCTTGGGCTCTGTAGGTGTTCGATTTACACCTGAGAGAGTGAGCTTGTGCTCCAGATAGCCTCTCATAGGCCGGGGTGATTGATTGTACGGTATCTTCCGAATTCCACCACAAGTTGCCGATCAGCGGATGGACGGATGGATAGGTGTTACAGTTGATGAGCGAGTTTCCCACAGTTTCGCATTTATGTACCTATGCTTGTACGCACATACGGCCGAGCGGGAAATGGGGCCGAATATAGAGAGTGCAGAAGTAGATACTGCACACCACGTTTTTGTTTCGCACTTGCCGGAATGTGATGTGCGGAATTGCGGTTGGTTTGTGTGTACTCTGGGACAATGAGCGACGTATGTTTGGTAAATATTTTGACACGGTTTATCGTTCGGGCTGGACATGACAAGGTATGACTATATTTTAATAAAACTTGCTTGCCAGGGTGTGGTGGGATATGAGAATGCTTATTTGGGTCTTTTTTTTAACTAGTTCGTTTACTTACTAGGCTCAGTCGTGTGTGACATTTAGTGGAGCCAAAAATCCGTAATTTTTTAATTAACATTTTAAACAGCAGTAAATTTAGGTTAGTATTACCAATTACTCGTGGCATGTAGGTAGGACACAGGTTTCTTAAGCCTCCTTCAGAAACTATTCTCGAACGGTTGACCAAATCCTGGCTGGGCAGGGGCAAGTAGCACAGAAACAAGTGAATTATAAGACTGGGACACAATGGCTCGAAAATGTGTGGAAAGGAGGGGATGATCACATCAAATTCTAACATCAGACAAACAATAGAATTCGTAGATTCATTCCCAATACATCTCTTACTTCACTGAAAGGTTGTCTACCTCGGGCCACTAGGGTCTCCAATAGTCGTGCTCTGGAGGCGTCATTACCCGGGCAATGCCAAACTGTGTGATCGACGTCATCATAACCGGTTCTGCACCTACATATATTGCTGTCAACGAGTTTTATTCTATAGATATGTGCGTCTAGCGAGTAGTGGTTGGACATAAGTCTTGACATCACGCGAATGAATCCCCGACTTACATCCAGACCTTCGAACCACGCTTTCGAAGAAACATTTGGAGTAATGGAATGTAACCACCGCCCAAAAGAATTACTTGTCCAATCGTTTTGCCAACATAGAAGAGAACTCTGACGTACTTATGGGAAAAATTCATCATGTGAAATTATTCTATCATAAATCTCGCCTTGTTGTGCGCCCACCTTTGCGAGAGAGTCTGCATTCTCATTGCCTGGGATTGAGCAATGTGAGGGGACCCATACAAAGGTAATCATATATGATCTTTCGACCAGCACACTCATCTGCTCCCTTACCTTTGAAAGGAAATAAGATGAGTGCCTACATTGTTTCAACGACCGAATAGCCTCAATCGAACTAAGACTATCCGAGAAGATGAAGTAATGGTCTGTGGGCATGTCGGAAATCATCCCCAACGGGAAGTTGATTGCTGCTAGCTCAGCAACATAAACGGAGCAAGATTCCTGAAGTTTCCGAAAGGCGGTTGCGTATTAATTGAAGACACTGAAGCCAGTGGATCCATCAATGCGCGATCCATCAGTGAAATATCTTGTATTGCTATTGACTTGTTGGTACTTTTCAGCAAAAAGACGGGGATACTTTTTTCGGGCTTGATAATCCTTGTCGGCAGACACTGGTATTCTGACAAAAATATAGATCTCAATCATAGACAGCTACTGAATATCATCGATTCAGGAGATTTAAACCATGAATGTATCCTATTTTGTCAATTTACACACCACTGGATTTGTATAGTTTAGTGGCGTCCCGTAACCTCCTTTTTTACCTGTGCACCAACTTCCAAAACCGGATTTAATGCCATATTCATACTGAAGAAACTCGATCAAATCTGTCGTTCTTACTTTAAAAAGTCTCAGAAATCGAATGGAATTGGTTTCACTTCGTGCAGAATTGCTAAGGTAACTTTTGCACCAAAATTTCTTATTTTGTAAAAATAACCCTCAGAACTTTCAATCGTGATGATGAAACTTCCTTCCTTCCCGTTGCTTGGGCAACGTTTTTTTAAACACTTTCAAATGTTTTGGAAAGTGTTTCTATTCGCCCCATTTTACGGTATGCTCTATGGAGTGGAGTAGTGCCATAACTAGTACCATTGCTTGTATGGTATAGTGCAATAACTAGTGCATTTTCCATAACTGGCTTGCCTATTTTAATTAAATGGCGTCCCAAATGTTATTTTCAAACTGGATTGAGCATTACGGTGGTATCACTTTTGCTCCACCAAGCCCAATCGATTTCAAGCCATGGATCATGGAATCATGGAAGAAAGCTGATTGCTCAGTAAGCAAAATTGGTCGCCACAAGGCCATCGAATTCATTATTTCAGAAAACAATTAGGACTAAGTTCCTGCTCAACTTGTTCTTATTACGATAACAACTACTCTTTAGGAAGATTTGTTGTAGATTTCCGATCAACACGTCTTTTCAAAAACTCTAATAGGGGAAATGTATGTAATGTCGGCCAGAGTATCCCTAATTTGGGCCCATACATAAATTCAGCAATCGACTAAATTTTCAATAGCAACCAAAAATATCCATTAGTGCCGTCCCAATGACGCGTTCATCTAGATCAAATTGATCAATATCAGATTTTTAGTGATGGGCCCAATGTTAGATCCATAGCCCAACATTAGAGCCATTTCCCCTATTATTTCTTTTACGGACTCGTTCCTCCAACCAAATTTCGTTACGCTTCATCTCATATTAAGAATAAATCAGATTTACACTAAAACTCTATAATGTGGAGCTTGAGATTGAGCCCAAAATTTTATGCTGAATTTCAATAAGCAAAATCGGTCACCACTAGGACAACGAGCTCCTTATATCACAAAACAATAACGATCAAGTTCCCGTTCAACTTGCTGTTACTAGATTTTGGTCCCAGTGGTGAACTCACAGACGACTACAACAACTGCTATTGAGAAGGATTTGTTATAGATTTCCGATTAAAACGTCTTAAACAGTCGATCTTCTATTCAGTAAGCAAAAGTGGCAAACATCAAGCTAGCCGAGCTCCGTATTATAATTTTTGGAGCGTAAAGATTGAATTAAATTTAAACAACTATCCAGAAAGGATCTCATCCGACTGATCTCCTACATGGCCTACTAATGTTTCATAATGCTTAAATATATATATATATATACAGCCATTTCATAGCAAAACGATATAGTAGTTATCAGAATTTCGTAAAAAATTGAAGTTTTGTTCCTTATCACAAATTATTAAATAGACCCGTATATTTTTTTTATGTTGGCATTAAAGCCATTAAACTGACCATTTCCATGTTAGGATTTTCAAAAATCGATTTTTTTTAAATGATGTTTTTTAAAAATTCATACCTTATGAACCACTGGGTCGATTTCAAAGATCAACATTTAAAATGGAAGGTACTTAGAAATATTTTTTTACGAAAAATATAATGATATCCAAAAGTTGGGATTTTGTGGGCGTGTGTGTCATCCTCTATCCCTCACCCAGGCGGGGGCATTGGACAAGTAGAACTGCGAATAATTTGATCAAATCTCATGCCCTTTATGTTATGAAGACTTTTGAAGTACTAGTCTAGTAGGTAGCTTTTGAAACAAGACAGGGTGTCTTCAACAAGTCATGGGAACAGACATCACATAGACTCCGTTATTAACACTTACTACTCAGGGGGTAGAAGGTCAAGAAGAGCCACCGCCGCCAACTAAAGCTTAAACCAGGTACCTGTGGGCCTCAAACACCCCTCAAATCGCGAATTAGGCCCCAATTAGGGAGATAAACGTGATTAAAGATTTCAAAACCCCCAAACGCCCCGCGTGATTTAGGCGTTAACTAAAGAGGTAAACGTGATTTAAGATTTCGAGTCCCTCAAATCGCGATTTAGGCTTTAATTATGGGCATGAAAGTTGGAAGCATAAGCTTAAGATCCGATCAATTCAAACCAGTTCCATGAACTTCAAGAAAGCTCCGAGAACTCTAAAAATTGAAATTCGGGAACTTTAAAGAAGCCCAGGAAAATTGAAAGGATTTTTAGGACAGGTCCATTTACTTCAGGAGAATTGAGAGAACTTTACGGACACATCAAAGAACCTGTATCGACCTATAATAGAGTTCAAGGATATTGCAACAGAATTAAACAACAACAGAGAAACTCTGGGAATGAATTCCGTAATGTCCATGGTAGTTTCAGGAACTTACAAAACCTAAGGAAGACACCTTAGCGTAGATCAGTGACATTTTGAAAAATTTGAAGATTTTCAGGAAGTAGTCCCAATATCATAATGAAAGTACTTAAACATAAGGGAAGTCACTATTGTGATCAGTGTTGGCAAAATCAGAAATCCATTGATTTTTTTTCCGCTCTCATGCACTCGCAATATCATGCGTGATATTGGAACAAACTATCATGCTTGATATTGATTTTACAAGCTCGTTTGATATTGCAAGACTATTCACAACGTGCAAAAATCAAGCTGAGAGTTGACTCGACACAAAAATGATTACGTTGCACATCGATTTCTTAGAAAGAGAGAGTATAGTTTGCTATCTCTTTTTACTCTTCACCGATGACAGACACGAAGTGACTGCTGCTAGCCGTTATGGAAGTTTCGGTTGCATTCGGGTGTAAAGCAAACATCATTAAACTCAATCTCACCACAGTTTGGTGAGATTTGCAGTTGGTGAGTTTTGTTAGCTTGATATTCCGCAGTTGTTTGCTTGTTGATTTTTGTCTACGAAAATCAAGCGTGTCTTGGGCGTTGGTGAGATTTGATTTTTTGATATTTTTCCAACACTGATTGTGATAATTTTAAAATGATGATGAATTTGTTTCCTTAATTTTAGAGTGTTTTCATGAGCTTCTGGTAAATTTTCAGAACTTAAGTGAATGACATGTATTATCTCGTTTTAATTGCAGGTAAATTGCCGGACTTTAAATAGTTATCACCATTTCTGGAAATTTCAAAGAACTCAATGGGTGTTATGAAATTGCGGGAGCTTCATAGAATTCCAGAAAACGTCAAAAAAGATCATAAAACATCAGATAAAAGGGGCGACCCCGGCGTAGTGGTTAACATCCATACCTCTCACGCCAAAGTCACGAGTTCAAATCTCACCCCCGGAAAAGTCACGAATGACCCAAGAGTGTTAAAGTGACTATAACAATAAAAAAAAATAAATAAAAACATCAGATAAATTCTGAGAACATCAGGAAATTGCGAAACATTTTTAAATAAGTTCCGTAAGCTTCAGGGTTGTTTCTAGAATTGAGGAAACGTCACGGAATATCATTGCAAATCTATTAATCTCTGAAAAATGACGGGAAATTTTAAGAAGTTCCCAGATTTTCAAGAAGTTCAGGGAACATCAGATTTTTTTCGAGAACTTCATAGAAGTTCAGAGAACTCAGATGAACGAAAATTTCAAGAACTTTGGAGAAGATCAAACAATCTTAGGACTGTCCCATTAATTTCATGGAAATTATAAAAAAAAATTAAAGAAGTTTCGAGAACTTAATTGTTAGGACTTCAGGGCGTTCCTAGAATTCCTGAAAAAAATGGGAAAACTTTAAGCAGTTCCATTAACTTCCGAACAATTGTTTTGCTTTTAAGAAGTTCTAAGGACTTCCAGTGGGGCTTCCCTTAGCTCCGTCGGTAAAGGCGCAGCTACAAGACCATACTGGAGGTTTCTGGGTTCGATTGCCGGAATTTTCCGGATTGTACTTGCCACACAATTATATTAAAGGGCGAACACAAAATTATTGCAACACTTACAACTGTCTGTACCTTTATTCCTACTAGGCGAAAATTAACCAAACTTTGCATAGTTTCTCTTTGAAGTGTATTGTTTACATCCTATAAATTGCGTGATTGTCTGTTTCAATGCGGCATATCAATAATTCAACCGTATCAAGAGTTATAAACAGGTTCAAGGACCGTTTGACATTGGATCACAGGTACGGCGCAGGAAGGAAACCGGGAGCAGCATGTAGGAAGACGGAGGGAAAAGTGAAGGGTAATTTCACCCGATGTGAGGTTGCCAAAAAGGTCGGTGTTTCGCAAAGTTACGTGCTGAAGGTCAAGGCATGCATTCAAGGTTCAACACTTCCCAAACCGCGATGAACGCCAGCAAAATATTGCCAAAACCCGCGCAAGGAGCTCTATACGGAAATGTTGACCAGATACAGTTTCTGTGTGATGGTTGATGACATATTCGTAAAAGCTGACTTTCAACAAATACTAGGACAGGAATTTTACACCGGAAAAGATAAGCTCCAAGTGGATGATCGTTTCAAGAAAAAGAAAATGTTGAAATTTGCATCAAAATACCTTATTTGCACCTGTGGTAAAATAAGTCAAATATTCGTCACAAACGGCACCAAAATTTACAAAAATGAATGCCTCCAAAAACGTTTGCTGTCATTTGTGAGGCAGCACAGTAAAAAAAAAACCATTGTTTTGGTCCGACTTAGCTTCATGTCACTATTCTAAAAGCGTGCTGGAATGGTATGAGGCTAATTCGGTGCATTTTGTCCCCAAGGCCATGAATCCACCGAACTGTCCAGAACTACGGCCAATCAAAACCTATTGGGCCATGATGAAGCGGGAACTCAGAAAGAACCAAGGAGAAAGTAAAGGATGCAAATGACATGACAAAATTTGAGAAAAAGTAACCGGATACGACTGTACAAGCTCTTATGTATGGCGTGAAACAAAAGTGTCGGGCATTTTACATCTAACAACCTCCAAAAATTGATCCGCTATATGTATGCTAAGTATATGTATAGAACCACCCTACAAATTTGGTTTTTATCTGATAAATACGTGAAATTTAAGAGCAAATTCAATGTGTTGCAATAATTTCGTGTTCGCCCTTTAATGCAAAAATGGTACAGGCATAGAGGTAACTCTAAGACTAGAAGGTCCCGAAGAAACGTGCTCAACTTACTATGGTAAACAAGTGAAAAAGAGTTGCTAGTTATTGGGTTCTTCTGCCAGTCTTCGGATGGCATCCATGTTGTAATCAATCTACGTGAAGGTTAAAATACACAAAAAATAAATTTAGCTAAGAGCGTTAAACCGATTCCGATTAAACATCGATCAGAGTGGACTCTCAAGTAGAACACATAAATGAACCAACATCATTTCTTCCCATTACAGGGTTTCGTGAGTTCAGGCTACGGAGTGAACGGAATAGCACACAATGCCGGTCCAGCGCCGAGTCCGCTGGGACAGTTACCACCAAACGAGGGCATGCCAGGCGGCCCGATGGCACCAGCCGGCTTCTTCCCGGTAAGTTATGGCCAGCAATCCATTGCTCCTCACAATTTTCAATGTTCTTTCTCTGTGGTCATATATTCGTTCTCGTGTTTTCTTTCATGTTCATTTTTTTTTTTGGTGTACAAAAATCAAAACAAACTCACTTTATTTGTTTCCCCCCTCCATCATTTTTGCGCTCCATTTTTCCTCAACTCCCACAACATTTTCGGTTCAATTTATTTGTGTGTATATCCCGTTTCGTTTTGGTAGCAGTACTCGGTAATGTAAGAAAATACTCATTTAGGTTTTGTCTCTGTTTCTGTTTTAACTAATTTCTGTAATCTAAAAAATCAAACGAAAACTCTCACCCATCTCATATCATATACACCATACAGCCTGTGAAATGAAAAAAAAAAAATACAAACAAATTTGAACTAGTTCATCATTCTCGTGAGAACGCCAAACTCATTTAGTTGTACGAATTCATTCATTTCCTCGTGTCTTGCTCTTGTCTTGTTTCTGTGTCTTTCCTACATGTCAGCAAAAACCAAATCACAGTATAGTTGATGTTTTAGTGTTTGAATGTTTTCTTTAAATGTGATCTTTTTTCCATTACTGTTTAAATGTTTACCCGTTTCCAGTTTCTAATTTTACCATACATCATAGATTGTGTCAGACAGGAAACCGACTTTTCCATTTTATTGTTTGTGTTGTTTTTCGATTTGTATCACATCCTACCAAAGAAAGCGCTGAAATCAAGCAAAAAACACGCGTGATAGAAGATGATTGTTTATCGGGAGCAAATCCTAGAATACGGAAATCGTAAAATCTGTTGACGGCTGTCTGAGAAAAATACCGAATCCAAGCAACCTGAACGAAGATGGGTGGGTCCTCCTACACTGAAAAAGTATTGGCTGACCCAGTTCCTTAGATTTGTTTTAAGTTTACCAACGTTTTTTTTTTTTCTTTTTCTAACTTTCCGTTTGTTTTTGTTTATGATTTTTGTTCGGAAACCACACCACCGCCACCCGTTTTCTGTTTTTTTTCATACCTGGATTATTTTTGCAGAACTCCTCAATTAGGCCATCACAACCTTCACATCCTAGTAGTGGGCAGTCCCCACACCCACAACCACCAAACTCGCATGGACAGATGATGAGCGGCCAGGTTAGTATTGCGTTCTGTCAATCCTCTTCTCTTACTCTTTCTGTCTTTTATTATCGAGATTTGTTTTTAAGCCTTGGGTTTTGCTCCTAACGTCGTGTCTCTTTAGTTTAACCCAAAAGTTTAGGACCCTTTATTATGCTTTGATTGGAAAATTGGTTAAACTCAACGAAGGCACAGCAGCAACAGATTTATCTGAACCAAAATCGTTGTTCATAGTGGAATACAATCGATGATAACTCTTTTTAAAAAAAATGCCATCATTTTCTATCCTGATCATTCTCACGCCACTAACCATGTATGCTAACACTTGTTTTAAAAACCTAGTTGTATCAATGTTGTTCTATCTGCCATGAATGTTGTTCTGTGTCCTACCTATGTACAAACCAAACATAGTTCATCCCTATTCACCATTGAAGCCAACTGCGTAATTTATTGCTTAATATGTCTAGTTTTAGTATTTTGTAATACGTTTATTGACTTGCCTCTAGCCACTGCTGTGTTCATTATTAGTCACCGTAAACCGTACATTGCAAATAGTGCGTAAATATTTAACCAGCTCCCCCGGCGTCAATTGTGGAATGAATAGCTCCACAGCACAAAATAGGACCACAAGAATATTTAATCATACGAACAACCGAGCGGCAGCCAGCCAGCAGCAAAGAAGCGATTGATTCGATGATGATTGGATTGCTAGTTGGCAGCTGACTGACTGGTTATATTTATGTACAAAACGGGTTCATTTGAGTTTGGAGATAGAAACTATATGTCTACATTGCTGCACAGGGACTCCCACCCACACGCACCCATATGGGGTTATATCACTTAATATCGATCGCGTTAACGAACAACGATGAACGATGATTAGTTGTATACGAGGTCTATTTGTGGTGGATTAATTCGGGTGTTCTCGCGATTGAAGGGTTCAAGCCATAAATAAGTCAAGATTCATGTGGTTCGTTATGGGAAGGTTAACAATTTGAAGGCCCAGTTTTCCACTACAGGAATGGATGAACTAATCAGACAAATTGGAAGACAAAATTTGATTAATTCTTAGTAGATTTAAGGATGATTAATTGATTTTTTTTTTATTATAGAGACGTAGATTTAAGGTGATTCCTTGAAAAGTCCAAAGATAGCCGTCATGATGGCTGATATGTCTTATCACTTCAAGTTTTCTAGAGCATAAATCTCGGACGCTGTTGTGACATCTTTCATGAAATTGAAACTCCCTGTTTGCTGTACAGCATCAAACGTTAGGTTGCAGTTTCCTTTTTTTAAATCTTTATTTGTTCTAAATTGAAATTGAGCATTTGTTTGAAAGAATTAAATTGGTATTTCTTAAGATGAAAGTGGATCGGTTTAGAATCGAAAAAAAAAACTCTTCCGGGCAAAATTAAAGAACTAAAATTGCTATCTCTAGCAAGTTTTACGAGATTGATTTATTGTTTTTTTTTTTCCTTTATTTAACGTCGGTCTCTGTTCCGCAATCTAGTGCCAATCACCGACGGACATCGATTGCCCTCCATTGACGGCAATCGAATGTGCAGAAAGGCAGCTTCCACACCTGCGTAGGATATCGCATTCATTCAACACACATGGGCCGGGACCAACGACTTTACTTCCCTTCCGAAGGAAGACGTCTTCTTCTTCTTCCTCGCTTTTCAAGCTTATTGCGTATGGCATATTTTACTTTTTTGCGTGCTCTCAACTTAGTGTTCTAGATGCACTTCCACAGTTATTAATTGAGAGCTTTCGATGCCTGTACCATTTTTGCATTGGTATAATTGTGTGGCAAGTCCAATCATACTTCTATGCCCAGGGAAGTCGAGAAATTTTCCAACCCGAAAAATTCCTAGACCGAACCGGGAATCGAATCCAGCAACCTCTAGCATGGTCTTGCTTTGTAGCTGTACCACCGATTGAGCTAAGGGAGGTCCCGTGACCAGAGATTTGTATGCCTCAGAAAAAACCCACCGACCTCGGGGCTGGGATTGAACCCAGACCCATTTGGGTGAGCAAGCAGTTACGCTTACGACTACACCACCGGCGCTGGCTGTTTAAATTTTCTGAAAACCATTTTCTAAGTTAATTTTTAGAACCACAATCATAGTGGTCGCTAACTTTGCTCATCAATTACACAAGTATTTCGTATGAAAGGTCATATTTCACTCCCGTAGATCGTTTCAAAATATTGTTAGTAAAATTTTCTCCGAAGACAACATACCTGTAAAATGCATTATTTCAATACGAACATTTTTTTTAACACAATTCCAATCATTAGATTTCGTTTTCCTAACCAAACATCTGGCTTTTGCATGTATCTGTGCGTAAGCATGCTCCAGGTTGAAGAACAATGTGATTTGAAACGCTCGCACAAAACGAACCAAACAGAGAAGCGAAAAAAAAGCCACACGACGCACATCGGAGTATTTGTTCTAGAAAGCTGGCCAAAAGTCCGAAAAGCGAAAAGTATGAACCAACTTTTGTTCGATGTTTTTAGTAGCAACACATCTTGCTCATGGCATAACCACTACTTTGAACCAACTTAATGAGTTTTCAAACCCTCCCACCTGTCAATATCTTAGCTTCTGGTGTAGTCAGTTGGGTGGTTTATTAAAGTGCGTTCTTTTTATCGCGCGGTGTTAAAATGCGAAAACTTGAATTTAAAAGGTGCTTAACAACATTAATAGAATTTATAACGGTAAGCAGATTGTTTTTGAACAGTTTGCATTTTTCAACACCTAATTTGAACTCATAGTTTTGTCATGGGCAGCAACAATGCAATGCATTTGAAAGAAGTTAGCAATTTAATGAAATTTAAGTAACGGTTTCTACACATTTCGGGCACTTCTGGGCAAGTTGTAATACACCATTTGAAAGCTCAGTGTTTAAGGAATACAATTACATACTAACATCATCCTCATGTTTCCTCTTTTCCGATTTATAATCCGATTTCAAAAAAAGATGGATTGCCTCCCTTTATCGCTAAAGTTTTTTCATCAGTACCAACCACGAATGGTTGAATTCTGAAATTCAATTCACTTTTTAGGTTCCTCCGGCAAGGCATGGACGTCCAACTAAGAAGTTTGAAGATTCAAGTGAACTTCAGAACTCAGAGCAACCGATTCGGTTAACGAATTGACACATGCTGTTCAAATGGATCAGCGAGCTGTTGGAAATACAGCTGCTGCAAATGTAATAAAATCAGTAGCAGCATTCCCCTCGACAGCTGCGAAACTTAATCGAGTTATCCTTAACCCCCATCCAAAATATCCTCGTCAACATAAGCCTGAAGAAGTTTTACCTTTTTTTGTTGAGGCTGACTTGACGATAAAGCAATATGAAGTTATTTACATGGCAGATAAATCGATCTACCCATGTTATTCGGTTTTGAAACAAGCAAAGAATCACTATTACCCAAAGGAAGAAGCCATTACAGTTACCGAAATACTCGCAGAAGTGCGTCTGGATCTACTGGATCACACGGCATTACGGCTTTGCAAGTATCTGGATGAAGTTTTGGAGCAGTTATCGGACGAAGAAAAATGCAGTATGCAACTGGTTTCCAAGTGGGGGTGTGACGGATCTCAACAGGCACAGTATAAGCAGAAGTTTGACGATTCGGAAGCTGATGATACAAATATTATCCAAAGTTCATTAGTACCAGTTCGACTGATTACTAGAGTTGGTATGGCAGAATCCTGTTCGGTCATCGCCAAGAAATCGCCGTCCAAAAAGGATTCGTTTTGTTAAAGAAACTAACGATATTACTGTTGAGGAAATTTCGTATAGAACCTTCAAAAAACGGAGATCAGGACAAACAACGATAAATTAGTAAAAGTTAGTCATGTCTTATTTCCAACAATGGTGGACGGCAAAGTACTTTTTTGACAATGAGATGCTACATTTGTGGAAAAACTTCTAAGACCTTCAACAGTCTTGACGAACTTCAGCCCTCTAATCCAGAATCGTTCAAATTTGGATTGTCGATTTAACATGCAAGGATTAGATTTTTTGAATCGTTGTTGCATATTTCTTACAAACTAACTATATTAGTTACATCAGGTCAGAGATCCTGAAGAGAAACAAATAGTTAAGCGCAGGATACTTGACGTTCAGAAAGCATTCAAATCTGAAATGGGGCTAATAGTTGACGTTCCCAAGGCTGGTTTTAGAAACACTAACGACGGCAATACATCACGAAGCAGCCATAACAGGACTTGACGCTGACATTCGTCTCATTCACCGGTTGAAAATTATTATTGAAACAATATCATGTGGCTACCAAGTTTACGCTGACAAGTTTGCCACATTTGCAATGGAAACCGCCAAGCCTATGACACCAACACTACATAAGATTCTTGCGCATGGAGCAGAAGTTATCCGTCATGCCTTACTACAGATCGTTCAACTTTCTGAGGAGGCTGCGGAAGCAAGAAATACACATTTTCGAAACTTCAGACTTAATTTTCTAGAATCCAGTGCAACAGGGATGTGTTGAACAAGCTTCTTCTAAGCTCAGATCCGTTCCTCAGCACCTCTAGACAAACACCAAGAAAGGAGAGCAAACCTTTTTCTACAGAAACGCTGCAGATGTTGGCAAAAATTCAACGGCAGGGGAGCGATCGTGATGGAAGCAGTGCTGTAGAATGTTCCGGAAAGGGTTTTGATTCAGATGCCAATAAAATGTGATCGAAATGTTTGTAACGATACACTCAAACACACTCACACACACGCACACAAATTGAGAAAAACAGAATAAATAGAGAAAAGTTCAATGTGCACTATTAGGGGGATTGACTTTTTTTCACTTATATTGATGGCAACTAATCTAAAATCAGATTTCTATCAAACTTTCAGTTAATCTTCTTGAAAAATCAGGGATTTAGATTTTTGGCCACCTTTTAGGGTCAAATACTCCTCTGTGCGACAGGGCGATCCATTCATGAATAAGCAAGAAAAAACCAGCAGCAGGATCAAGCTCGCGCGTGACTTTTTTTATTCGCAATAATTGATGAATATTGTAAAATATTTTTTGGAATTTCAATTCGAAATATTTTGCGAAAATGATCGATTATTGAAAACAGATGTAATAATTATTCGGCAATATCATCTATGCGTTATCGCAACAACTCCTTTATGAAAGCGCTTGAAAATAAATAGTAAAAATATTTCTAAATTGAGAGTATTTCATGTTGGCAACGCGTGTATTTGTAATAAAATAAAAACAATTCAAGTGTGTGTATACGTAAGCTAATTTAAGGATACTCTGTGAAAGTTTTAGCCTATTTGATTGAGGTTTTCTGATATATCTGCATATTTTCAAAGATAAATTGAACTATTTTAGAAATCATTCACCTTTGCCATTGATCAATAAATTATTTTTTAAACCCAATTTGATCTTCAAATTTAAAAAGTTGTTTTAAAAGTATTTGAGTCTTTGTTTGTAAAAAAATTAACCTTTTAGATGAAGGTATTCTGATGTATCCGGATATTTTTAAAGATAATTTAATAAATAATAATGAGAGAGAGAAGGATTAGTAATTTCCATTTAATTCCACTACCTTATTTGCTTATCCTTGACAGATACGCGTATTTCGTCTACAATGTGCAGACTTCTTCAGTGTCTTGTACTAATACTCGACTATTAGTATTAGTACAAGACACTGAAGAAGTCTGCACATGGTAGACGAAATACGAGTATCTGTCAAGGATAAGCAAATAAGGTAGTGGAATTAAATAGAAATTACTAATCCTTCTCTCTCTCATTATACAGGTATTCCACTAAGACGTGCACATTCATCAGGATTGATAAATAATTTATGAAATCACCCACCTTTGCCATTGCTAAATAAAATATTGTTTTAATCAAAATGATCCTGAGTGGCACCGGTTGTGTAGTGGTAAGCATGATCACCTCTCACCCCAGTAGGCCTGGGTTCAATCTCAGTTGACGCCGCCGGGATGTTCTGAGGCATAACATCTCTGATCACGCCTTCCGTCTGAAGGGAAGTAAAGCCGTTGGTCCCCGGTTCATGAGTTGATGGGTCGATAGGTACACACTTATCCAGTCGGTAATTTTTACCGAGTTTTTGAATTGCGGAACTGTTCGGTAAAATTTAAAAAATCTGCGAAAAATTCTAAGATGTGAAATTGAGTTACGAAAATTTACAGACAGACGTTTAATGATGAAAAATAAAATTTATCGACTTTATCGAATCTTTACGAATAACGGTCATTTGAATTTTAACCGAGTTTTTCAGTAATTCAAAAACCCAGTAAAAAAATACTGACTCCTGTAAAAAAAATCTAAGTGTGCGTGTGTGTAGGTGTGGGAGCTGCCTCCCTGGCGTCGGAAGCATTGGTGCTCAGCACGGAAAACAAGATCGACGGAAAACAAATGAAGGAAAAACTATTCTCGATTTTCACAAGTTGTTTCACAAGTATTTCATGATATTCTGTGAAAATTTCAGGTGAAGGTATTCTGATATATCTTGGTATTTTTATAGATAATTGATAATTCCCTGAACTTCAGCAGAACTTGTCTGAACTTCGGTAGGACTTCGCTGAACTTCAGCAGGAGTTCCTTGAACTTTGACAGGCCTTCCCTGAACTACGGCAGGACTTCCCTGAACTTCGGCATGAGTTCCCTGAACTTCATCAGGACTTCCCTGATTTCCAAGAATCGAAATGAAAGGACTTCCCTGAACTTCAGCAACCCTGCCCTGAACTTCGGCAGATCTTCCCTGAACATCGGTAGAACTTTTCTGAACTTCGGCAGAACTTTTCTGAGCTTCGGCAGGACTTCCCTGAACTTAGGCAGGACTTCCCTGAACTTCGGTAGAACTTTTCTGAACTTCGGCAGGAGTTCTCTGAACTTCGGCAGGAGATTTCTTTTATATGACTTTCTCAATCTAGGGTAATCCAAACAGTCAGTTTTGCATTTCCCAATTTGGATTACCCCAGACTGAGGAAGTCATATAACAGAAATCTCCATACGTACCATTCGAAAAATCTAATAAATCACTTCGGCAGGATTTCCCTGAACTTTGGCAGGACTTTCCCGAAGTTCGGCAAGCCTTCCCTGAACATTGGTAGGACTTCCCTATAGTTCGGAAAAACTTCCCTGAACTTCGGCAAGGCTTCCCTGAACTTCGAAAATACTTTCGGCAGGGCTTCCCTGAACTTCATCAGGACTTCGCTGAAGTTCAGCAGGCCTTCCCTGAACTACGACAAGACTTCTCTGAGCATTAGTAGGACTACTCTGAACTTGAAATCTTGGCATTAAAGTTGTCATTTCAGTAGTAGAATTACTATGTATAGTTAATAAGTTAATAATATTGTGTTACGAATATGTTCAAAATTTCAATACTTCCCATTTTTCTAATTTGCAATGCTTGTTGGCATTGGTGCATTTCGAATTTGGGTGTGGTTTGAACGGGTGTGGATTCAGTATCAACGGAAAAGCATTAACTTTCACCTTAATAGTTGATAAGTAGTTGAATGCCCATGACGAAATCCAAACTGCTCATCTGCAAAAATCGAGTTCGTATTGATGTGAAGCATCACTCTATTTAAAATTATCTTTTCAAAAAGTTTACTTCTCGAAGAAAGCAAACTTTTTGAACGGTAGCTAGAAGCTTCAGCTAGATTTTCATCCGGCTTCAAAATTGGAACAACTTTTGCATTTTTCCATTTATTAGGGAAGTATGCCACATGAAAACGTCTGTAAAATAGTTTTACCAAGAAAGACAAAGAGTTTTTTTATGAAAATATAGAAAATATTCAGATAATCCCGAGCAGCCTGATTCTAATTAGGACTAGTAAGACCCAAACTGAAATTATGGGAGCTCTCAAATTGCTTAGCAAGTTTCTGAGCTTTTCCTCAATTTGTGATCAAAATTTAGCCACCTTTAAGCGCTGGAATAGGCTTTTGAGGTTTTTTAATTTTTTTTGTGAGTTTCTAAAAGGGTTTGAACTTGGATCTAATTTCGAAACATTATTTTCAAAAGTTTTGTTCGTCAGGGCAGAGAATCGCTTTTTAATTTGTTTTTGCAAATCCCGCCAGCTAACTTTCATGGCAGGATCGCGTGTTCTTTGATATTGTCTCCTACGGACATTTTTAAGACCGATCAAGAGCTGAAGATCGTCGTGTATTATAATTGAATCGAATTTAACCTCGCATTTTGGTACTGAGGCGGCTCTTGCTTCAACTTTAGAAGTAGTCAGAGATTTAAGAGCATAATTAATTAGGTTTTGCAAAGGAATGTTTGGATCAAAGCTATATTCCATAAATGTTCGATTTTGCTCCCAATCAGCTCTATGATAATTAAAAGCAGAGTTGATGATACTAGAAATTATTTCTTGGGATATTTCAAAATTTACTGGAAGGTGATAAGAACCGAAGTTTTTTTTTATTTATTTACATTAATTTAATTTAATTTAAAAATTGAATTATTTTTTTTTTTAATTAAAGTAAGAATTGGGTAACTAATTGGCTATAAATTTGACTTGAATCAGTTAAAACCCAATCAATTGTAAGGGTACATCGTCGATGAGTGAAAGCGCGGAGAGCTCTAGCTCGCACTCGTTTCAGGTTGAGGAGAGTAGCGTTAGACCATGGCGGTTTTCTTGGAGGTAGGCACTTCGGTACTGAAGCACAAACACAGTCGCGAAAAGGCAATTATAGCGAGCGACTCCTGTATCGATATCAAGGTCATTCAACACGTTCCAGTCGATCCGGGACAAGGATGTTCCTTGGAACGCCTCAGCAAACGGAAATAGGTCTTCCGAAAATTGAGACGATCGTCAAAACAAATTTGAGATCCCTTTGCGATAGATATATCAGGCAGTCCAGAAGTGCACTTTCGCTTACAAAAACCAAGTCGAGAAAACGAGAGTTGGGGACAAGGTTTATCTGGCTCAGTCCATGAAAAGCCGTGCCGTCTTCAAGCAAGTGGCTGGCAGGAGTAGTTGAAGATGCAATCGGATCTCATGACCCTGGTCTGAGGGTGACCAGATAAGCCAAGGCTGATTAAAATCACCATGCAGAAGAAACACATCCGTTGTATCAGCCAAGGACGATGCAAATTCTGCAGCATCCAGATGAAGCTGCATTGTCCTGCAGTCATGTCGACGTTCAGCGCGAATATACACTGCTCCAATAAGGATGTTCCGCGAAGTGAGCCTGACCTTAACCCAAACCACTTCAATCGTAGTAAACCGTTTGTCGGCGATCACGCAGGAGGCGAATGCGTTGGAAACAACGATGAGGACACCACTATCGTGGGTACGAATGCTATTGGATGAATTACGGTCTGCTCTGTAGACAGTTAAAGAGTCGCCAAACAGTTGTACTGAATTGATCCTCCCATCGAGCCAAGTTTCCGTGAATACATAAACGGTGTTCTGATAGTAGACCGCTGGAGGGTTTGGTGTGAGCCGTGTCAATGGTAACTTGTCCAGGATCCGAGCGGGAGAACGGTGAATTATCAGGCAACGAAAGATCACTTGGCGTAGAAAGGCTGGAAGTGGTGGCCATAACCGAAAGCAAAGATGAACTGAAACCAAGCGGTGGATCAACAGTTGAATTCACATGGACGAGTTCATACTTGCCGTAAACGAGTGGTTGGAAGACCCCTTCACCAGACCCGCACACAGGGCCGGGACGGCTGCAGGTCGCTGGTGGGAACGGCTCGACTGTGGTGGGGCGCTCGGGGGGTTTCATGATGCCAACGGCAGTGCTTCCCAGTAAACAAACAGAAGTTGATTCATCATGATGGTGTACGCCGTCACTCTTCGGCAGGACTAGATCGGAGGATCTGGACGCTTCCGGTGAATTTTCTGTGGTGCGTCTCGGTTTCTGGCATGATGGGGCAGGTATACTGTTAATGTCATTTTTAGACCACCATTGTCGAGAAGCAGACACATACGATGTCACTCAGGAATCCAAGAATTTTGCAAGCAAAGAAGTTGTTGCTTGCTGATTGTACTTGCCTACGGTTGAAGTTTGGAAGACCCCCTCGCCTAACTCAAACGCAGGTCTGGGACGACTGTTGAACGCTGGCAGCATAGGCTCGACTGGTAGGATGGTAGGATCAGGGGCTTCCATAAGGCTGGTGGCAAGTGTGCGTCCAAGTGTCGAGTTGAATAAAGCAGGTTGTACTTTTATCGAAAATGATCGGTTGTAAGCATAATACTTGCAGGAAGTGGATTGTTCGAAATATCGTCGTACTTGTCTGAGATTAGGGTTTTGGAAGAACGAATGCATCTTCAAAACGGCCTCCTTGTGGCTGATCGATGCGTGTTTAAAATTTTTCATTACGTTGCCCTTGCTGATACATACGAATGCAGGGCTGGTAGCGATCAGTGCTGTCAAAAATAGTGATTTTAGTGACTATGTTGAAGAAATAAGTGACTAAATAGTGACTTATCGTTGTAACAATAGTGACTAAAAAGAGATCTAAGAGAAGAAAAGTAGTAGTTATGATGGCACACCAAATAAATATTTGATGTTTTAGACTTATTCAATTAGAATCTCAATAACACTTATGCAGGATATAAACCTTTAAAGCGATAGATTCAATAGAAAGTTTATGGCTAAAGCCACAGTATAAGGAGGTCTACTAACTGCAACAATCTGGAAAACCGGGAATCATCAGACAATTTATTTTTTCCTCAAAGTACCTGTAAGTCTGGAAGAAAAGAATGGATTTTAAAATACAAAGATATAATTTTTCTCGTTATTTTCATTCACGCTTTGAATTTTATAGATTCACAGTGTGACTGCTTTCTAACACCCCGATGGGTCTGGGTTCAATCCCAGCCGAGGTCGGTGGGATTTTTCTGAGGCATAAAAATATCTGGTCACGTCTTCCTTCGGAAGGGAAGTAAAGCCGTTGGTCCCGGCCCATGTGTGTTGCATGGGTGCGATATCATCCTACGCAGGTGTGGAAGCTGCCTTCCTGCACATTCGATTGCATTCAATTGATGGCAATCGATGTCCGTCGGTGATTGGCAGTAGATTGTGGAACAGAGACCGACGTTAAATAAAGGAAAGAAAGAATCTTCAGTAACAAATAAATTTAAATAAAACAGAACTTGAAATGTTTTTTTTTTTGAACCTGCATATTTCCCAGAAATTTAAAATTTTAACTTTAATTTTAACTTAAAAAGTATAATACTCCAAGAAATGTTCAAGAATCTGGAGTCAAATTCCATGCACACTGGACTTTCTGTAGAGGTTCATCCCCCAGAAGGCATAAGGACAAAGAGAGTCTCGTCAATTATACAATCTCTTATTATGATTGTGGGAATTTCGCTGGAAAATGGCACTCACACAAAAAAAAAGCCCTTTCCCTCTTATTTTGATGTAAACGAATGGTTAAATGTTAATACAAAACAGTGATGCCGGTTTATATAATATTGTGTGTCATACTTGTCATCGTGTGCCATGACGTGTCAATCAGTGTGCCACGATGTGCTTCGGCACAATGTGCAGAGTTGATCACCCCTTGGTTTCAAACTGCATTTTGTTAATTTCTCATTAATTCTGGGCTGAAATTCATAGATTTCTTTTGCCAGTGGCGTCATTATGTGATACTCGTAAGCAGATGATATCCTGCAGAACTTTGACAATGTATACAGAGCAGTTATGGTTGCTTTCTTCATCGTTAGGACCAATACATTGTCAATGACTTAGGTGCTATTGTAGGTGCACCTCCGTTCTTAAATGTTGACACAACAAACATTCCTATAGGCATGAATTTGGGTCCATCTGGGAACTGAGAAATATGTGCCAAGAGCGCGATGGTTTTATCACGGGTGGGCAGGAGCTCACGGTTTCCCCGTGTTGGTGAGTTCTTTGCCGTTAAGGTTCACAGAAAGTTCACTATTTTGCCATTTCTGTATTCAAAACAAAATTTGAGCTGTTCCATACGACCAGAAGGTTATGCTGGTCACAAATGCCTTGCCAAACTGATTTCCTACGCAATTAATCAACCTTGAATGTGAATTTCGCTTATAAACACGAGGAGCATTTCTTATGGCAAAACTTGCCATAACCACCTGTCACCTTTGATGAAGCTCCTAGTGCCAAGAGGTTCTCTTTGATTGGATTGTTTATGACCTCAATTTTGGCTGCATCAAGAACATCGCCTCCAATAGCTGAGGATGGATGGAATCCAAATCGAACCAGGACCCAACAAAGTCACTTTCAATCGAAAATCGTCAAGCGACGACGAAGCTGTCAACCATCACTTTCAATTCTGTCTTCTCTTTGAGCAGAACCATCGGCAGAATCGATCAGTTTTCATGCTGTTTGTTTTGGCATGGCTCGTGTTCGTTTTGTCTTTCATTGACAAATGAACTTTCTTGCGCATTGAAGCGAAGCTGTTCGTACCAAAGCGCAGTATTTCTGACTTTTATTTGACTGTTCACTCGATTCATTTTAATCGGGATGACGTCTAGAGGCCAAAAATCGCTAACCCACGCAAATTTGAAATTCAAGATGGCGGCTTCCGGTTAAGGAAAAGTGGGAAATAAAGGGTGATACGGTCAAAATTTGGTCAAGGGAAAACGCGTGTAAATCGGTGAAATCGTTTATTTAAAAAATCAAATTAAATTTCTTTTTCAAGTTCAATTAGTATAAAATTTAGGAAAAATATTCAGTTAGGCTTCCGCTTTTCCAAATCCGAATTGCCGGGCCTTACGCTTGACCCCTGCCATCAGATTTTGTACAGCCACCTTGTCCACCTTCTTCGCCGCAGAAAGCCAGTTTGCCTTGAACTGCTGCTCGCCCTTAGCAGTTTTTTTGGTCTTCTTTAGGTTCCGCTTGACAATAGCCCAGTATTTCTCAATTGGGCGGAGCTCTGGCGTGTTGGGAGGGTTCTTGTCCTTGGGAACCACCTGCACGTTGTTGGCGGCGTACCACTCCATGGCCTTTTTACCGTAATGGCAAGATGCCAAATCCGGCCAAAACAGTACGGAACAACCGTGTTTCTTCAGGAAAGGCAGCAGACGTTTATTCAAACACTCTTTCACGTAAATTTCTTGGTTGACAGTCCCGGAAGCTATGAAAATGCTGCTTTTCAAGCCACAGGTACAGATGGCTTGCCAAACCAGATATTTCTTTGCGAACTTTGACAGTTTCATGTGCTAGAAAATATCTGCTACCTTTCCCCTTCCTTTTGCCGTATAAAACTCCTGTCCCGGAAGCTGCTTGTAGTCGGCTTTGACGTAGGTTTCGTCGTCCATTACCACGCAGTCAAACTTCGTCAGCATCGTCGTGTACAGCCTCCGGGATCGCGCTTTGGCCGTCGTATTTTGTTTATCATCGCGATTTGGAGTCACTACCTTCTTGTAAGTCGATAGTCCGGCTCGTTTTTTGGCTCGATGCACGGTTGTAGACGATACACCCAGCTTATTTGCGGCATCTCGGAGAGAGAGGTTAGGGTTTCGCTTGAAACTACCGGCAACTCTCTTTGTCGTCTCAGCGGCTTCCGGTTTTCGTTTTCCCCCCGATTCAGACTTCCTGGCTGTCGACAAACGTTCCCCAAACACTTTAATTTCATTTGTAACGGTTGATTTGGCAACTTTTAGCGATTTTGCCAACTTTGCGTGCGAGTAGCTCGGATTTTCGCGATGCGCGAGCAAAATTTTGATACGCTGCTCTTCTTGCTTGGACGGCATTTTGACAACTGAAGAGTGAATTCCAAAATCAAAATAGGAGAAACATTCTACACACACACACCTTCAAAATGAGTGGTGTTCAGGTTTTTTAAATGCAAAATTGAAAGAAATACGTCAAGTTGATATTGACCAAATTTTGACCGTATCACCCTTTACTATCAAATACCCTTCAATATCGGGATGCTGTCTAGAGGCAGATACTGTCAAATACCCATCAATATGGGTATTTTTGGAATCGGGATGACGTCTAGAGGCTGAAAATCGATGACGAACGCCATTTTGAAATCCAATATGGTGGCTGCTGATTTAGGAAAAATGGGAAATACTGTCAAATACCCATGAATAGAAGTATTTCTGGAATCGGTATGACGTCTATAGGATAAAAATCGATATGGGATGCCATTTTGAAATCCAAGATGGCGGCTTCAGATTTTGTAAAAAGTGGGAAATACTGTCAACTACCCATTAGACTGATGCAAAATTTGAAATTTTCGCTCCACAGTGCTTAAACGGTTCCAAATTGGGTCCTGCTTAGCCTCCCAAAATTTGAACTACTTTAGTAAGAAACTGACTTCGCACAAACCATTTCAAGTTTATATGGGAAAACTAATGTTTTTGTTCATATGTATCTAACAATTCACCACATCACTATGCTTTTAAAAATAATAGCTCACACTCATTCCAAGGGAGTTCTGAGAAAAAATATCTTTCGGAAAAACTTCAAATGCAATCTGCTTCCAACTGAGGAATTTTAGATTTCTTGTCAAGCCTGATAGTTTGAGTAGAATTTCAAGAAACTCTTAATTAAATTTAAATTAAATTTTAATGAAACCTCTTAGGAATTTCTGAGGAGCACAACTCCTGTGAACTCCAGAGGAAAATTCCAAGAGCATTCTGGGGATAATTTCATAAAGTTTGTGGGAAAAAACAAATCCGGGCATAAGTCCTTGGAATCTTTTTGAAAGTACTAAAAGGAGGATCACAATTAAATCTGAGAATAACTGCAGGACATCTTCAAAAGAATTCGGAAAATGAATTCAGGAGAGTTTGCCAAACAAATTATGAGAAGACATTTAAAGAATTGCTGAAGAAATGCCAATGAATTCTTAGGA
This sequence comes from Ochlerotatus camptorhynchus, assembly GCF_037179485.1. Classification (NCBI taxonomy): domain Eukaryota; kingdom Metazoa; phylum Arthropoda; class Insecta; order Diptera; family Culicidae; genus Ochlerotatus; species Ochlerotatus camptorhynchus. The sequence continues at coordinate 750,506 of NW_027040732.1, read as the reverse complement.
GACTTTCAATGTGAGCAGAATTCCAAGTGCAGGAGTGAAATTCAAAAGGAAATCTGAAATGAATTCAAAAAATATTCGGAGAAACTTTCCGAATGGTTTCTAATTGTGAGGAATTTCAAGGTAATTTGAAGGAAAACTAAAAGAAAATTGACGATAGCTTCATCAAAATTTTGAGGAATATTTCAATGGCAATCTCCGTTGAATATGGAATGGACTATTCTGAGGTTTTTAGAACTACTTGAAAGTTCCCAAATGTTTCCTGCAGTTAATGAAACTGCCTTGAAGTTCTTTTGCAGTTTGAGAAACTAGCCTGATGAACTCATCAAATTCTTAAACTTTCCTGAACTTTTTAGGACTTCCTAAAGTTCCCTATTTTTTTCTAATGATCGTGGATCTCTTCTAAAGATTTAAAAATTCGCTGAAGTTCTCCTAACTTTTTCAAAAATTTTGTGACTTCTCTAATGTCAACGGAACTGCTCTGCGGTTCTCTGTTGTTTTCTGTTCTCATGAATGTTTAAACTTCAGTGAACTGCAGAATTTATGCGAAGACCTCAATTAACTTTTTTCCGTCTCCAAAGTTATCTCGAACTGCTTTAAATTTCCCCCTAATTTTCTGAAACTAATGGAACTGACCTCTCCCTACTTACTAAACTTCTTTCAAATGCTCCTGGCTTATGTTCATAAAGTTCGAGGATCTCCCTTAAGCTCCATAGATTTCTAGGAAGTCCTCGAAATGTTTCTGAAGGCCACTGCCCTTCTGTGAAGTTTTCGAAGTTTTTCAAAATTTCTGGAACTTTTGTGCTCCCGCAATTTTCATGGAATTCGAACGAAATAATTAATATAGTTCCATGGTTTTCACTGAAGTTCTCAGGATTTTTCTGAAGCTCATGAAACTTCCATCAAATTATCGACACTAATTTCCAACTTGTTCAATAGTCAAGTGTGTTATTAAAACTGTTTAAACGATTACTTAATTTATTTAAAGTTCTCTAGACTGCCCTGATATGATCAGTATATTTTAAGAACCCGCAATTTTACTGAAATTTATTAATTTGCCTTGAAGTTTCGACCATTTTCCTTAAGTATTATAACCATTATAAACACTCACTAATTACTATGCTTACCTGAAGTTCTCTAAATTTGTTTAATAATCCAGCAAATTTTCTGATGTATATTCATAATTCCCTGACACTGCTGACGCTTTCGGATCAATCATAGAATTCTTGGAATACCCAATAATTCCACGGAATTCCTTATGAGTCGCTGCAAATTAGCTTAACTTAATGGGATTATTCTGAACCTATCTGATCGTCCTCGAAGTACTCAAAACTTCGCTGAATATCATGTAACTATCTAGATCTATTTAAAGAACTTTTGATTTTTTTTTAAATTAATGGAACTTCGTTGATATTCTCCAATCAACTTAGATAAATTTTCGCATTTTTTAATGTTCTTGAAATCTGATGATATAACACCCTTAAAATACTCGCACGTTTTCCGGATGTTCATATAATTTTTATCACGTCACAGAAATTCTCTCGGAGCTATCCGGAACTTCCGGTTTCTACAATTTCCTTGAAATTATTTGAACTGCCCTTTGATTCTCTGATCTGTTATGATGTTCTCGAACCTTCCCTAAAGCTCTCAATTCTATTGATGATGATTTCCCTGAAATTCTCTGGACTTGTGTGAAGTTCCTGGAATATTTCTGAAATTTTCATAAATTCTCTGATGGTATTTGTACTTTCCTGAAATTCTCGAAACATCTTAAGGGTTCTTATTTTTTGTTTCTAAATTTACGATTATAGATCTTTAAACAATTTAAGTTACGAGAACTGCTCTTCTGAAATTCCCCAAAGATCTCTAGATCTAGATTCTGAGGTGCTTAGAACTTCTTTAAAACTTGCACAATACCCCTCAAGTTTTCTATATTTCTCAAGCTCGCTTGACACTTTGTGAAGTTCTCTGAAATTCTAGGAACTTCAAAAAAGTTCCTGAAAATTTTCGGATGCTAAAAGAACCGCTTTGAGGTTCTTAAAGCTTCCAGTAAGTTGCACACATTTTTAGCATATTAACTTCGCTTATGTTCCCGCTGTTTGTTTCAGTTGTACTGAAATGCTCAGAATTTCTTTTCATTCCTCAGAACTTCTCAAAAGTTCCTACAATTGCTGTGAAGTTAATGGGACTGTAATGATGATCTCTAATCTTCCATACAGTTAACTACGTTCTATGTTCAGGGAAGTCGAGAAATTTTACAATCTGAAATCCTAGACCAACCGGGATTCGAACCCAGCCACCTCCAGCATGGTTTGCTTTACAGTCGCAGGCTCTACCGACCGAGCTTATGGAGGCCCCCTGATCTATGAATGTAATCAAACTAAAATGCGAGATGGTAGCCTAATTAACAAGTTTTGAGGACAATTTGGTGAACCTAGAACGTCTTAAACATATCAAATTCAAACGTAAATAATGTGCATGATATGTTTAACCCTGTTTGGAGATGTTTTAATACAAAGGGCTTTGAATCAGTGAACCTGGATGAGAATTTGATCTAAACTCAAGGACAATTTGGAGAACCGTGAGTATCTTATATACCTCAAAATCAACTATAAACGAACAGCAGAAACTGTATAAACGTGTTTCGGAAAGTTTTGTTGGTGAGATCATCGTGCAGATTTTAGTTGATCCAGTAGATCAAATAATCTGACCTCTAGAACAATTTGAAGAACCTAGAACTTCTAATAAACCTTAAATTGATGTTGTTTGGAGATGTTTAGTTACTAAGGACCTTGTATCAGTTATGGTTGATCAGGTAAATCAATTGATCTGAGCTCAAGACAATTTGGAGAACCTTGATTATAAATCAAAATAAATCAAAAACGATCCGCAGAAACTTTATGAACATGTCTTTGTAGGTTTTGTCGCTGAGGACATCGTGTAATTTATGGTTGAGCCAGTAGATCAAATAATCTGAACTCCAAAGCAACTTGGAGAACCTATAACATCTCTTACACCATCAATTACAACGAAAATGGTGTGCATTATAGTCATGGACCTGGGTGCATAAACTTGCAATAATTATAAAAAATTGCCAAAAAAAATTTCATTCTGTTAAAAAATGTCAAAATTAAGCGGAAAATATGAACCTCACTGTTTAAAACTTCTTTTGAATTTTCAACATTCTTATATGGTGGACGTCACTTATCCGTAGAAACAGTGAAAACATATTACTCTTTCTCTGAAAATGTATGGTTACGTCACTTCGGTTCTTTAAGAAGAATGATCGGTTCTTTAAGAAGAATGCAGAGTGGCTTGAAAGCATATTCGAGGTAAAAATACCTGGGCGTGCTTAATTTTAGAAAGCAGCATAAATTAACGAAGAAACGTTTAATACGATACCGTCGAGCATTAAAAAAACTCACAGCTCGGAAAAAAATGTACCTGTTGAGCGAAGTGCTAAATTTTCAAAAAACAACGGATTCCACACCAATTTAAATTGAACTTGAATGAAAATTAGTAAAAGCGTGGAAATGCGTTAATGTAAAGCAAGACATACTACTGATGAAATCTGTTTTTGTTCGTGTTACTAAATAATCAATAGCATCAACCGCGATTAGAAGAAGATTTGTCTTTGATATTTGTATGAATATTTTATAAAAATCCTAAACAAAAACTACCGACTCTAAATTTTACGAAAAAAATGCTTGAATATAATTCATCATCAGTTATTTTATCAGGTCGAAGACCAACCCTCAGGATCCAGGCTTTCGAAAAATACGCGGGTCCATTCAAGGAAACCCAAAGATCCCTCGTCACAATCATCTCCTTTTCACCTCCTTTTGCCACTCCGGATTTGGATACCAGTTCCAACAGTCAGCGAAGACCGTCAACCCTAAAGCCTCGAGGTCGAAAGCGCAAGGAGTTTAGCCAGTTGACAAGATTTTCGAAATACAGACGCAGTATCGGACTTTTCAAAGAACAAGGTCTTGATAACTTGCAGTATTCAGCCAAAATTGCGGCCATAAAGGCTGCAAATCCAGCAACTGCTCAAATCTTACAGCACTTGTTGAGCGGCGGTGAGGTTTGGGCAAAAGAGACCATCGAATCCGTTAACTCTATTCGTGGAACATCTCTGTGTTCGGAGGAGTCATCTTTGGCGATAAAATCAGAACTTGGGTTAAGTAAAACCAAGTATGGAGAGCTGGCTCGATTCACTAAGAAGCATCTAGGTATGGCAGTTTAACTAACGTATATATAAAAAAAAACTTGATAGAACAATTTTATGTTTAAAATAGGTCAAGTTTCTAAATCTTTGATCAATATTAGAGATGTGCATTGTTATTAGTCCCTTCATATTGTCCCATTTAGGTATTGCAATTTTGCAGCCGTGGAACAAAGTAGCTGAATTTAAAAACGCCATAATTCCACCGTTCTCAACTCCAAACCGAGAAAAAGGATACTTATCATCAAGCGTTTCAATCCGTGGTATGGTTATATGCTATTTGACACGGATTCTACAACTGGATGATGTAGCAGACAGGATTTCAAAGTTAAACCAGAAAGTGTTGACTTGTAAATTGCATGCCACGGCTGGTCCGGACTCTGCTACAGGTTTTACGCACTACAACCAGATTGGCTTTTTAAAAGAGGATGATTCTCTTCTCTCCGAGCATTTTATGAGCCTGTTGTTAGTATCCGAAAGAGGAGAGGATATTTGGCGGAACCCGAGTCCCCAGTCAGATTCGTTCTGCTGAATACGCTCTAAAGAGACCAACTCGCTTACAAAGTCCATGTTTGAGCAGTTTTTTTTTGCAAAGGTTGACCCCCTGATCAACATTGCCGAAGAAATCATCCGTCTAAATTGTCAGGATCTTGAGATACAGCAGCACAAATATATTCACTTTCAATAATCACTAGCGCCATCTAGCGGAGGAATTATGAATTGTTTTTTCCATCATCGAACAGTCCTTGACCTCCTGATCAACTTTGCGGAAGAAATCACCCGTCTAAATAGTCAGGATCTTGAGATACAACAGCGCAGACATATTCACTTCGAATGCTCACTAGCGCTGCCTAGCGGAAGAATTTCGAATTATTCTGTCCATCATCCAACAGTCCTTGACCTCCTGATCAACTTTGCAGAAGAAATCATCCGTCTATATCATCGGTATCTTGACATACAGCATTCAAATCATGCAAAATCGGAGATTTTAGGGCAAAACTGTGAAGAACCCCAACTTACCCTATCGTGCCCAAGATGAAACCCACTCCAATCGATTTCTGAGACTTTTTTTTCTATTAGAATGACTATTTTTTAGTCTCTTGTTCCAGCGAGCACCGAAGTTATTGAATTTTAACACATTGTTTCGATTTTGTCCCCAGTGTGCAGTGTTGGCAAAATCATCAATCAAATGATATTATTCCGCTCTCATATGCTCTAAATAGCACTCGTGATATTGAAACAAAATATCATACTTTTGATATTGCGAGACTGTTCACAATGTGCAAAAATCAAGGGGAGAGTTTACCCTACACAACAATGTTGCTGTTGTAAACGTTCTTAGAAAGAGAAGTATATTTTGATATATCTTTTTACTCTTCACCGATGGCAGACACGAAGCAACTGCTACCAGCAGCGATGGTAGTTTCAGGTTGCGGTCGGATGTAAAGCAAAAATCATGAAACTTTACCACGGTTTGGTTAGAGTTGTAGCTGTTGAGATTTGTTACGGTGTGTAACATCGTCCTCAGATGCTTGCTTGTTTGATTTTTAATATTTTCCCAACACTGCTGCAACCTACCATAACAAATGCTGACAATCATTAAATGACTGAACATAAAGTTCAACGCATCCGATAATTGATTTTCATTCACTTGTTTCACGTAGTGAAGGTTTTTGAATATCACGACTATGCCTTATGTAATTAGTGATGAGAAGTGCACTCAAGTTCATAATTCTAGATTACTTGAGCAGTACAAAGCCAATAAAGTTCAATATTTTTCAAGCATTTCTCAATTCATTGATCCAAATTTGTGCCATCCATTGTACCCTTTTATAATTACATCAAAGAATGATTGAATTTCATTATTCCGTAGCGGCAATCTATTTTAATAATTGAGTATGCATCTGCAGGCTAGCATTGTAATGCATTGTTGTAACATTTCACAGCTTTCAATTGCAATTCCATTTGGCTAATTAAACCACTTTCAGCCACCTTCCACCGAACCGTTTTCGCCATCAGTTTAATTTATCATCACATCAATCACATATTTACTCATACACTCACACTAACACACTAATTGCTATGCCAATTTGCCTTCGACCAGAATTGATTCTAACAATCTTCCTCCCACCCATTCTTTTCTTGCAGCCATTCATGGGAGGTCCCCGATATCCAACGGGTCCCCGGCCCGGAGTCCGAATGCCGCAAGGAATTGGAAACGATTTCAATGGTGTAAGTGAAAGGCCTTCCCCTTGTCCTACGGTTCACAACTTGATTGATTGACTGAAATGTATTGCTCTTGTTTTAGCCCCCTGGACAACCAATGATGCCAAATAGTATGGATCCCACGCGGCAAGGTGAGTGTTCATGAGAGGTCCGGTAACTCCTGACCCCCCTATCTCCACCCCCGTTCACAACTAGTTCGACGATTGAATGATACGAAATCATAATATGCCTTTTGTAGCGAGTACTACTAGATCGTTTTTCTGGTTTTTGCGTTTTTACTCTTTGATTTTTCAACATTGAGATCCACTTTTGTAATTTGCTAAAACACTGACCCCACCCGCTGCCCCACCACTGCTCCATTTTGTGGGATAAAATAACCTCGCGGCGTAGTTTAGATTAATCGTCCACTTCTTTTCTGCAGTTTCAAACCCCGAGTGCTTTCTTTCCAATGAGAGGTTATGTTTTGACCGTTTCAGTTCTCCTGCCTTAAAGTTTGATTTATTTTCAGTTAGTGTTTCAGTTTGTTTGAGTTTCCTTGATTAATCACACCTAATTTGCATATAAATCTCACTCTTAGGCAATTCTTCCATTGATACACCATCTCTGAGTAGTTTTCATAACAACTTGAGTTCCACCTATTAACGAAAGTTTCCTTTAGTTAGTCTTACTACCACGCTCAGTTGATTGCTTTATTCCTAATTTCATCTCTCTAGTATCGTTTCCGTACTACACAAACACACATTTCTGGAGAAAAAGTGTCATTTTCTCGTACTTTTTCGTGAATATTTCCCCGATCAATCCACCTTCCGGTGGAGAACAAATTTGTCATGCTCCCGATTCGTATTTTCTTTTGTATTATTTTTTGTTTGTTATTATTTCTCTCACACCCATTCCCGCAATGTGAAATTGATACACAGCTCCCTGCTCGCGCGTCACAAAATCACTTTTTAACGATAAAATAAAAAATATCCTAAAGAAACAAATCCAATGTTACCACAAATGTTTATCGAAAAACTGAGCAAGAGTTTTCCACTTGATTAACGAAAACCAATCAATATATTCTCTTTTCTGTTCTTTGTTCTCTGTTCAGGTGAAGCTGGAGACTTTGTAGCATGGCAAGGTAGGCAAATTAATGTCGCGCTTGTCTGCTACTCGATTCCTACTGTCTTGTCCTTTAACCTAAGTCGTTTTTTTGTTTTGTTTTTGATTTATCAGTTTTTTATGTTTCATTTTTTTTCTTTCGTTCTGTTATCATGTTTTGGTTTAAACGTAAATATTCAAAGTGTTCATTGTTCTGTCATTCAAAGTTGGCATTAACAAAATTACCCGTTTTTCATTTCATTCATCATTCGTTTAATTTGGTTTCAGTTTGCTTTCCGGATATGATTTTGACTTTATTGCTAGTATTTTAATACCTCAACTCTACTCTACACCTTAACATGTACATGACTTTGTGAATATGTTCTCCCTTTCCACCATTATTTATTTTTTTATTATTTGATAAAAAATCAGCATCACCTCTTTTTTCGCTCCTTGATTTGGACTACTTTGTGTTAGTAATTTCCTACACTTTTTTTTCAAAGCTTGCTTTTCTATCATATTTTTCTTTTGTCTTATCCAACGAGGGAGCCATGAATAGGAGAACGGAAATATTTTCAATCTCGCTTGCACTCTGAAACAAACAAAAACAGTCCACCAATTGGATCACCAACAGCTCACTATTCATTGGGATCCCACCGAGCACCCCCTTCTCCCTCTCCTACACACACATCTTTCATATGGGCTTGATGTCATTGTAGGTGTGTAAATGTTGGCTTTTTTCGTATGTATGTGCGTGCGTGTGTGCGTGTGTGTCTCCGATTGATCATTTCTGGCGGGTGAATGCTAGTTTTTTTTTCCGCGAAGATTTTTCAAACTGGAATTATCAACTCATTACCATCGCCGTGTGAACGCAAAATCATGCGCTATTGGTTGTAACATCAAAGGATTTAATCGGAAATTCCGCTTCAATTTGGTTCCTTTCAAACACACATGCATACACCTACGGCATTCCCAACCATAGATGTTTCTCCCATTTTCCAATCGGATGAATAACTTTGTAGTTAATCTATACACCGGATTCTTGTTATGTTTGCTGTCTTTGTTTAAATTTTCAAAAAGCTGTGTCTTAAGGTTTTCTAAGATACGAATTAATTTAATTTTTAGTTTTGCACTGACTCAGTTCTTTCGTTTGGTTATAAGATGTATTTTTCGTTTGATTAATATTGATCGTACGGTTGACAGAAGCTGAAAATACACAAATCGACTTGCAGGTCCTAAGTAGTTCTGATGGCTAATCTTGCTGGTCCTCTCTGAGTTGGAAATAAGTATTGTATTAATTTTCCTCATCGTGGGACAAAAGTTCAACCTTAGTCTGATAAGTCCTGGGAGTAACTACTCAGGTTTATTATCCTGCCCGTGTTTTATTGTAGCTCAGAACTAGAGAACCACAAACCAGCGTTGCTAGATATACCGATTTATCGGTATTTATACCGATTTCCGAACTGGATACCGATATACAGATAAGATTCCTCAGAATACCGATTTTTTAAATGATCAAAATTATGATTGCCTACCCGTGCTTGAATTTCAGAGAAAATTACTGTGAGAGATTTGTATCTTTTAGAATAACCTAAAATTTTGGAGCCCTCAAAATTATTCAAAAAAAAAAAAATAACTTTGAAAATGTCATATGCTTGATACTATTTTGACTAATGTTTCCATTTCTTCACCGTTTTTGACTACCCATGAATCGAGAAACTGTCGATGGCTCTTTCTGGTCATTCTTAGAGAATCGCGAAATACTTTTTAAACATTATTTAGCTTCCTAAAGTTTTTGTTCATTCTTTACTTCCTGAATTTTCTTCCACACATCAAAACCTTATTTTCGATTCCTCCTGAAAACTTATTTCAACTTCCCTTGGAAGCTTCTTCAGCCATCGCTTCCCACCAGTTTTTTGAACCTCCCCTGAACTTCAGGGATGTTTCCAGATGTTTATTGCGGATTCACACTAGCTGCAGGAACTTTTAAGAAGTTCTGAAACTTCAGAACAGTTTAGACTTTTGAGTAAGTTCCGATAAATTAAAGATAGTTCCATTAACTTCTGTTCAAATTTCAAAACCCAAAAATTTCAGGAAAGTCCAGCGAACTCCAGTGAACTTACGAAAACATCAGAAATATTTTGGAAACTTCACTAGTTCAAACTTCAGGGAAATTTAATGGTTTTCAAGAAACTTAAATTTGTTTCGGAGAATTGAGAGAACTTTAGGGAAGCTACGTGAACATCAGGACAGATCAATTCATTTCAAGGAAATGCTGATATTTTAAAGGATTTCCGAGAAACTGAGGCAATTTTCCACAAATTTAGGAAACGTAAGGGAAGTTACATGAACAGTAGAACATTGTGAGAACATTTTATGGGAAATTCCGTGCTTTTTATTGACAGTGCCAAGAATTAAAATTTAAAAAATCGAGAAGATCAGAGATAATGATACAATAAATTCAAGAAAATTGTGAGAGCACCTAAGGCATTTCGTAATCTTCAAGAAAGTCCAGATACCTTCAAAGATGGTTATAGATACTCAGGTAGCCTCATTATAATCAGGGAAGTTCCGAGTGTTTGGATGATGATCAGAGAACTCTAAACAGCCCCATTAACTTCATGAAAATTACAAGAGCTTTTAAGAAATTCCGTGGAACTATGGAATATTCCTAAGTGCATTTCAGGAATGTTCCGAGAACTTCAGGAGCATTGTGGGGTCTTCAGGGATGCTTTATGAATATCAGGAAAATTTGCTGGATCATTAGAACATCCCCCAGAAATCTCTTTCTTCCGGAATTATGTCATTGTTTCTTTCGACAGTGTCTGCCAGCGTCTTCAGGAAGTTTCTTCCGTCTTCTTCTGGAAGGTTGTCCATAAGCCATAGATTTTTGACTTTTATTGGAAGGGTTTTCCGAACTTCTTCTGGCTTCCCCTAGAACTGGCTACTTCTGAAATTTACTTCTATTTTCCGAAACTTTTCTGGCTTCCTTTGGATGTAACATCCTATTTTTTTTTTCGATGGTTTCTTTGAATATTCTTATGTGTTCTTATGTATACACATACAATTCATGTGTAACCACACATACTGTTCATTTGTCTCATATATTTCATGCGTATTTCTGAGTGAATTCTGTTAATGCGTGGACACATGAAAATCATGTGGAATTTTAATGGAATCAATTTTATCAGTGTAGAAGTTTCTCAATTCTTGTCTTGGTAGTTCCCAAATGTTTCTCCGACTTTTCTTAGAACTTTCCACAAATTTCGACCAGAAGAGCTTTTTCCTTCTTTCTCTGGATGGTCCCTTCAGAAGCTAATTCAAACACTCCCCGGAGTTTTCTTTCAGAATTTTCTGATCATAGTCCAAAAGTTAAAATTTTAGCTTTAAAACCCAGCTTAAATATAAAATAAATTAAAACAGTAAATACCGATAAATACCGATTTTTTAAATCCTTTGATACCGATAAACTTTAAAACAATCTGGCAACGCTGCCACCAACAGCGGAGACGAGGCTCGGTAGCCCAGTCGGGGGTTCAATCTCATGTCCATTCCCTTCTTCCCATTTTGCCACTATGCCTCGTGATATCTTCCTTTCTTCTCCCTAGAATTTTCTTAGAATTCATCTCAGATGTCCTAAGGACATTATCGCATAATTATCTTGAAATCCTGGTCAGAACTCCCAGAGTTTTGTATTAATTCCAGCGCGCAAAACATTCAGGTTCAATGAGTCATTTTCATATGAATATGAACTGCCATTTGTCCCTGTGAGAGTCTGAATAATTGAGAAGTAAACGAGTCACTGACAGCCGAGCACTCAGTCAGTAGCGCAGTCAACACGTTTATTATTCCGTGATGGTACCCAATCCTTGTTTTGAATGACTGAGCGTACATGGTCTATGGAAAAATACCTCAATTACATGCTGTGTGAGCGAAGGCAAGTGGTGTGAGTCGCCTGCCTGTGAGTGACTGAATGTTTTTGTTGGCTCTTTCGTTGCCTCGTCATTTACCGTTTGGTACAAACTAGGGATGGGCGATCCGCTCCCGAGCTATTCTATAGACCCGATTCTCTAAAGTGAGCTGAAGACCCGCGGTTCATTTTTTTTTTAGGAACCACAGCTCATCAGCTCACTGATATCACAAGTCTAAACCATTCAATCCATCACTCATAGCGGAACTTTTCAAAAAAGGACTCATTACTGCACTTACGCATTGAACAGTCACCGCTCTCCCCTCTCTTCCCATCATTCTCTGGGGGAGCGGAAGATCCGCACAAAAGCAAAAAACCGAAAAGCGAAATGCAGCTCTCCAGCTTATCAGCTCAGCTCCGGATCCGAATCATCGACCCGAATGATCCACTGGAAGCTGTTTAGGATGACTTCTCTCGGACCCGTCCAGCTCTCCGGATCTTTTTTGAGCTGATGCCGAGAATAGTGAGAGAAATTCTGCTGAAGAATTAACATCAGAAATAAAATTTGAATGCAGACTGGATTGCATAGCTTGAAAAAAGGGGATGTCAATCATATCATCGTGTGTGACATAGGTGACATAGAGGAAATGACGGCTTCGGCATGCCAGACTATTTTCGGCAACCCAAATTGAAATACTATTTTCACTGGATTTTCTTACGAAAACACTTCGCTGAATGCATGTAAACGATTCTTTATGCTTTCAGCTTCAATTTGACTATATTTTTACCACTGAGCAAAAGCAATCTAGCAAGGTTTTCTTGAAATGAAACACTAAAAATTGTACCTGATTTCGAGTTGCCGATAATAGAACAGCAGATTTACATGCAGTTCAAATGGAACGGTTGCCCAAGAAAAACTGGTTGCCGACAATACTCGCTCTCACTAGAGAAGATTGGAGCTTTGTAAAAGCGTTTCAAAACAGTTTTTGACAATTCTTTCGACTGAAATTGTTAGAGCAGCTGGCAGCAAAAGATTGTAAACAAACCAATACTGCATATGTGTGCGTTCCTTAGAGAAAAAGGCTATAGAAAGAAGGTCGCTGCTTAGGTTGCCGAGAATACGTAAATTCCCCTAGCTCTTTCGCATTCCTTTTTTGTTTTACTGTTGTTGGCACATTTTGCGCGCATTTTAGTTTACGCGATGGTTGATCAGTTGTTGCGTTAGTAGCGTTTTACATTGAAAAGTAAAGCCATGTTGTACGGTACGGATTTATTGGTTTAGTCTACTTTTACGATTTTATGCAGTATTAAGCACTAAGACCACTAATTAATTTTCCGATTTTTAATTTGTGTCATAATTTCTATAATTTCAATGTGAGCTGAATTGCTGTTCAAAAGAATCGACTCCCTTTAGTGAGCTGGATGGGATTCATCCACTCAGCCAGATGAGCTGTTTTGCCCACCTCTAGTGCAAACGGTCTGGACAGAGCAATGAATTGAATAGTGCAGCGCGTTCACACTCAGCCTAAGCAGTCAATCATTTTACGCTCTGAGTATTTCATCACGGATTTTCTCTTGAATTAACATTTTCAATCCATTTGATTTCTTTTAAACATTCCATAGGTAGGGGAAATGGCTCTAATGTTGGCCTATGGATTTAAGATTGGGCCCATCGCTAAAAATCTGCTATTTATCAATTCTATCCAGATGAACGCGTCATTGGGACGGTACTAATGGATATTTTTGGTTGCTATTGAAAATTTGGTCGATTGCTGAATTTATGTATAGGCCCAAATTAGGGACACTTAGGCCGACATTATATACATTTCTTCTTCAGATTTGTTTTCCATTATTGGGGCCTAGAACATTTTTCTAGGCTGCTAAACCTTGAAATCTATCATTCTGGGATCCAGTGCTGCCCGCTGTCAATAATGTCAATGACGTTTGATATTGGGCCTCCCTTAGCTCAGTCGGCAAAGGCGCAGCTACAAAGCAAGACCATGCTGGAGGTGGCTGGGTTCGATTCCCGGTGCGGTCTAGGAATTTTCCGGGTTGGAATAGTGGCAGCTGCCCAAATCGGGCAAAAAGATAACTTTGCTGAGAGCTTGCGGATGAACGGCAATACACGCTTTTTCAGGCATTCTACGATGTAAACTTGGGATGTCATCGTCGAGGATGTGGCGAATGGTTCCGTTTTCAGGCCACAACTGCAAATCACTTGCCAAATCTTGGCCTTCTTCGCGATCTTGTCGGCAAACACGAACTTGAATCTTCCCGGCACATCCCCACGTCCAGTCGCGATGTAAAACTTTTGATCGGGAAGCTGCTTAAAATCGAGTTTGACGTATGTTTTGTCATCGATCAAAGTGCATCCCTTGTGTTTCGTCAAAACACGATTGTACAAGAGCCTTGCACGCTTTTTGACCACGGAGCTCTGCTTCATGTGCTGGTTCGGATGTTTACTGGCTTTGTACGACTTGTATCCTTCCCTGGCAAGGATGTTCCGCACCGTTTAAAAGTTGGCGTTGTACCTTCTAGCTACATCTCGGATCGAAAGACCGGGGTTGGCTTTAACGCACCTCAACACCTTGCTGCGCAGCTGACGATCCCTGGTTCCAGTTTTTTCGTAGGTTCGCTGATTCCTTTTCACACTCCGGGGTTCCTTGTCGGTTTTGAGCACTCGACAAACTGTTGTTTTCGGCATCTTTAGCACTTTAGCCAGCTTGGAACCAGACCACTCTGGATTTTCCAGGTGTTTGTGCACAATATGTTTTCTTCTTTCGAGTTCCATTTGACGTTATTTTTGAACGCAATCGACTACTTTGATCAAACTTGCACCAGTTGTTCTCTATAGAAGTGAGGGGCGTACCAATTTACTTTTAGTCAGCCTTTAATCGATCAGACTCGACCTCCTCCGATTTGCATGAAACTTAATTCAGGAAAATGAGTTATTAATTAATTAGGACGATGTTATTCTTCTGACATGCTACTCAGTAGGCAACACTGGTATTCTTCACGGCCAATGAGAGCGACCCAATTTTATGTTTAGTCCACTCATAATCGCCAAAAGTGCAGGAACTCAGCGATGAGCAAATGGAAAACCTCAAAAATCTGACGGAAAATTAGGAAAGTTCACGAAAATTCATCATAAGTTGTAACCAGCCATGATAGCCAAATACGCTAAAATTGGCCCTAAATATTCTTTGCCATATACTGCCCATTATCGCAAGTCAGTCCCATCTGTAAAAAACTGGAAATGAGAAAACGGCGTTCAAAGATTTTTCAAGTTTTCTGATTTGACACTTATTCTGGAGGGATAAATTTTAAAATTAACATACAATGTGATAGACTGCATCTATGTTTACCCAAAAATATTGGAAAATTATCGTGAAATTTTTATTTTATAGCCAAAATCTGAATGGGACTGACATGCGATTACATTTAACGTCAATAAGAAAAATAACCGAAAGTCAGTCACAATTCCATGACGATGCTGCATTAGTTTAGTATTCAGTATCGTTCTGTAGTTTTAGGCGGTATTGAACAGTTGAAAGATTCCATGGTCCCATAGAACGTTATTGAATGTTTCTGGAATTTATTCCGTTGGTTCCAGAGCAATGGCCGGAACATATTCCGGTTAGTATGGGTCTTCATCAGACCAGAGATTTTCATAAACGTGCCAAACCCACCATGCGATAAATCAATTCACATGAGCATTCAAAAATAAGATCAATAAGAGTCATGCTGAGGGACCAGCACCAAGTTGGACACACCCGGACATGTTCCGGGTATCCCCGAGGAAGTGGTAAATCCATTTTAAATCAAAATCCATCAAGCGATACATTCAATCACATGAGAATGCAAAGCCAAATCCATTGGCGGTCAAACTGAGTTTCGTAAGAACTACATTGGCCACATCCGGACATGTTCCAGATACCCTAGGGGAAGTGGACAAAATCTGCCTTGACACAAATCTCATGATGCGATGTGTTGTCTAACATTTCTAACTTATTTTTTTTTTCTAATGGGACTGACTTGCGGTTACTTTTCGCTGTGGGACAATTTGACTTGGAATTGTTTTTAATTTTTCAAGAACAAACCACATTTTTCTCAAAAAACATAGAAAGATAAACTGAATAATGATGCTAACTCAAAATCGATAAACATGCAGATGGGACTGACTAGCGATTACCGGCAGTATAGCTATGGATAAATCTTAAGGAATTCTGAGGAGTATTAAAACGTAGTTATGATAAGAACTTCAAGACTGTCTGAAGACTGCTTGCACATTTCATATTTTGCATAATTTACAGGAAATTGCTAGGAGAGCAACTAACGAACTCTAAGGGAAGATAACAAAGCAGTTCTGAGGGGAATCCCATAAGCAACCTGAAGAGAATTCTGGGTGAATTCCAAGGGAAAGCTTCGACGAAACTTCTTGGGACTGTAACCATTATTTGACGGGAATTTTCGAAGAAAAAAATTATTTTGGAAATTATACATGAGCAATCTTATTGAAATTATGAGGAAATTTTTGGATAATTTTTAAAGAGAATTTTAAAAGAATTCTAAAGAGTTCAGACTGGAATTCCGGGATCAAATTGAAATAAGGTTAAGGATATTTTTAGAAAAAAGTCTAAGGTAGTTTTGAGACAAATTCCAGGATACTCTTGAAGAGAACTCGATGGAAATGTTGAGGATAGTTCCAAAAAAATTCTAAGAAGTGGAAGGATCAGGAGAATTCCGCGGGAAATTAAATTGAGATGCTCAATGGAATTCAGTGGAGTATTTAAACGCAATTCTCAAGCGAATTTCAATGGAACACAAAGGAGTATGGGATGATGGGAATTCTGAGAATCATTTCAAATATTTCTTAAGCATAAATCAAACAATATTTCAAGTAGTAGCTACATTGAAGTTTTTAGAGAATACTAATAACGTACAGATAAATATTCCAATGGAATTTGCAGGAGTATTCGAAGAAGAATCCCAAGAATACGCATTGAGATTCTTTATTCAAAAGAAATTTTCGGAAAAAATACTGTGCATGTTTTCAAGAAAAATTCGGAAAACAAATCATGATCCCGATTTGGGCAAGTTTTTATGATTTCGAGTTTTTGAAAAGTTAGATTTTAAAATCTCAGCACATCAATACTCTGAGACTCGAATATTTGGAATGCAAAAAACAAAATCTAACTTAAAATAAATCAAATGTCTAAGACAAAAGATTTTGACTCTTCACGAGTTTTCAAAAGAATTCAGATTATTGTGAGTAGAAATTTAAGACATTTCTGAGGTTAATTGTATGCAAGGGAATTGTAAGGAGAATTAAAGTATATTTAAAATGGATTTATGGATTCAGGGAATTCCTGGAACAATCATTAGAAAAAAAAAATTGTGAAAATTCCTAAGATGTTTTTAACAACTCCTTAAGGAATTATCAAGGTTCACTACCGATTTAGAAGATTTCGAACGCAAGATCTACGAAAAATCTCAGTTGTAGTAATGATCTATTCAACCCTATTTAACCTAGTGTCTTCATTGGTTTAAACATTACTTAAAGCCAGTAAAATTTACAAAACTCCGGGAAAATCCGAAAAATTTCAAAATGCTATTTGCTGGTCATCATGTATGGGGCCACTCTTAGCTCAGTCGGTAAGAGGGCAGATTTAAAGCACGACCCCGCTGGAGGTCGCTGGGTTCGATTCCCGGTCCGGTCTAGGAATTATCTGGGGTTGAAAATTTCTCGACTTTCCTGGCCATTGTATTTGCCACAAAATTAAACTAATGCAAAAATGGTACAGGCATCGAAAGCACTCAATTAATAACTGTGGCAGTGCATCTAGAACACTAAGATGAGAGCACGAAATAGGCTAAAATGCAAAAAGCAACAAGCTTGAAATACGTAGAAGAAGTAGAAGAATGGTCATCATGTATAACGTAATTCAAAGGAAATTAATCAAATACGGTGGCAAATTGTCAGGATCAATCCACGGCAAGTTTCTCAGTGCCAGACGAATAAATCGTTTCTGAATCCGTTCGATCCTTAGGTACCACGCGACATGGCGAGGATGCCAAACGACGGACGCATTTTCCAAAATTGGACGGTCAAGTGCACAGTACAATGACTTCCAACAATGTGGGTCCGACAAATCCTTCACAACTGAGCCCAACTGTCGCGTTGCTTTCGATATGATCGCTGAACGGGGTAAATCAAAAGTCATTTTTGAGTCAAGTTGAACCCCCAGATCAGCCACATTGGTAACTCTGGTAAGAGTATCGCCATCGGTATGATAGTCAAACAAAATTGGATGTACCATGCGGTGAAACGTGATTATCATTATACATTTTTCCACGCTAATAGTCAGTTTGTTTCTCTGGCACCAATCGGCAAACAAAGTCATCGAGTTTTGCAGAAGCCAACATTCCTTTTGCGCACCACAATGTACTGCTTTGAATAATCTGCATAGACTAGCTTGAATCCTTTGCCCAGAACCAAAACAGCATCGTTGAAGAACAGAATAAACAGCAACGGTCCTAGATTACTACCTTGTGGAACTCCAGAATTGTTTGAAAACGGCGAAGATACACGCTCTGTAAGGTATGATTCCAACCAAAAAACCAAAAATTCCAAAACGAGATAACTTGTGTAGCAGTATGTTATGATCAATTTTACCGAACGCTGCCTTCAGGTCGGTATAAATTAAATCGATTTGCGCTTTTTCCTCCATACTTGTTATGCACTTCGACTAAAATTCAACAAATTGGTGTTAACCCATCGTCCGGGCATGAATCCGTGTTGATCAATGGATATGTAGCTTTTTGTGGCATCGAGAATAACTCCACCCACTATGATCTCAAACAATTTCGAGACAGCTGAGAGACATTGTGACGATCGCCTCGTTTGAAAATGGCTGTCATAAACGATTGCTTCCAAATGCGAAGGAATTTTGCTTGCTGAAGTGAGCGATTGAAGATATCACTTAACGGCTGTGCTAAAGCGGCAATACAATGACATATTCTAACTGCAGGCAAACCGTTAGGACCAATGAGACCATTTCTGGATTTACAGCAAATAGCCCAAGCTCAACAAAATCAGCGGGAACATCACGGGTGGCTTCATCGATTTCCAAGTTTGAGGCGGGATTCGACGCGAATACGGATGCAAAATGCTTGGCGAACAACTGGCATGACACTGTAGCTGACGCTGTAATCATTTCGTTCAGATGGACATTCGTTGGGATCACTGCACTTTTTCCGTTTGGAGTTAACAAAGCGTCAAAAACCACGTGGATTTCTTCCCAGACCCATTTGAACATGCAATACGTAAGATTTGCAGAGAGTGGCATTCGAAAACCGGTACGCATTGCTGGCTTGCTGAAAACTTCGTTTGTTGCCAGGTGTTCGTTGACGACGTAGTTTCCGTTGACAAGCATTGCGTGTGCGTTTTAAACCCCGTAAACGGAGAGTACTCCAGGCGAGCGAAACTGACGGCCGAATTAGTGTGACATTCGAAACAAGCCATTGAACGATTGGAACTAAAAATTTCCGCCATTTCATCGTCATCGATGATAGTAGAAATCACATTCCAGTCAACGGTTAGCAGAAAGTCCGAAAGGGCCGCAAAATCAATCATTCGAAAGTTTAGAGGTCGCTCCTCATGTCTTTCAATCGGTTTGTCACACACCAGCACACCACAAGCGCGGGTAGAGAGATCTCAAGCGGATGGTGGTGAGAGTCACCGGGTAGCAATGGAGCTGAGCAGCTATTCCCATTAGCCGCCTCACAATCAGGCAAACAAAAAACCAGATCGAGAATGCGATCGAGCAGATTACGCCCAAGATTCCTTTGGCCGCCAAGGCACAAATAATACATACCAACCAAAAGAGTGCTACAGGACAGCGGTAGTGGTGAAACATCACATTGGATGACGTTGTCAATTGAACACCAGTGCATGCGTGGTTGGTTATAATCACCATGTGGAGAGCGTCACCAGTCGAATACTTTCCACAAAGCTCAAGCTGGTGAACATGCAACGTTGTTTCGACTCGAACAAAACCCAAGTAGCAATTTCGTTGTATCAGGGTGATTTAAACTGGTAGAATGTTATATAAACTTCAGAAAGCTTGCAATGTTACTTGGGAAAAGCCTTAAACTCGCATTACACGAGTCAAATGAGTTTATTCAACACACCTCAGATCTGGTGGTCGATGTTCAAGTGACTTAACAGCGAACGCTAAATGTAAGTTGTCAATTTTAATATCTGGAGATTTGAACATTTATTCAAATATATCAGTGTTGGAAGCAAAAATATCAGCGTTGGACTATGGTAAAGCTAAAACTACCAACCACTTGTACCTACCAAAAATATGTTATTTGAAAAAGGTTTGGACGCGAGTATGAAGTCTTTCGCTGCGACCGAAATCCTAAAAACAGTCGGAAATCTAATGGAGGTGGTGTTCTTGTGGCAGTCCGTTCCGGTTTGAAGACGCGAGCTTTAGAAAATGACGCGTGGGACTGTGTGGAACAAGCATGGGTTGCCGTTGAACTGACTGTACACACTGCTGCTGACCTTGTTCGTGACAACGAACTTATCGAACAACGAACTTGATGAGATAATAATTCTAGATAGAGCTGGAATTAGGGCGTAACAGCCTTTGTAAACAATGACTTCTCTCGTTGATTTTTAGGAATTCAAGGCACGCCTACACAAACCAACATATCCATCGAGTAGGGGAAGTCTTCCCCTACTCGATGGTGATGTCGATTTGCCAGGGAAAGCCATGACTTTCGAGAAATCATTGTTTGCAAAAGCTGTTACGCCCTAATTTCAGCTCTATCTAGAATTGTTCTGGGTGACTTCAATCTAGCTGGTGTTCCGTGGAAACCATCTCACAGTGGCTTTCTCTATCCAGACCCTGTACGCTCTATATTTCATACAGGATCAGTTAGCCTTCTCGATAGCTATAGTGCAGCAACGCTATCTCAAATCAATGACGTAGTTAGCGAGGACAATCGAAGCTTAGACCTCTGTTTCGTTAGCGCTCAGGGCACTGCTCCAGTTATCTCCACGGCACCTTCTCCACTAGTAAAGTAAGTTCCTCATCATCCTCCTTTGGTTGTCACTGTCCAAGATAGTCATGTTCGGGATTTTGAAGACATTTCCACAAACGTGTCATACGATTTTTGGAAAGCTGATCATAGTAGTATCATCGACGTGCTGTCTAGCATAGACAGGGGAAGCGTCCTAGACCTTCCTTGGCAGACGAGCCAATTGCGAAAGTTGAAATCGACCAAGCGAGCGGCACTAAGGAAATTCACCAAGTATCGTACGCTATCGTTGAAACATCATTACGTTAGGCTCAATCATGAGTTCAAGCGAATTAGCCATCGATGCTATTCGCGATATCAACGTGGGATTCAGAGTAAACTCAAGTCACACCCGAAGTCCTTCTGGAATTACGTTAACGAGCAGCGCAAAGAGTCTGGCATACCATCGTCAATGATGTTCAACGAAGAAGTTGCTTCCACCTCTCAGGAGATCTGTCGCTTGTTTTCAGACAAGTTTGCCAGCGTATTCGCTGATGAGATATTAACCGACGACCACGTTATCCTAGCAGCTTGTAATGTACCACTCTCCGGTCAAGCGTTGGGTGCAATTGACATCGACGTCGAGATGATTTCCACTGCAGCACAACAACTTAAGTCGTCCTTCAACCCAAGGACGCGATGGTGTCCCATCAGTATTTCTGAAGAAGCATATCGCCAGCTTGCTGACACCGTTGCAGCATCTACTCCGCATGTCCATCGCGAGTGGTATATTTCCATCTTGTTGGAAATTTGCACATATGTTTCCAGTTCACAAAAAGGGAAACAAACGGGACGTGGATAATTACCGTGGAATCACATCGTTGAGCGCAGTTTCGAAGTTATTCGAGTTAGTCATCATGGAGCCCCTGCTCTCTCATTGTAAGCAGTATCTAAGTAGTGATCAACACGGCTTCGTTTCCGGTCGTTCTAATACCCCTAATCTACTTTGTCTGACATCGTATGTCACGGAAAGCATGACAGAACGGGCTCAAACAGACGGAATTTACACCGACTTGTCGGCTGCATTCGATAAACTGAACCATGCAATTGCGATTGCTAAGTTAGATATACTCGGGGTGAATGGCAACCTCCTGCGATGGTTTCGCTCTTATCTCAGTGATCGCCAGCTGATGGTAACCGTTGGTGAATGTCAGTCTGCTACTTACCCAGCCACGTCAGGGATACCTCAAGGAAGTCACCTAGGCCCGTTGATTTTCCTGTTGTACTTAAACGACGTGAATCTGGTCCTCGAAGGCCCTCGTCTATCGTATGCAGATGATCATAAAATCTATTTCCGGATTAGTCGATGTCAACTAATTGATCTGGAGCTTCTACGTACTCGGAGAGACACTTCACGGGCCCTGCTCATCACGGATAGTTTACAGGGTAGAATTGATTTTTCTACAAACCTGGAAAAGATCAACGTGAACGTTCAACCCCGAGTGTAGACTAATAAATAAATAAATAAAGGTTCTTATTTCGTAAACGTCAACATTTTCCGGTTTTCTGCATACAAAATAATTTTGCTTTACTAGTGACATCTATGGCGAAAATCAACCATGCTGTTAATGTTCAATTTAGCATTTAATTTTTTTAAGCCTTCAGTTTTCCTTCTTACCGAGGCTAAACAGCTCCTTTCAGCCATCGCCAATCTGGAGCTCCCCCCGGTGTCTAGCATACATTGCTGTGGAACCAGAGATTGGAACCTGACCGGGCCTATTATCGACTTGGCGATAAAGAAGAAGTTCAAGGCAGGATCCAACTCTACGGTACTTGTGCGATCCGTCCGGAACTCCAGAGAACCAGATACTGCATCCACACTGTCCGTTACTCCGATGGATCGGTTTGCCCGTGAAGGGGTTGGCATCGGCATCACGGGCCCCCAAATGTCCGTACTTCATCGACTTCCAGACCAGTACGCTATATTCTCGGCAGAAGCGGTCTCTGCTTTTATTGCTGCTACCACTCCCTCAAACAAGCCGATTGCCATATTTACGGACTCTGCAAGTGTAGTTCTAGCACTCAACTCAGACTGTATCAAGCACTCATGGATCCAAGCCATTCAGCGGTATGCTCCCAGAAACACTACATTTGTATGGATTCCGGGTCACTGCGGCATTCGTGGTAATACGGAGGTGGATCATCTAGCGGCTTTTGGAAGACAAGCCCAACTGTCAGGGCTGGTAGCGCTGATGCGATATAATAGTAGTGACTTTAGTGACTAAAATTACGGAAATAGTGACCAAATAGTGACTTGTAAATACTAAATAAGTAAGCATTTATATGGTAACATAGAAATTCAAATACGGTTTGATATTGAAATAAAGTTTTTATGTCATGGAGCTCAATATCAAATTTCATAAATTCCTCTAATTTAATCGAATCTCACAACGGAAACTCCTGTGAAGAGCATTTGAAGTGATTTGAATAATTTACTGTTGCTTACGTTATACATTATGACTAGCAAATAGTAATTCCCATTTTTATGATCTTGAATTTGAATCTGCGTTCGAAATCTCTAAATATTTGATATATATAGGTAGATAACTTTTATAATTTGCTATGAAATTTTCACAGAATTTCTTCAGAATGATCTTAGAACTTTTTTAGAATAATTCCCCTTCTCTTAAATTTAGAGGCAAATAAGCTTTTACAAACTTGACTACAAACTTAATATTGCATTCTTGAAATTCTTTGCAGAACAATCTACAAAATTCTTGGAAATAGATCATTTTCGTTGTTGGAAACGCTTAACATCAAATATCAGAACTAAAGTGGACATTTTATACGATAGATTAGGAGATGAAAGTGAAGAGTTTATAGTTCCGTTATAGTGTGGCAGTGTAGAATTTGTATATAGAAATTAGAAAGCGAACAAAAGATAATTTTGAGCAAGGTACGAATAGGGTAGAGCATCTCCTTTACCAAGCTCATCCGTTAACGAGGAATGGTGAGGAGTGTTTCCCCCTGCCACCACTGGTAAAAGGGATGATCGCCGATTTGCTCATTTACTTCTGATGTGCGGAAACAGTTCTATTGATTGTTTCACACTCAAGTCGCCATCTGACGTAAACAACTACCCGATTCGTTCCTTCCTCAAAATTGTCCTTTGCTCGCTTTCTACTTTGATAAACAATTTTCACACTGCCGTACTATAACAGAACTATCAACTCTATAATTGAATCTCCTACTCGGTCGTATAAAATCTCCACTTTAAGTCTGATATTTAACGTTAAGCATCTCCGACTATGTAAATCGTTAAATTCACGCAAGAAGTAATAACACATGATTAGTTGAAGTAGATTATTTTCGATTTTTTATTGATTCTTTTAGAAATTCCCTGAAGGCTTTTTCCATAAATCCATCCTTAGAATTTCCATGCAATTAACCTCAGAAGTTTCATAAATTTCTGCTTAGAATAATCTTGGACTTCTCCCTTGCATTCAATTGGAAATTCAATTCGTATTCTCCTTAGAATCTCCATAGTATTTCCTCAGAATTCTCAAAACAAAAATCCATCACAAACTTTGAAACTCTTCTCAGAATTCCTTTGAGATTGAATCCTCAAAATTCGATTCCATTTGAATTCTTCTCGGAATTTATTTCGAACTCTTTAGAATTCTCTTGAAAGTATCGTCCGTAATCACCCCAGAATTCTTTTAGAACTATCCGCAGAGACCATCTTTGGAGTTAACGGGATTTTCATGGAATTTTCATCAGATCTCCCTTAAGCAAAATTTCAGAACTAATTTTGAATTATTATTAGAATTGGACCTAGAATCCTCATCCACTCATCATTGAATTCTTCTCAGAACTCTCGTTAAAATGCACTCTCAATTACATTAGAATTATTTCCAAAATTGTTTCGGAGCTGAATTTTACGTCTCTAATAATTTAAACAATAATCAAATGCGACGCTCGTATGGGCAGCCCTAAGTTTGCACCTTTAGAATTGATAAAACGATCCATAAAATATTGAAAACCGTTCCATTAAAAACATCCAAATGATCCATAAAACATCGGAGAAAATCCCTTAAAAAGTGTGGATGATCCATAAAAAATATCAATATTATCAATATTTTATGTGAAATTTAGCAACACAATTGTAAAAATGTACCACTAAATTTCTAAACAATGAGCATTGGAATTGTACGAATTACCCATAAACATATTGCAATTGATCCATAAAACATTCAGCAATGAACCTTAAACTAAAGAAAGTGATCCATAAAAATCAAGTTTGCACACTTAAAAATATAGGCATGATCCATAAATTATACGTATATTATTCATGTTTAGGACACTATTTTTTTAAATTTTGATCCATAAACCTTGAAAAATTGCTCCACTGCTTATCTACTTATATTTACTGTCCTGCCCGTGTATTTAAGGTAGATGTGCGAAGCGACGGGCAAGCGTCTAGAATTAGCTTCCAAAAGAAGATTCTACAATAATATTCTTAAAAAGCTTCCTATGGAAGCTTCATTTAGAAACTAAGAAGCTTATTCTAGACGCTCGCCCATCGTTCTGCTCTTCTGACAAAAAAACACGGGCAGAACAGTAAACCTGAGTAGCTACGCAGTAATGTAGCAATTTTCCAAGGTTTGATCAAATTAAAAAACATATGTTTATAGACCGAGGGGAGCGACTCTAGCTACGATGCAGGAAAAATTGTGTTTTGTTTCGGCTAGCTGCGCTCACGCTGAGTAGATAGAAAGAAGATTGATGACGATTCTGAAGATTTCCTGTAAAAAGATGAGGCGCGATGCAAGTAGATGCGAGAAATGAAAGAATATTTTTCGAAGATTGATTCGCTAGTGGTAGATCTGTTGAGCATCTAGAATTGAGATTTGGATGTGTCGCCCCCCTCGATATAGACTATAAATAGAACACACCAAAATAAGCACGTCTACCCAGGCATGGAAAATCATTTGCATTCATTTCATACATTCATTTACATTCATTTGCCTCTAACTTTTTTCATCAACAGCATTCCGCAAAATTATGTAAAGAACTTTTGTAGGTTTTGTTATTAGCTACAACTTTTGCTCATATGTCAAATCTGTATCTCTTATGCATCACGAACTAAAGCGGGCAGAACTTGTTACTGTTTTTCAGTGAATGTAAAATACATTCACTGAAAAACAGTAGTGGCTTCTGTTCGCTCTGGTTCGTCATGCATAAGAGATACGGATTTGACTTGTTAATAAAAGTTATAGTTAATAACAAAACCTACAAGAACTCTATCCATCATTTTGCAAAATGCTGTTGAAGAAAAAGTTAGAAGCAAATGAATGTAAATGAATGCACGAAATGAATGCAAATGATTTTCCATGCCTGCGTCTACCAACAACTGGAACACCTACCCTAGGTATGATCCATAAAATTAACATTTCTTTTTCAATTTTTCTTAAGAAGATTATTATAGAAGCTTCTTTTGGAAGCTAATTCTAGACGCTTGACCATCGCTCCGTTCATCTACCTAAAGACACGGCAGGACAGTAAATCTAAGTAGTTAAGCATTAATGGAGCAATTTTTCATGGTTTATGGATCAAAATTAATAATACAGTGTCCAAAACGTGAATAATATACGTCTAATTTATGGATCATCGCTGTTCGGAATATCGGGATAACCCTGTACCGCCAAACCCAGTGACAACCCTGTGGGAGATTCAGAGAGCTACAGTAACGGTCGCTGTCAGAAATGACAGACGTCAGGTTTGGTTCAACGGAACTGTGAACTCACAGTTCCGTTGAACCAAACCTTAGATAGGTCGGAGTATGAACGAGAAAAAAAGAGCAAAAGAAGATACAATTCCAACCCATCTAAAAAACGTTTTACAGCTAAATTATTTTAATTGCCTAAATTTGTTAATATACCTATCGTTTAATTAAATTATAGTTATTTGTAGTGAGCTAGCTACCAAAAATCAATACGAAACTAACGATTTTAAATTGGCTCACTACTTGACTTGCCTATTGGTCCCAAGCAAATCGATTAAAGTACCCCATGCTAGTCAAAATTCTAGTACTACACAATGTTTGTTTTGAAAAAAAAATGAGGGGTTCGTGTTTTATAGGGGTGTATCGATAAGCTTGGGACCGAAGATAGTACCAGAGCTTAGCCAAAAAGTTGAGGACATTTCTTCGGGACCTTCTGGTCTTAGAGTTACCTCTATGTAGCTACTGAAGTAGGTTAGTTGGAGGTGGAATTCGTGCAAATATTGAATTTAATAACCCTTTATTTGCTTAATCTAGATACTACAATTTGATCCTATAATCTGGTAACCTACAATTTGTTCCTAAACGCTATATACATGATTTACCCTAAGTAACTAGTAAGTAGCTCATTCTGCATCGTTTGCGTGCTTAAGTAAAATAATAATTGAATCCCTAAATGCTAAATCTAGCCAAATCTTTGTTGAAAGAGTGACGGAAGATAATTCTCGGTTTGAAAATTTCCCGCTCAGCCTCCTATCGCTTTTCATGGAGGATTTTCTCTTCCTCCAGCGCTTTCTTATTTGCGCTTTTCTCCTGCAGCAACTGCTCTAGGGATTTTTCCAGGCTGACCTCATTGGTACTTCCTTTTCCAGATTCGGTTGCGGCATCACTCCTCGCTCTATTATTTCTGCTAGGTGGTTTCTTTGGGACAGACTTCTTGGTTCCTTTTGCCACCTTCAGCATATTTGTGCACTTAGAGCACGTCTACGGAACCTCCTTTACAGCTGTTGTCTTACCAGCACAACTATAATGGGTCCAGAAATCGCAGACATCACACTGGACCATATCATCTACTTCTATCGCTGTTCTGTTCTTCACTCAACGGTGGTGTTGATCCCTCTGACATTTTGAGGTTATATCCGATGTTGTTCTTCAAGAATGTTCGGATTAATGAAAGCAACTTCCTCAGAGCAGTCTCGTTTTGGACAGCTTGAAGCTGAAATAGGTTTTATTATAAGCATTAAGATTGGTTTAGATTTTAAATTAGTTTTATTAAACTTATTTCAGCTTCAAGCTGTCCAAAACGAGACTGCTCTGAGGAAGTTGCTTTCATTAATCCGAACATGGCTATATTTTTAGGTGCGCAAACATGATTTTCTATGGATCACTTTCTTTAGTTTAAGGTTCACTGCTGAATGTATTATGGATCAATTGCAATATGTTTATGGGTAATTCGTACAATTTCAATGCTCATTGCTTAGAAATTTAGCGGTACATTTTTACAATTGTGTTGCTAAATTTTACATTAAATATGGATCATATTGATATTTTTTATGGTTCATTCACACTTTTTTAAGGATTTTCTCCGAAGTTTTATGGATCATTTGGATGTTTTTTATGGAACGTTTTCCAATATTCTATGGATCATTTATTGGTTTTTATGTTCAAAAGTATGTTTGCCGCTCGTATGTGTTAAGCCAAGTTTAACTATATAGAGAATTTTACAGAACACTTAATTTTACATGAGACTTTTGTAGTCTGTACTTTGGTATTCTTCTCTGATATATCTTGATGTCTGCCCTAGAATCCTTCAAAATTCTATTTTAAATCGAAATTGAAGGCATTTCCAAATACTTTTCCTGGTGTTCTAACGTTTTGCGGTTCACTGGTCACCCTGGTTAAAACTTTCAATTTTTTAACAGATATGTATATTTTGTTAAAACTACTGAAGACTTTCTTTGTGCCTAGTACTCAATTTAAACATTTTGTGAAAAAGTGACTTTAGTGACTATTTTTAGGGAAATAGTGACTTAAGTGACTTTTTGGTGTAAAAAGTGACTTTTTAGTGACTGGCTTCAAAATAGTGACCAAGTCACTAAAAAGTGACCTGCTACCAGCCCTGAACTGTCAAGGAGGTTCCAAAAATTGGTTTCCAACAAAATCTGGGACTTATGGTCCATACATGGTCCCAATCGACAAGCATTTTCCTTAGAAAGGTGAAGGCTGACACAAGAAGATGGGAAGACCCGCTTGACCACCGAACTCAGGTTGTCCTGGCAAGACTCAGAACAGGCCATACCAGAGTCTCGCATAACTTTTCAGGGAGCAGGGCTGTTCCGGAAATTTTGCGAGCTCTGCCGCATCAACTGTTCAGTGGAACACATAATCTGCCACTGTACTCAATACGAAGGCCCACGAGAGCTGTACGGCATACTGGGCAGCATTAGGGACGCACTGACTAGGATCACAGCATTAATGGGCTTCCTCCGCGAGGCCGGCCTCTTCGATCAAATATGAAACCAGCCAAAATCCCGACCACCGCAATACCAATCTCTTATCACCTAACATCTCAAACCAAAGCAAGATCCTTAGCAACTTAACAATCCAAACTCCGAATAAAGACAGCACATTGTCAGCCTCAGTACTCAACTAGAGGAGGCCTCTTATAGATAAAAAGGAGAGAAAAAACTTTGTATCTAGATGAGGTCCCTTCTGGACTCAGAAATCATCATAATTTTTAAGCCTTCGTTGGAATATTAATTATAAGATCTTAGAATGAATGTCGATTTATCCGTGTATTTTCAGCTTTTGATCAATCGTTTCCATAATTTCGCTTAATTTGTCCTCAATCAGATACATTTTTTCAATACAACAATATTCACTACCCTTTCCTGGCGAATAATTGAGATTTTCATACAAACCTGCAAAAATTTCTCGAAAGGGTTGGATCAATTTTAGTGCTAAGCTATGTCCATTTATTTCTGTTTGAAAAAAAACCTTTCTAAAATCATTTTCGTTCTTTTTCTCGTTTCCAAACCACCATGTGCAAATGATCCCGCTGAAACGAACCCCCACCCCCCCATTGAAAACGGAATCGAACTTATGTGTGTCTGTGTAATAACCAACTGCCCGAAAACTCTTCATCGCTTAACCCATCATCAAACTCCCCCGGCTCATCCATCATCGATCATCGTCACGTTTTGTGCTAATGGGACCCCTTCCGACCGGCTGCTTGTACAAACACTGCTTTCGCTATTATATGTACCCTCGCAAACCAATTCGAATTTCAAATCAAAAATAATTGTGATTCCACTAAAAACACCAAAACGAACGCAGGCCCCCCAGGAATGGGTCCGATGAATCCTAGAATGAACCCACCTCGCGGGCCCGGCATGGGTCCCATGGGCGCCGGTACGTACGGGCCGGGTATGCGTGGCCCCCCGCCGAACAGCAGTCTGGGCCCGGGTGGTATGCCCCCGATGGGCATGGCCGGCGGACGGCCCCAGTGGCAACCCAATACGTCATCGGTGAGTTTGAAGCCACGATCTTTATGCTTTAGAAATGTGAAGAGTGCTTAACCTTGCTTCGATTCGTTACAGCCCATGAACTATTCATCCTCGTCACCCGGTAACTACGGTGGTCCACCAGGACCGAGCGGACCGCCCGGTCCCGGAACGCCCATCATGCCATCACCTCAAGATTCATCCAACTCCGGCGGCGAGAACATGTACACACCAATGAAACCCGTGAGTGTAATGGGCGAGTTTGCATTTTACTGAGGGGTTCCACTAGAGGCAGTTTGTTTGATGTTTGTAATCTTGCAAAGGATTTCGATTTTTATGCATCAATTATTTTTGCTAAGAACAATGATGTTTGTTATGGTGCCCATTTCATCTCGATTTTTAAGACATTCAGTCGTTAAGGTGCTTATGAAGAGCCACTTCTTTAATGCTTAGTTAATCATATCATAGCCTAAGTCCAAGATTGAATAAACATTCTCTTTGACCGAGATCTGGAAAATCATCTGTTCAAGATATTAAATTATTTTTCGAAAATTCGAGGTCAGAGGTTAGAAATTTGGGTTTTAAATTTTTGGCTGCGGTTCAGATATTACCGATGATGGAACCCTTAATTCCAGAACATCAACAACAACAACAACAAAAAATGCTAAAGTAAACGAGTTTTGCTAACCATTCCAAACACAATCTTTAGGAATTTCCCATGGTCGGCGGTTCGGACGGTAGCGGCCCGATGGGCGGTCCCATGGGCCCGAACTCGATGGGTGGCCCGGTACTTAACAACGACGGTCTGGACGGTATGAAGAACAGCCCGGCGAATGGTCCTGGCACGCCCCGGGAAGACTCCGGCAGTGGCATGGGCGATTACAACCTCGGTGGCTTCGGTGGACCCGGAGAGAATGTAAGTTTCGAATCGTTCTGAACTCACTACTAGGTTTTGTGTTTTCTTTCTTCGTGATTGTCGTGATTTCTGTTATGTTCTTGTTTCTGTACAAAAGTAAAAATGTCTACAAAATGATTGGGAAGGGGGCGTGGGCATCTTTTGTCTTTTTGTTACGCCCCCTCCTTTGAACGCAAGTTAATGTTGCAAGTTGAACGAAATTCGCGCTAGTGAAAGTGATTCTCCTTAGGTAGGATTTTGTAATTTAATGCATTATCTTTTTAGTTGAATCCTAAAATGTTTGTATCTTTTAAGTTAACTTTTACACGGTGATGGGTGTGACTAATACTGCTGGAAACACAAATGATATTTTAATGTAACTAAACAACTGGTTCCCGTAAATTCCTCGTTCCCTTTCCTTCACTAACAAGTTCCCAGATTCTCTTGTAAATAGTAGTGCATTAATGCGTTTTTATTTTTCTCCAACTGTAGTCCATTTTGATTTTTTGATTTTTTTTTTTTTGGTTTCGCTTTAGTAGTAAAATTTTAAATCTGAGAAGAAAGAATCACTGATGATAAGATTTAAAGCTGAAGTTAACCCTCATATTTTTAAAAGCTTTTCGAAAAATAGGCATTTTTATGCGAAATGCGTTCAATGTGTACATAATTTTAGCAAAGAAAAATCATGATTTTCCCCCCACGAGGCAAGAAAGAAAACAACAAACGAAAAGAAGCAAAATAGCATCAGGTTTAACCTAATATCTTAATTATCTCCCCTCCATATACGTTTCTCACCGATATGAGTTTGTAAGAAAAATCTCCTTCTCTTCTCTTTATTTTTATATTATCATTTCCAATAGTTCTCTATGCATAATAAAATCGTTTCGGTTTTGCAAATTTCTTACCACACACCACTCTAATTCCGTTGCAATAGTTTGTCTTTGTTTTCCTAGTCCTAGCAGTGGTGAAGTGAATCGATTCGCTTTGCATCAACAATAGAAAAAAAAACACACACACACACATTCATTATTTTTTTCCGAGCAACTACAATAATCCTGTATCAAACACACACACACACAACACACATCCATGCGAAAATTTTATGTTCAAGAATCTGTTATGTATGTGCGGTAATTGTATCCGGTTTAACACTCCGTATTATAGTTTACTCATTAACTTTGAAATTCGGTGTTTTTATTTTCTCAATCAAAATGAGAATATTATAAGTTTGTGTTTTTTTTTTGGTAACATCACGATTAACTTTGCACCTTGACGTTTATTAATTGTCGATGCTCGAATACTGGAAAGAAAGTGCACACAGAGAATATCCATCATGCTTTACTGATGTCGAAGGTGGGATCATGTTGTAAATAATATTCTATGTTATAAGAGCAGTTTTTTTTTGCATAAGTAAGGTCAAGATCAGCAGTTGCTAATTGTTTTCCCATCACTGATCGCGCACATACACGGCCGTTGAGACCAACTCAGTGCGAGAGTCACTTTTAGCCAGGTGTATTGGATGTTCGTAGAAACCGTACTGAGTATAGAGTTCTCTACCACCATTAGTATTAGTGAGCAGCTTCACTAATATATGCGTTTTACTGGTTGAAAATTAAAAAAAAAACAAATCGCTGTCAAGTCGAACACTTTGACAGCTGATTTCGTGGTTGAAAATAATAAACAAATCCATTTTACACGGCTACACTAGCTAGGTTGTATAAGTGAGATCTTGCGTCGAGAAGTCGATTGTCATGTTCCCTGAAGAATCCACGCGATTTCTCTCAGATGAAAGGCCGCAACACACTCCGTATTTCTTTATATAGATGAAGTACAATCCATACAGCCTCTCGTGAAGTACGGCCGTTCGTTGTAGCAGGCAAACGCGACCTTGAATTTGGGGCAAATGCGCTCCGTGGTGCTTGCTGAAACGCCGCGCTGCATTACTTTATTCGGTGAATCTATAAGGTTGTGGCGAAATTCCCATAAAACTGAGTAAAAGTTACTCCCCTACTGTGTTAGTCTCAGCGGCCGTATAGGCGACCTGTCTGAAGGATTTAGCTGACGCTAGTCTGTGATCGGGGTCGCTGAAATTTTCAAAGGATTGGTTAATTAATGTTAAGTATACCTCACACGACAGAATTTTCTTCAATTATTTTAAGATCAATATTTTCAACGCTATTTTGGACTAGATTTGTTACATACTATTTACCTATATTTAGACAAATGAAATCTTTCCCGGCTAAAGGATCATGTGCAGATGACAGATGAGAGATGGACAATGTTTGCTTCAATATTTTCCTCCGTAATATTATTGACAATCCAGCTTTCCAAGCACGGTAATGGCGGCCTGTTTGTATGAATAAATGTATCCTTCACTGTGCTATCTGGAGGTTCGGATTTTGACCCCTCCCTTTCTCTCTCCCAGGAACAGAAGAAAATGAAACAACATGCGCCCTCCAGTTATGCATGTATGTATGTATGTATGTACAATCCAACTTCCACTGTCCGGGAGTGTTTTTATGGAAAAAAATGTTTGCAATATAATCTATTATTATCTTATACTGACCCCATTGCAAACAATTTTAGCCCGGAAGTTGAAAGGTGATAGATCTGTTGAGATTAAGTAACCCATTTCAGAATGCCTGGTCACTCACGTCCATTCCGAGGTTACTTTCACTTACAACAAGCCCCGCATACACGTAGTACCGATATAAAATGTATATTGGTACTGCGTGTACACTTCCATCATCAAAGCAATTCCTGCTTTGTAGATGGCATGTACTTAGTAGGATGCATTTCATAATTTTATATCTAGTTATAATCAGTTAGATCTCACCGCTTATGTATTGTGTCCTTGCTGCTGAATCTTTGCCATCTCGATTCTCATTGAGTCCTGTTGAATAATCGTCATCTGTAATGGAATACTCTTCTCTCTCTTTCTCTATCACTTTTCGATGTTTTTCGTATCTCTTCTTGAATATTGTAACCTTTTGCCTAGGAACCTCCACTGGATCCTCATCTATCACTGTCTGAAGAATCCGTTACATCCTTCCGTTTCAAAATCTTATGAATAAATGCTTCCACTTCCCGGATGGCGGCCCGCTTGATTCACTCCATCTTGATGACCTTCAGTTTGCCTATCAGCCTCTGCCACTTTTCGTCCTTTAGACACAAATCCGAAATCAGATCTTTTTTTTTTACGCAATCAATTTTAGAATTTTAATCGTTCAGATTTCATAAACTCCATAAAAACACAGAGACTTTTTTTTTAGCAAAATCAAAACACGTCATTTCAATCGCGTGACCTACTTCGATCAACTACATACGCCCTCCAGTTAGTGTCAAAAATCACAGTGAAGGATACATTTATTCATACAAACAGGCCGCTATTACCGAGCATGGAAAGCTGAATACTTTTCAATATTGACAACAACAGCACGATTGTCATAAATTGGTTGCAGAAACTTCTATACCACTTATGACCGTCACAAACAAGTTGCTCCAACTTTTCGAGCTGAAAGTGTGTTACTTGGGAATATTTTAGCTTTTGTGGTGTCTGCTTTATTGACATTCAAATCAAAAGTGCACCCCCACACGGCAGAAGTTTCGTCAATACTTCCGTCAATATCTTAAAGTTAATCTGTCTAACAATATTTTGCTGGGTCATCAATACAGGGCTGCAAACGATAAAAGAAGCTCAGGTTTGCCCGTGAAGTACTTCATCGACTTCCAGACCAGTTCACTATATTCTCGGCAGAAGCGGTCTCTGCTTTTATTGCTGCTACCACTCTCTCAAACAAGCCGATTGCCGTATTTCCGGACCCCGCAAGTGTAGTTCTAGCCCTCAACTCAGACTGTATCAAGCACTCATGGATCCAAGCCATTCAGCGGTATGCTCCCAGAAACACTACATTTGTATGGATTCCGGGACACTGCGGCATTCGTAGTAATATAGTAGCTGATCATCTAGCGGCTTCAGGAAAACAAGCCCAACTGTTTACCAAGGAGGTTCCATCGGGGGACCTGAAAAAATGGATTGCCAACAAAATCTGGGACTTCTGGTCACATACTTGGTACCAATCGACAAGCATTTTCCTTAGAAAGGTGAAGGCTGACACAAGAAGATGGGAAGACCACCGAACTCAGGTTGTCCTGGCAAGATTCAGAACAGGCCATACCAGAGTCTCGGAAATTTTTGGAGCTCTGCCGCACCAACTGTTCAGTGGAACACATAATCTGCCACTGTACTCAGGATCTAGCTCCATCTACTGCTGTAGTCAAACAAAAGGAGAAAATGAGGGGAAATATTGAAGCACGAATTGAAGCCTTTTTCATTTAACCTTTTTTTATACTGGGTCAATGTATTCTATCTCTAATGGATTTTTTCATCTAGTTCGTTTATTTGGAAGGCTCAATCGCGTTTGCTTTACGGAGCCATATTTCATTGTCCATTGTTAGTAGTAGATTTCTCTTATTTCTATAGCTAAAGAGTGTTACGATCAAAATTTCGTCAAACAAGAATGCGTGTAAATTGCTAAAACAAATTAAAAAAAATCATATGATTTTTCTTTTTTAAGTTCTATTAGTATAAAATACAGTAAAAATATTCAGTTAAGCTTCCGGTTGACCGAATCCGAATTGCCAGGCTTTTAATTTAATTCCTGCCATCAAAATTCTGTACAACCACCTCGTCCACTTTGTTCGCCGTAGAACGCCAGTTTGCCTTAAACTGCTTCTCGCTTCCAACAGTTTTTTGGGTCTTTTTCAGATTCCGCTTGACGATGGCCCAATACTTCTCGATTGGGCGGAGCTCTGGCGTGTTGGAACGGGTTTTTGTTCTTGTTGGCGGCATACCACTCCATGTCCTTTTTTTCCGTAATGGCAGGATGCCGAATCCGGCCAAAACAGCACGAACAATAGTGTTGCTTCAAAATAACTGCCACCTTTCCCTGTCCGGTTGCCGTGTAAAACTCCTGCCCAGGAAGCTGCTTGAAGTCTACCTTGACGTAGGTTTCGTCGAGTAGTTTGGATTTTCGGGATGCGCGTGCAACATTGTGATGGCTTCCCGAGCAAAGTGAGAGATCAAATTAAAATTAGAATTTGCTCTTATAATGTAATTAATTGAAATGCACAATTTTACAGTTTTGAATCAAACGGAAAACTAATCCTGCTTTCAATGAAATCAATTTGAGTACTGATTTGCATTCATAATGTTTGACTGAATACGGGCCTGGCGTAAATGGTTAGCATCCATGCTTATCACGCTGAAAGACTTAAGCTCAAATCTCACCCTAAAGGGCTAAAGGGTGTCCCACATCAAATTGCATCATAACCGTACGCTCGCACCTTACGCTTAACTTCACTCATTAGGTTCTGTACAACATCTGGCTGCAGCTTCTTCTGTACGGAAACCCACTTTTTCTTCATGTCTTCCTCAGATTTGACCTTTTTGGGATGCTTCCGTAGTGTCTGCTTCATACTAGCCCAGTATTTTTCGATGGGTCTTAGTTCCGGTGCTTTGGATTGGGGGTTCATGTCCTTGGGTACGAAAGTGATCCCATTGGCTTCGTACCACTCTAGGAGAACATTTGAATAGTGGCACGAAGCTAGATCCGGCCAGAAGATCATAGGGCCCTCGTGTTGCTTCAACAGATGAAGCAGACGCTTCTGTAGACACTCCTCAAGGTAGATCTACCCGTTTACAGTCCCGGTAATTAATCATGTATTTCTTGGCAAACTTTGAAAGCTTCTGCTCTCTTACTTCCTCCGGAACATCAAACTTGTGCTGGGCGGTGAAGAATAGTAGCGCCGGAAGCTGCCGGAAGTCCGTCTTGACGTAAGTCTCATCATCCATGATGAGACAATGAGGCTTCGTCAGCATCTGGGTGTACAGTTCCCGGGCCCGTGTCTTTCCC
Source organism: Ochlerotatus camptorhynchus (assembly GCF_037179485.1). Lineage (NCBI taxonomy): Eukaryota > Metazoa > Arthropoda > Insecta > Diptera > Culicidae > Ochlerotatus > Ochlerotatus camptorhynchus. The sequence goes on along the minus strand of NW_027040732.1, from coordinate 713,943 downwards.
ACCGTATTTTGCCGTTCGTCACGATTTGGAGCCTCCTGCACTTTGTACGTATGCAGTCCCTCCCGGTCCTTGGCACTCTGAACGAAAGACTTGGACAGATTCAACTTTTTGGCCACATCCCTGACCGAAGTATTGGGATTCCGCCTAAACGCTTTCACGACACGCTTGTGATCCTGATCACTAATAGAACATCCATTCTGACCGCATTTCACCTTCCGTTCGATGCCTCAGAGTTTCGTAGTAACGTTTAATCACACGACTCACCAGTGACTGCACGATTCCGAGTTGTTTTCCGACGTCCCGATGAGAGAGTTGTCAGGTGCTTGCGCAAAATCAATTCGTGACGTTGCTTTTCGGGTGACGCCATTTTATCCAACTATCGAAAAACTAACAGCGATAGAAATACAGTGTGAACAATACACTCTAAACTACTTCTACCCAAATTTTCAAGAGAAAATACCCAATGGGTAACTTGAAGCCATGAACTTAAATCAAAATTTAAACAAGAAATTAACAAGCTAAGTTGCTTTGATTTAAAATGTCTTGATTGCATAATGAAAGCACAATACGAGATCAGACTTCTGTCGCGACAACCGACTTTGCTCGGGTTGCTCCTCTTGTTTGGACGCCAACTGAAGAGCAAATGTCAAAATCAAAATAGAGGCATCATTCTGTCCGCACATACCTACAAAATATCGGGTGTTCAGGTTTTTTAAATGCTCGAATAAATGAAATGCATCACGTTTAAGCCAACCAAATTTTGATCGTAACACCCTTTAGTAGGAGTTGGGCCGAATACTCGCTGCTTACCCGAGGCTAGGTGGGTACATTGCCGAAGGATAGGATCCCTCCCCGCTGAGGGTGCTGTTTCGTTGTCTCATCAGAGCGGTGTCGCCAGTATGAGCGGTAGTGCGATTCTAGATTCGTCTGAGACACTCATCGATGACCGGATGACGGTAGTTTTGTTATCAGATTATGCTCCTCTCGAATACAGGATGAACCTTGATACGAGAAGCGAATGGACCACAGTTGAAATTCGTTATGCTCTCTGTAGAATGATTGTCATCCCAAAGTGAAATGCATATGGGTTTGGTTCAGCCCCGTAACGCAAATCATCCAAAACGATGATGTAAATAATTCTATCGAACTTCATTTGCTGATCCAGGTGGAAACTTAGTCATCGCTAGCAGAGGTGGTACGAACATTGATATAGCGTGGAAACCGAAAATTGTATAGTTCGTGCTGAAGGAAGTTTTCTCTACCAACAAAAGATTTTTGTATCCATGTTGGAAAGGCTGTTCATGGCTGTTCAATATGGAAATGTAAACTTTCGAATTATAAATCTAATTTAAGGTGATTCCTTGTAGAGTCCACAAATGGCCGTGGCTATAAATGCACTTCCATCTCGAATTTTCAATTACACAAACCTCGGAAATTAGAGCCCTATTTCACCTGAAATTGCTACTGCATGTATGCTGCAGCGCAGCAAACGTGGGGTAACAGTTTCATTGTAGTATGTGTCGTGGATGCTGGTATTTGTGCACTTAAAGATTCGAAGTGGTAGCAATAATAAGCTAAATGTATGTACGTCGGAGGCGAACCAGCTCCGGGCTGAAAGTCTCTCTAATTAAGAAAACCCAACCTAATGTCTGTTCAAAACAACGGGTAGGTCACTCCACACACCAATCTTGAATGATATTTTTTTCTCAGTGTGTTGCAGGTGTTCCGATTGTGCCGGTTATAGAGCAAGCTGCGATTGTTTGTAAAATACCCATTCTGGCAACCCGGTATTTCTGACACCTTGAATGTTTTGGTTTGAAATCGCAATGATTAATCGGTCTAGCGGCACTTCGGATTTAAATCTATAAGTGAACCGAGTAGTGAACTGCTGGTCTGAGTTCCTCTGGTATATTTAATTAGAGGATGTTCCTGAATATACAGCCAAGCAGCACGTAATGTTGTGAAAAACTTCAGTGACCAGCAGTGCTCCCATTTTATTTACAACAATCAAATTCCTACTAAATTGTGTCGAAGGTGTGCCTATGGATGTGTCCAAGCTGTTCCGAATCTAATTGCGGCACAATGTGCTAAGTGACTTGGTACGCAAGCTTCTAAAATGACTGTATCAGGAATTTTGTAAAAGGAAAAATAGAGGCAAATCAACGCTGGCAAATAAGTAGAGTAGGTCTAATATTTCATCCCGTAACACATAAGAAATCTTAACTCCATACACATTTTTTAAAACATTTGATGGGAATGTCTTAGCTCGCGGATTTTTCAAATTTTGAATAAATTTCAATCTAAAATGATGATTGATGATCCGAAATTTACGAGCTAACCGGTGATTATGTTGAATACATTCAATCTACGGAATTGTCTTCAAATAGATCCGGCATCCTTGATTGAGGGTTTTTCAAGGCGTCTCTTTGCGGAAAACGAACCACATTTGTTGATCCCGGTTTGCTCGATTAATTTTGGGGATAACATTGTAGCCTTTCGTTATGCGAGGCTGTGTATTTCTTGAAGCAAAGACCATGTGAATCTTATGGCGAAGATCGTTTTGGGAAAATCTGGAAGATTACGCGGTGTATCAAATCGACTGAATGTTAAAATTCTAAATTGTGGATAGAATTTCTAGTAAGTTTCATGTACCGTGGACCCCCGGTAATCTGAACACTTTTTAGTTTGAACCCGCTAATCTTTAGCACATGGAATGAAGAAAACAAAACAGCATATAGGACTACCTGGAACTCGCTTTTCTGCTGGTCGTAGGGTTACTAGACGCTCAAATTAAAAATGAACCCCGTTAATATGCATGAAGTGTTATGGTATAAGTAAAGAGCGGTTAAGCAAATTGGTCAAACCAATTGGTAAAATCCGAACTGTCAGTGGACGAAACCTAACCTCAATTACCTAACGTCCATTCCTTACCCACGAACTTAGACCGTTCTTCCGGGTTTATTTTGGCTCTCAGCTTCCTTGCTATCTCTTTTCCTATCATGGGGAAGGCGGAATAAAGGCCAGGAAAAGTGGGGTTAGTTGTTACGTGCATCATGACGCGGGTGATGACACCAGCCACACAATTTTGACAGTTCAGAGATTAATCACCGACGAGATATTAGAGCACGCAAAACCTAACCATGGGAGTAAAAGAAAAAGCAACGAACGGGAGCCTAAACAAACCATAGAAAAGGGGGACGGGGAGATTTAGGTCCCGTTTCTATCTATCGAATGCCAGGGAGGTGACTTCCACACTTGGAACCTATGGAACCCATCAACACTTGGGTCGGTACCAACGGCTCTACTTCTCTTCCGATCGGAGATCAACACTGAAGCAAATAAACTTAAGAATTTCATAAGGCCCGATAATTCATTGTTCTTTGTTTGTAACAAAATTCACTTTATGCCATGTCTAGTAGGGCCGAATACTCGTGGCTTATCCGAGGTTAGAGGGGTAAATTGGCGAAGGATAGGAAAAGGAGAGGAGCTTGGGGGTAGGGTTTCGTTGTATCATCAGAGCGATGTCGCCCGTATGAACGGTAGTGTGGTTCTAGATGCGTCTGGAGTTCGACCGGCTATGGTGACCAGTTGGTTTGGCTTGATATCTAGGTATAGATGAAAAGGTCCTATCTGCTTTGATCGATTCTCTTAATGAACTTTCTCTTTTGATAACCACGACTATGCAAACATATTTCGTGCTATTTTTGCCATACAAATTTGAAAAAAAAACGTCAGCCACAACAGGGAATGTTTTTACAGCGGATTAACCGCAGAGTTTTTACCGAAAGAGAAAATGGATGAAGGGAATCGATCACAACAAAAATGTTCTCCTAGATATATGAATTTTTATAAGATTGATACTCAATAAACTTTGATTTTGAAGTTCGAGGAACTTTGTAAAAGTTCAAAGAATATTGTAGAACTGCATTGAACCTCAGGAAACTTCGTAGAAGTTCAAGAAACTGCGTAGCTGTGCTGGAAACTTTCTAAGAGCACAGCAAATAGAAGCTCAGCAAACTTTGTAAAAGCTCAACGAATTTCGTAAATGAACATCGTAGAAGTGCAGATAATTTTGTAGAACTTCAGTAAATTTTGTAGAAGTTCAAAGAACTTTGTGGAACTGCAGCAAACGTTTTAGAAATTTAGCGAATATTGTAGAAATTTAGAGAATGGACCACTTTGTCAAGCAGTTTTTGGTGTGATTTTCTACCAGCGATTTTATGAAGCTGGATCAACAAACTACTTTTTTTTTTGAAAATCACTAATTGTGGCTAATTTTTTCGTGATTCTTGAAGATAAGTTCGAGTGGTCGTAAATGTAATTTTGAATTGCTCTATACCAGTGGTTAATTTCAATGAAGTTCAAGGGTCATTTACTTAATTGAACTTCGTAAAACTTAAAGATATCGTAGAAATTCAGGATTTTAATAGATATTCGGGGAGCTTCGAATAGCTTCATAAATCTTCGTAGCAACTCAGGGAGCGTTGTTAACATTCGTAAAACTTGGAAGTGAAAACTTTCTACAAGCTTGGAAAGCTGTTTTGAAGTTAAGGATACTTCATAAAAGTGTTGGGATTTTTGTTTTAATTTTAGAGCACTTCGTTATAATTTGATTGACTTGGATTAGTTCAGAGAATTTCGTAGAAGTCAAGGATTTTTTTTTTCCTTTGGTTTGTTTTTTCCGTCGATCTTGTTTTCCGTGCTGAGCACCAATGCTACCGACGTGCCAGGAAGGCAGCTCCCACACCTGGACCCTACCTATCGACCCATCAACTCATGAACCGGGGACCAACGGATTTACTTCCCATCCGAAGGAAGGCGTGATCAGAGATGTTATGCCTCAGAACATCCCGGCGGCGCCGACTGGGATTGAACCCAGGCCTGCTGGGGTGAGAGGTAATCACGCTTACCACTACACCACCGGCGCCGTTGAAGTCAAGGATACTTTGTAAAGGGTTTTCCATTAAGCGTTTCCTATATTCAAAGTTGAATAAAGCAAACTGCGTGATGTTGACGAGAATTATTTTTCAATTGAAAGGCCTATCAATTCCATAATGTATGGAATATTACATCGTTCAAATTGCCGCCTCGGCTCGCTTGGTGGCGTGCATACGAGAGGTCCAATTTTCCATTACTCTGCACACGACATAGACCTGGTCAATAAGCCGCAAACCACCAATGCCCTCAAAGCCAACATTACTCAAGCCATCAACGAGATTCAACCCGATTTGTGCGCCACACGCTATTTCAAAACTACCCAAATTTGGGTAGAATCCACCCATATCGGTCAAAACTGAACCTACCCATAAATTAGTAAACTATGTTGGGAATGACAAGTTGACAAATGGACAACATTGACATGAATCCGATCGACTTTGTTCATTTGTCAACTTGTCACTCCCAATATAGTATACCCATTTTTGGTTAGGTTCAGTTTTGACCGATCTGGGTGGATTCTACCCAAATTTGGGTAGTTTTGAAATAGTAAGTGGCGCACAAATCGGGTTGAATCTCGTTGATAGCTCAAGTAATGTTGGCTTTGAGGGCATCGGTGGTTTGCGGCTTATTGACATAGACCTGCGACTTAAATCACACGATCTTGGTGGTCAGTTGACATTGTCTCCATGTGAAATAACCATGCCCGGAAATTGCTCATGCAGAATATCGTGTGGCACCGTCCTGTTGGAACCACATATCATAGCCTAAACTCAACAACACAAAGGCTTACGGTGAAATGGCATTCGACCAAATTTTCCATAGTAAATTGTTTTTTCGTCCCTCCCTTTCTCGAAACCTGGCTATCCCTTGCCACATATCTTCCTCTTTAGGCCAGAAGAAGCTGGTAATCATCGACCTGTAGCACTCTCCGTTTATGGTGATGGCCTCGCCAGCGTCGTTTTCGAAGAAGTACGGACCGTTGACGCCTCCGGCCCAAATTGCATACCAAAAAATTGCTTTCTGGGGATGCATTGCCACTTGGTGAACCTCGTGTGGATTGGCCTTGTCCCAAATTCGACAATACTGCTTGTTCACATACCCGTTCATCCAGAAATGGGCCTCGCCGCTGAAGAAAATTTTTCGGGCAGAATCGGGGTCTGTTTCCAACTTTCAAAACCCAATCAGCGAACACACGGCGCTGTCTATGACCGTTAAGCTTGAGCTCAATTGGATGTTGTATGGGAGCAGACCCAAGTCTCGACGCAGAATTCGCCAAGTTGAAAGCTGCGAGAGGCTCAGTTCTTGTGCGTGGCGAGGAATCGACTGCCGCGGGTTCTCCTGCACACTTTTGCGTACTGCGGCGAAATTCTCGGCAGATCTTGCATTCCGTTAACGTACGGGTGGTGGTTGAGCGTTCACACATCGTAGAAGTTCAGGGAATTTCGTAGAAGCTTAGGACATATCGCACAGGTTCAGCAAACTTCGTATACTCAGTTTATGGAACTTCGTAGCAGTTTGTCAGAGAACTTAATTCATAAAGGCTCAATGAACTTCCTGAAATTTAGCAGATATATGCCAAATTACGTATCGATCGGACGCCACCTTTAAGGATTTGCATGAAACTTTGCATAATTATTAATCTCTTAAAAAATTGCAAATGGCGTATTCGATATTTTTCAACAAATCATGACTCTCAAACGTCACTTCCAATCGAAATGCCATCTGAGGCAAAGTTGTAGAAGAAGATAATTCCTTTTCAGGAAAAATAGACACGACTAAACAATATCAAGTAATTATGGGTTAAAAATCGAGAAATTTTACCTCAAATGAGAATGATTGACCATAACAAACAATTATCCAAAGTTTCATGCAAGTCGGAGAAGGTCGAGTCTGAAATTCTTTTTTTTTTGTGTTTGGCCTAGAAATGCTCTTCAGGATTATCCGGCAATTTGAAGATCTTAGTCGAATAACACACCACCACCAATCAGGCTAAGGTCTTGTTGTCCTCTGCTGTCCGAGGAAGTCGTCTTCACTCTACTCGTAGTCTGCGAAGGGTCCGCAGGTCGCCTTCTGCTTGGTCGATCCACCTTGCCCGCTGCTCGCCTCTTCTTCTTATTCCTGTTGGGTCGCTTTCGAGAACCATTTTCACTGGGTCGTCGTGCGACATTGTTACGACGTGCCCAGTCCATCGTAGTCGTCCAATTGTTGCAATGTGGACGATGGATGGTTCTCCAGCAGCTGGTGTAATTCGTGGTTCATTCGCCTCCTCCACGTTCCGTCATCCATCTGCACTCACCCGTAGATGGTACGCAACACCTTCCGTTCGAAAACACCTAGGGCTCGTGGCCGAAAACGACCACCGGTCTAATCAGAGTCATGTAGACAGTCAACTTCGTGCGGCGGCGAATTTTATTCGACCGGAGCGTCCTCCGGAGTCCAAAGTTGGCACGATTCCCTGCCATAATGCGTCTTTGAATTTCTCTGCTGGTATCATTTTCGGCGGTCACCAGTGAGCCCAAATACACGAACTCATCGACCACTTCGATTTCGTCACCGGCAATCTGAACTCGGGGTGGGAGGCTACCATTGGCTTCCCTAGAACCTCTTCTTATTCTTCTTAGTCGAATAAAGAGAGCTTGAAAAAAAAAAATTTCCTACTTGGAATAAGTTCAAGGAACATTGTGTGAGTTATAGGAATTTCGTAAAAATCCAGCACTTGGTAGAAATCAGTTGTAGAAAAATATATAAAGAATTTCTTACAAGTTGATGGTACTTCCTACAAATTTAGGGAGCTAACCCAAGGAACATTTCAAGTTTTATTGAGATTTTAAAGCATTCTATAAGTCTCAATCACGATCTACAGAACCCTAATAAAACCAACATTTTTAGTTGGGCAGAGAGCTTCGGATAAGTTCAATGGATTGGAAAGACGTTCATGAAGATTCGTTTGACTTGAGAACTGAGTTCAAGTACATGAACCTTTGTGGAATAACAAGAACCTTCATAGAAGTTCAGGAAACATCGTTAAATTTTTTAGAACTTCGTTAAATTTCACGGATTTTCAATAGGATATCAATAAAGTCCTTCGAATATTTTTCCAGACATTAGGTTAATCAAGTATTATTCTGCTGGTCTGCAACCACCGACATACCGACATGAATGACCATAGCAAAAACAATAAAATTTCTAACCAAAGCAAACTACTGACAACTGGCTACGTGTTCGCGGTAAATATTTAGCTAAGCCATGAACCTGCATGCAAAAGTTATTGGTTGGTTCGTGTCTGATCTATTCTGGACAAATTATTTTTATCTAGATCAAAAATTCATATGGTTTTGACAGTTTTGATCACTGCACATTTAAATCGGCCGTTTACGATCTTCGGACATAAGTCAGAATTAAGTATCATGTCGGTTTGTCGGTGCTACGACTGCAAATGTTGGTCTCTATTGTGGTCTCTCAAATATTCATCTAAGGCGGCAGATTGATCAGGAAGATTTTAAGAGATCTCCTGATAACGTCCGCTTAATTTCCGAGCAAAGCTGGAGATCAAATTGAAATCAAAATTTACTGTTATGATATAACTTATTTTGAATACTCCAGTCGATTTCATTTCGGTTGACTTAACGGTTAACATGGCAAAAATGAGAGCTAAATTTTACACTGTTGAATCAAACGGAAACTAATATTCTTTTCAATGAAATCAATTTGATTTCTGATTTTGGATTCATAGTGCTTCTCACGTTGAACGACTTGAGCTCAAATCTCACCCCGGGCAAGTCACGAGCAGCAGAACTTCAAGTTAAGTTGCTTTCATTTTAAAAGTCTTGGCTGCATAATGAAAGCATAATATGATATCTGTCGCGACAATTGAAATCAATATGAGTTTTCATTATGATAGGAGCTGCACACTTTAATATCGATTTGCTTTCATATTGTTAATCGATTTTGCTCGGGCAGTTTTTCATGACTTCAGGTTGATGATTATTCTGAAGACATTGAACGGGTTATAAAATTTAATTTAGAGGAAATGGATGTAATGTCGGCCTAAATGCCCCTAATTTGGGCCCATACATAAATTCAGCAATCGACTAAATTTTCAATAGAGACCAAAAATATCCATTAGTACCGTCCAAATGGCGCGTTCATCTAGATAAAATTGATAAATAGCAGATTTTTAGCGATGGGCCCAATCTAAGATCCATAGGCCAACATTAGATCCATTTCCCCTACGTCTTCAGATATTCTCCCAAGAATGCTGGTTGATCAAATAGTATCCATGTGAATTATTATAAAGATCTCCAGTTGATCCTAAATATCAATAAAGTTCTCCAAATGTTTTCTAGATTTTACTACCGTTGTACAAATACTTGTCTCATGTTCTAATCAATCCTTATGTACCGTGGGACAACTATGCGTTACGCGACAGTTACAAAGGCAGCTTAGGTTGATCAAGAATTCTTGTCTCCAAGACCACGACAAACATAAATTGTTACTTGGTCGTTGATCGAAAAACTTTTGAGATTTCTTCTTCCGTAAAAATATAAGAGTAGTCAACTCTCCATAACTTGATCTTCTAAAAGTCGATGGCATATTCAAGACCAACAATTGAAATGGCCTTAACTCCATTTAGTAATCAAACCTTGTAAGGCCATTTTCTCGCGAACCGAAGTCCGCTAAGGCAAACCAACATAATGAACAGGCAGGAGAAATACTCCTCTACCCGATTGTGATTTATGTTTGCGAATGAAGGTTTCGGTTCGGGAGAAAATGGCCTTACAAGGTTTGTTTACAAAATGGAGTTAAGGCCATTTCAATTGTTGGTCTTGATATTGTGGAACCACAGACAAATGTGATTTTTCTGGCTACTACGATCGTCTCCTCAAATAATATTCTACCAATTTGTTGCTCTATAACTCGATAATTCTATAACTGATCCCTTCAATACCGAGTTGACTGTAATATCAATGAAATTTTGTTTTCAAGATGGCCTGTAGTCAAATGTAGTGTTAAAGTAGTTGAACGCAAATCAGGTTTATTGGATTTGGTTAAGTAATTGAACTTTTTCGATCAAAGCATAACATGGCTCTCATTTTCAACGGTATGGATATTATCTGTGTGCACTGTTTCTACATGTTTCGTTATTACTTCATTAGCGTGTGTTACCCGGATAAATGTATGTATGTTGTGTGTACTTTTCCATTCATTTTCCAACAACAAACTAGTTTACTTTTTATATACCAAAACAAAGAGAAGATAGAAGATTGTATCATTTCATACAAGTATTTAAATAGTTTCCTTTATTTTTTTACCTAAACACAAAAATTGACCCACAACTGTTCAACACTCTCTGCAAATACCTCTTAAAAGCTGTACCTTTGAGTATGTTTCAAGAGAGAAATAAAAAAAGAAAAGGTACAACACCATGCCCTTCCCTTATATTTTGAGATCAAGCAAGATTGAGAGATTGAGACAAATTTCCACACACTTGTGTACTCCGCGAAGCGACGAAATTTTGACGGTTTTCCATTCAAATAAAAATAAAGAGAAAGAGATTGGATTTTTCCTTCAATTTTCCCCTAAATTGTTTAGATGTAATAGCCTAAGAAACTGAAAGAAATGAAAAAAAAATGCAACTAAAATAACTGTTGACCCATTAGTTTACTTAAGATGCACCAACGAAGCAAAAGTTGATGGAGAAACTAATCTACTTATATGATTGTGTATGTAAAAAAAAAAAAAAATATTCTGGTAACACGCAGAAACTGTCCACCTGAAAGGCTGGGGACAGTATCGTCCACTGTATCATTTGTCGATTGGTGAAAATTACTTTAAAAAAACTTGGAATACATTTAGGAATAAAGGCAAAAGAAGAGATTATTGAATAAAGAAGGTTAATTTTTTGACAACTGAAAAGTTGACTTTTCAATGCCTCCTCGATTGCGTCGTCTCTCTCTTTCTCTCTCTCACTCACTCTCACTCTCGATCTCGTTTGATCTCAAATTGGGTTTTCGCTTCCGATGACAGTTGTTGGTCAATTTTGGCACACGGTGCAGCGTTTCCGCCCTCCCGGAAAAGTGCAACTGCGTGCATCACTCACACACAAATCCGGAATTCGCTCTTGCAGGATCAAACCGAGTCGGCCGCTATACTCAAGATCAAGGAAAGCATGCAGGAAGAGGCGAAACGCTTCGAAAAAGATTCCGACCAGCCCGACTACTACATGCAATAACATCCTCCTCCTAGCGTTTCGACTACTGCTTTTACTACTACTACTATTACTACTACTACGACATCATCTACTACCGCAAAAACAACCACTACTTCTTCTTCTGTTGATGAGCCTACTACGCCTACTGGTACTGATGTCATGTCAGCAATTCCCGCAACTGTCACTTCCACCACCCAAAGCAACTGAGTTTCTCGTCTGTTCTACCTATTTTTTTTTTACCAAAAACAACAAAGAAAATCGTTAAGAAAATACACATAAACACGAGCCACCACGCTACACTGGCACCTTCACGTTTATTGCTGCAAAAAATGGAGAAACAAGTTGACATATTTTCGCGAGCAAAACTACCACTAGAAAGTACTACACGGTTTCCTTCGTCGGAAGCTCAAAGCACTATTTAATCATTGAAAAGTTAAGAAACAATTTGACAAATTCCCTCACTCATTCCCACCCTTTCACCCCGCTCTGCCTGTAGTTTAATTATCTCAGCAACCCAAGAGAGAGAGAGTTTCAAAAACAAACACACACACACACACACAAACACATTCAAAATGATAATCATTTTGCTACAAATACAATTAAAAACAAACAAGCAGTATCCAATGGTAACCAAAAAACCAAAATCTACTGAAAATAACGACGGTAACCACTTCTCGAAGCATGCTTATGTGAGAAAGAGTCTCCCCAATTCCCTTAAAGCATCTCCACCCCAGCCCCCCTCTCCTTCCCACCCACTTTCTTTTATGAAACCCCTCGCAAGAGAAAACCAAAACTCGGCTTCTCGTATAAGTATATTTTTATTTTCCGTTAGTTTCCGTCAATTCCTCCAACCGATTCCCGCTTCCGTTTTGTCCAAGTGAATCCCAGAAAAGGGTTAATGAAAATGAAAATGTAAGAAGTTATATGGAACTACACTGACACAAAACAGAAAGATAAAAGAGAACCCTATAGGATAATTTTACCAATACCAATAAATATGAGTAAACGAGAAGCAAACATGTTCGAAGGGAAAACCCAAGGACGAACACAATGAACCGAGCTGAAAGAAAATTGAGCTGGATAATCGGAGAAGAGCGCAGAGAAATGGAACGCGGAAAAGCAAACAACCAGCAGATGCAACTGTGTTAGAATTTATTACTATGATTATGTTTTTTTTTTCTCTCCCGAGCAAGACGTGCAAAAACACAAAACAGAAAAAGAAAACAAGAGAAATGGAAAAATCCAGAAAAATAGTGGAAAATATTCTTTTTTTTTTGTGAAACACAAACAGAGTCGGTTTTATTTTATCCGAAATGGCCATGATGTTCCGCCGATAATCGTTTGTTATTTTGCTGGTTGCTTTGATATATTAAAGGAAAATATGAGAACATAAAATAACAGAACATATCAATTTAGATGGACAATTTTTAAACCCAACACATCATGCTTTTGGTGCTACTGTATATAGACGATCAAATGTAAAATACTGTGGTAGCCACAGCATAGTTCCGTCAAAACTTCACCATTTTCATTGATCCATTGTTAAAGGATTAAATGTTTTACCCCTCTAACCTCGGGTAAACCGAGAGCATTCGACCCAACTCCTACTAGACATATAATGAAGTAAATTTTGTAACAAACAAAGAACAATGAATTATCGGCTCCGTAAAACTAACGCGATTGAGCCTTCCAAATAAATGAACTACATAAAGGATTAAATGTATGGATGGGTCTGAGGTGCGGTTGCTCCACATAAGTTTATCTGGTTTGTTTATTCGGAAGGCTCAACCAACCGGTGAGAACTAACGATTTTAAGTTGGCTCATTACTTGACTAGCCCATTGGTCCCAAGTACATCTATCAGCGTACCCCATTCTAGTCGAAATTCTAGTTCTTCTCTATGTTTGTTTTGATTCGCTATGAAAGTTTGACAGATGAAATGAGTGGTTCGTGGATTTTCCTATGTTTCGAGGAGTGCATCGATTAGCTTGGGACCGAAGAGAGTACCAGATCTGAGCCAAAAAGCTGAACACGTTTCATCAGGACCTTCTGGTCTTAGAGTTACCTCTATGGCTCAACCGCGTTAGCTTTAAGGAGCCGATAATTCATTATCCATTGTTTGTAACAAAATTCACTTAATTCTATGTCTAGTAGGAGTAGGGCCAATTACTCTTGATTTACCCGAGGTTAGAGGGGTACATTGCCGAAGGATAGGATCAGGGGTTACTTTACATGATAACACATTACTATGTTATAAGATGGATCCAATAAACCCTACATGTCGATTTGTTTCAGTGTTTAGGCCCTAGCAAGTTTTTTTTTTTACAAAAGTTGATAGGCCCTTCAAATGTTACGCGAGAGTTCTTTCATCGCCTGCTAAAACTGGTAATGATATAAGTAATAATACAGCTGTAGTTACAACAGATCATACAAATAAAAGTAATCGATCTAATGTAATTCAGAGCCCATATTAACAGCATCATCGGATAGAGAAAACTTTCCCCAACCCGATGATGGTGTTGGTTTTCTTAAGCGAACCCCACACGTATAAATATGTGTATTGAAGCGAAGGGGACTTATTGACAATAGTATTAATGATGTGAATATAGAACTATTATCAATACCGATGTATTGACGTCAATAAAGAATGTAAAATACGATCATTGTCAATGAAAGCAAACGTGTAGCGTCCACTTTATACATAGAGGTAACTCTAAGACTAGTAGGTCCCGAAGAACGTGCCCAACTTTTTGGCTCAGCTCTGGTACTATCTTCGGTCCCAAGCTAATCGATGCAGCTCTCGAAACATAGGAAAATCCACGAACCCCTCATTTTATCTGTCAAACTTTCATAGCGAATCAAAACAAACATTGTGTAGTACTAGAATTTCGACAAGAATGGGATACGTTAATCGATTTGTTTGGGACCAATAGGGTAGTCAAGTAGTGAGCCAATTTAAAATCGTTAGTTTCCACCGGTTGCTTTATAGGTGAGCCTCAAGGGGCAAAACAGCTCCTAATCATAAGCCATTTCAGAGTTGCTTTTGAGACACCTCAAGTAACTCACACTGCATCAGTGAGCAAGATCACTGTCATTCGCTTTCTCACCTTTCGCGTCACAGCAAAATATAGAGATTTCTGACGTTTATCGTACGCACACGACGGATACGTATACGCAAAATGTTTTCATCGGGAAAATTTTCCTGATGAAAACCAATCTCTATAGTCCATCCTATATGCACGAGTATTGATGGTTTAAAAGTGAGGATAACATTAACAAATCAAAATTTTTGGCTGGAGTGAAAGTAAGGATCACAAATGTCGCACTTGAAAATGGGATTATGCAAGTGTGCGTGTTATAAACGTCAGAAAGGTCAATGGAGGTGCGAAGCCGAAATGTTGCTGTCAAGCAAAACCACAACAAAAATCGTGTGCATCCGGTCTGCAATCATAGAGATCTCTAAGACTAGTAGCAACCGGTGGAAACTAACGATTTTAAATTGACTCACTACTTGACTAGCCTATTGGTCCTAAACAAATCGATTAACGTACCCCATTCTAGTCGAAATTCTAGTACTACACAATGTTTGTTTTGATTCACTATGAAAGTTTGACAGATAAAATGAGGGGTTCATGGATTTTCCTATGTTTCGAGGGGTGCATCGATTAGCTTGAGACCGAAGAGAGTACAACCAACAATCAATACGAAACTAACGATTTTAAATTGGTTCACTACTTGACTAGCAACCGGTGGAAACTAACGATTTTAAATTGACTCACTACTTGACTAGCCTATTGGTCCCAAGCAAATCGATTAACGTACCCCATTGTAGTCGAAATTCTAGTACTACACAATGTTTGTTTTGATTCGCTATGAAAGTTTGACAGATAAAATGAGGGGTTAGTGGATTTTCCTATGTTTCGAGGGGTGAATCGACTAGCTTGGGACCGAAGAGAGTACCAGAACTGAGCCAAAAAGTTGAGCACGTTATTTCGGGACCTTCTAGTCTTAGAGTTACCTCTATGGTACAACAGGGTGTCTACTACCTGGAAAAACCTGGAAACCCGGGAACTTGCGGGGAATTTTATTTTGTCTGGAAAAACCTGGAATATTCAGGGAATTTAGGTTCCACTCAGAGAATTTTCCAATTATCACTTCATTCGTAATTCAAAAGAAGTTTTTCGTTCAGTTTCTCAAAACGTTTCTTAAGGACACTGAACTGGACAAGCATCTGAAAGCTACGACAACGTGTGCGAGACAAGTTCATTCATGGCGGTAAGCTCCAACTCGGATTAACTTTTAATACCATCCCTGTTTGTATGATCTGCAAATTGTTTGCTCAGAGTTATGTTGATTAATTCTGATATCGACATCAAACCAGCCGGACATTCTTGATTGGGATTTAATCCGAGGATAATACTGGTTGGAGCTTACCACCATCAGAGAGTCTTGTCACGCTCAAGGTGGCTACATATAGGTGTTCTAATGTGTCAAATTCATGATTCAGCCATATTGGATTTTTGTATGGGACAGCGACCGAGCTTGTTTACAATTTGCTCTAAAACCGCACTTTTTCCCCCCGCGACCTCCTCGCCTATATAGTGACAAAGCTGTATCACCATTTATATACCCACCATGGTCACGCTCGCTCTTCGCTGATTGCTGACCTGGGGTGGGACGTGCTGTCAAATCAGCCTACTGATCATTCTTGTATGAAATTGGTTCCAAACGTAAACAAACCCTGTAGGTTTCTTATGGCTTGTTTACGTTTGGACCAGTTATGCAAGGTAGGCGACGATTGTTCGTATTTGACAGCCACCTCCCCCCCCTTGTTGCTGACAGCTCGCTTACCACTACAAACGTAGCCGACACTCAAGCATGGATGACTGCACCGATGAATTTGAGTTCACTCACTCGAGAAAAAGTGACACAAGCTGCGAGCAATGTTTACTAATCATGAACACTAAATTTTCATTATTCATTATTCATGAACATTTAGTGTTCATGATTAGTCAACATTGCCCACAGCTTGTGTCACTTTTTCTCGAGTGAGTGAACTCAAATCCATTGACGAGTGCACGGATGAATTTGAGTTCACTCACTCGACAAAAAGTGGCACAACAGCGGGGCCCTGTTTACTAAAAATGAACACATGAATAATACATTTGAAACGGGTCTATCAACTTATGTACACAAAACTTGTTAAGCCTTTTTTGCGCGAACCGAATACGCTCACGTAAACTACCAACACCATCGGGCAAAGGAAATTCTCCCCTTCCCCATAGTGCTCTTGGTTTGCGTGGGCGTACTTCGGTTCTCGTGAAAAGGACCTAGCAATTTATTTACAAAAGTTGATAGGCTTTTTTCAAATGTTACGCGAGTATTATTCATGTGTTCATTTTTAGTAAACAGGGCCCCGCTGTTGTGTCACTTTTTATCGAGTGAGTGAACGCAAGTTCATCCGTGCACTCGTCAATCGGTGCACTCGTCCATACACTGAAAAAAGTTTTCATATGGTTTCCATTGGGAACGCACATGATATTTTTCCAATAGCAAAATTAATTATTTTTACCTGAAATTCAAATAACATTCATATGATCACATGAATTCTATGTGATAAATAACATAAACTTCATTGGACACATAAGGTTTATGTGATTTTCGGTGCGATTCCCAATTATGAGATCACATGAAAGTTATGTGAAATTCTAATGGATATTTTCCATCGGAAATGTGATTTATTTTTTGAGTGTATGCTCGATGTGTGATACATAATAACACCTTCCCAGCAGGAAAAATGTGCGAGTTAATGCACCGCCAACTTGCCAGCAATACGCTGGCGAGTTGGTGCCGGGTTGATTTGTAACTTGCGGGCTTAAACCAACCGGTGAACACTCGTGTTTATTTCAGTTACCGTGGGGACGTAATTTGTGATTAGCCTCGGTCCCTTTCAAATTGTATCATTATTTATGTACGGTCCTTATATTTTAAATGACGTTTCACTTTCATCTAGTGATGGCCGATTTTCATTCGAATAATCGATTAATCGATTAACGAACCAAACAGTAAAATATTTGTAATCGGTTATATCATGCCGATATAAGCATTAACTTCTGCAGAGGATCATCACCGATCGTTTCAAACAAGTTTTGCACTCTCATTGGTAGAAAAATGACAGCCCAGCGAACAAAAAATAATCGATTAGTTGTTAATCGAATAATACAAAAAATGGGACATCTCTGATTTTGGTGTGATTGTTTTGATAAAAAAAGCGCGCAAAATTTCATCTGTACCGAGGGGGCAGCAAAACCACAAAATTACCTTGCATACTGGGGGTATTCATTGGATGAAAGGGACCGTGAAAGCACAAACGAAGTGACAGACGACTTACTGGCGAAGAAATCAATTTAAATAATGTGGTTCACTGTAATAGAATTTTCTTGGAAGCTTGTGCCATCATCCACCAGATGGGTTAGTTTTTTGTTTTGATTTGAACAAAGTTGATTTTGTGTACAATGATTCTTTGACAGTGTGCAAAGAGTGCGTATCATTTTGTCATTTTTTTATGCATTTCAGTTTTGAGTAGAGTGAAAGAGATAGAACCAAAATATTCTAGTACATTTGGTGAAAATGCTAGTTCAATCCAATAGTAGTGTTGCCATGTGGTACAATCCAGTAGTAGTGGTGTTGCCATGTGGTACACTGAAAAATTGCAATAGAAGGTTAGTCACCAAAGTTTTCGAGCCGCTCCGTCTGTCACTTCGTTTGTGGTGAAAGAGGACACTAAAATTGAAAGTTTTTCTTCCGACAGTTTCATCTTAGTATTCATCTTTGCTTAAACCGGTGTACTTAAGGGAAACTTTCTCTGGTGTCGAAATGAACTCGTTGCTTACCTACATGAAGTCATCTGCTCCGGCGCCGGGAATCCTGTCAGCAGCCCTTTCTGTTAACAGTGGAAGTAAGGAAAATTCGTTGTTGCAACTGTCTTCTAAAGCAGCTACGAGCACAAATCAATCGTCATCCGGTCAACCTCTCAACCAGTTTATTACTAAAAAAGAAGTGACCGAAGCAGAAATACTATGGTGCATCGAAACCGTCATGAGCCATAAGTCGTTACGGGCACCGGAAAAGGATATGCTAGTCTAGAATGTTCGGAGATAGCAACATTGCTAGTAGGATGCAGTTAAAGAAGGACAACATTGTTTACGTAATTAAGTATGTCATTGCTCCGTACTTCAAAGCTGAACTCATTGGAAAAACGTGAATAAGTGTGATTTTTTTGTCGCTGGGTTCGATGAATCATTGAACTAAGTTACAAAAAAACAACAAATGGATATCAATATCCGATATTGGAATAACACCACCAATGAGATTGAAACTAGATATTTCACGTCACGATTTTTGTCCAGATCCCGAGCAACTGATTTGTTGGATTCTTTTCGCGAAGGCATAAATGATAAAGATGATTCAAGTATCTATGGATGGCCCCAATGTTAACTGGGCGTTTCTCCAGGAGCTCAACTTGGAGTTAAAGAAGGGAGATTTAAAATTTCTTGATTTGGGATTCATGGAGCTTTCAAAGATGGGATTCGAGCAACCGAATGGCCAGTTGTCTCATACTTGCATGCTTTGCATAACTTATTCAAAGATGTTTCAGCTTGACGAGCGTTGTATGTGCAATATTCGGGAAGTGATGTGTTTCCACTGAAATTCTGCGGTCATAGATGGCTCGAAAATACAGAAGTGGCGAAGAGAGCAATAGAGAACATTGGCAGTATTCGAAAACTTGTGGACGGAGTGAAGAAAGATAAAGCTGAGCCGAAGTGTAAATCATACAGTGATGTTGTGAAATTCGTGAACGACCCTCTAGCTTGTGCTAAACTAGCTTTCTTCAGATCCATTGCTACCGCAATAGAACCACTTTTGCGATAGCTACAAACAGATAATCCGATGGTGCCCTTCTTGCACAGTTCATTAAACGGTCTGATTATGAATCTTTGCAGAACAAAAGAAGCGAAAAATACTTGAAAATGCGCAAAACGAAGCGAATGTGCTGGCGGAAAAAAAATTATTCGTTAAAAAAGTAAATAATTTTGCTTTTTCTTTGTTACCACTTTCTCTAAATTGATCGAATCAATAACAATGAAAACACATGTATCTCAGAGTAACTTTTGTTGATTAGCGAACTAATAAGATATTTTAGAGTTGTGAAACCATGATATCTTCTGTCTTGATCTTCCACACAGAGTTGGACTCAAACATATTATCAAAATGATATTTTGTTTTTGAAAGCATATCAAATTTTGATATATCGTTTTATCGAAATAGTATTGATGGGGTTTTCCAAAACACAGGTTTCTTACTTGTATTTATATTCATGAATTTGAAAAATACTACTCAAATACCAAAAAAGAATGTAATATTGATCGACTTAATGCATGCTACTGTATCAATAACTAATGTGATTTTAAAAACCAAATACAATATTACACCCATGGATATAATTTCTTTTCGCAAATTCTCTGTAGGATAAATGCACCAATAGTGGAAGTACTTAAGTGCAATGTATTCCCATGGTGGGTTATAGAGTCTCCCTAAGTCACTATAGAAGTACGTTGCACTAACGTACCTCCACTATTGGTGCATTTACTAAACATAAATTGTACAAATTAATATAAAACAACCTAAGTGCATCTGTAATGCTGTAATATTCAATAACTTTTTTGCTGCGCCGACTTATAAGTACCAACGCCCAAGTTTGAACAATCGAAAATAACATAACAGATTCCAGATGGATAAATAGAAAATATATGCGTATAATTTTTATACACCTGGAATTTTTTTCATCCGACCTGGAAAAACCTGGAAAACTCAGGGAATTTGATTCCTTGGATTGAGCCAAAAAGTTGAGCACGTTTCTTCGGGACCTACTAGTCTTAGAGTTACCGTATGCGTGATGCACCATTATGCAATGTCAAAATTAAAAACAAAAAAACTCAAGAATTTCGCTTTCGAGTTTTTTTTTTATTTATTCAAAGAGGGGATGTTTCTCAGAGTCTTAAACTATGTTAATCATCGATCGAGTCCACACGCTTCCGGAATGCACGGCAGGTTCTTATAATGTATTCTGGATCCATTTCTCTCCAGGTACGGGTCAATGTTTGTCTGAGGCTTGCTGTACTCGGGTGGCGTTTAGTACAGGCCTTGGCCTTCATGACGCGCCATATTGAGTAATCCAGCGGATTAAGATCGGGGCTGGATGGCGGCCACATATCCTTCGCCCAGAACGGAAGATGTTCCTGCAACCACTTCTGAGTGCGGTTCGAGGTGTGGCACGGAGCCCCATCTTGTTGAAATACAACATTTGGCTTCGGACCGTACTGTTCTTTGATCCACGGAAGAACATACTTACTTAAAATCCCGATGTAGACCTCCGTGTTGACCTTGGCGCCTTCTGGAATGAACACCGGGTCCATTTTTTTTTGCCATCGGAAGCCACCAATCCAAACACCATAACGCTAGCAGGATGCTTGGTCAGATACACGGTCTTGTGCTCGTCGGCCACGTCTTTTACCGGAAGAGAACTAATATACCGGTCGGTTCTGGAATTTGATACGGGATCGACGGTTAACACATAGAGGTAACTCTAAGACCAGAAGGGGCTCGACTTTTTGGCTCAGCTCTGGTACTATCTTCGGTCCCAAGCTAATCGATTCACCCCTCGAAACATAGAAAAATCCAATAACCCCTCATTTTATCTGTCAAACTTTCATAGCGAATCAAAACAAACATTGTGTAGTACTAGAATTTCGACAAGAATGGGATACGTTAATCGATTTGCTTGGGACCAATAGGCTAGTCAAGTACCCAACAAACAATTGGGAGCTCTTATAAAACACCTGAGTTGATCAAACGTTGAATAATAGCTTCCAGAGTTGTACAAGAATGTAGTTGTATTGCCATTTGGTTAAAAGCTTCAAAAGCTGCTTGGAGCACTCTTAAATGATTGTTTACGTTCGACCAACCACCAACCACAATTTTGTTGCTAAAAATAGCACAAGTGATAGGCACGTTTATATGACCGTAAGGCAATGATTATTCGACTGCAAGAGAAATCACTCAAGATGAGCTTCATATACTTCTCTCATATGATCAAAATATGTATTCAAGAATAGAGCAGATGGAAATAGAAGCGGCTTGGCAATCCGGGATCATGAGTTCAAATCTTGCTTCGAGAAACCCTCATATAATCAACGATAACATTTCTAGATAAATTCTCTCAATTAATGATTAGAGAGATTAATTGAAAGAATATCAATCAGAGATTAAACAGATGCTTGTTTACTACTTCCTCCATGATCACGGAATGTGAATTATGGCATAATTACATATTTTTTCTATGTGCACAAATAAATTAAATTAATAAAAACTGTACAAGCAATTATTTTGGCGTACCACGACAATTGTTAAACTAATTTTAATCTGTGAATATTGTGAGTACTTACACAACGGTTATTAAGGAGTCATTGAAAAGTGCTATAAACGCTCTTCAAGGCTTGCTGTACAATGATTATTTAGGAGTTATAAAAGAGTGCAACGAATGCCTCTCAGGTTTACTCTCTACTAAATTTCAAAGCAGCTGTCAAGAAGTGTCTACAAACGTTGTATAATAGCTTTCACCAAAATAATAAAGCATGAGTTTAAATATGTATCTATAACGTTGTATAAAAGTTGCTTCTACTCCTATACCGCGTATACATATAATGCTGTAGTTGAACAGGTTCTCCAAACCAGTGTAAACAAGAGTTTTACAGAAGTTGTAATAAACAAATTGTACAGTTATTATTCAGCATGCAGTTGAATAAAATCACAATGGAAGCGTTTCTTCAAGAAGAAATTGATTTTGGGTAAACGTTTTACTGAATACGTTAGACAACACCTTTGTGTTGCAGTTGTATAGGTTCTCCAAACCAGTGTAAACAAGGGTTTTATAAAAGTTGTGGTGAACACATTGTGCAATTATTATTCAACATGCAGCTGAACAAAATCAAAACGAAAGCGTTTCTTCAACTGGAAATTGTTACTTGTGGATGGCATCGATCACAAGTAAAGTGCGACAGTTCGTTCGAAACGGTGAAATGTAATAACTTGTTATGTATCGTTTGAAAGCAGAATAAATACCCTTTTGTTTGACGTTTTGATCAACCGTGTATGTTGTTTAATTATTGAGTTATGATCAATCACTTGAATGCGTCCAAATTTACTTGGAATCGGGCTTTAGATAAATTTATCCGAAATAGATTGGACACGAACCAACTCATAAATTTTGTATACCGTAAAACTGGGTAACATTGATAGTTTTTTAAAGTTTATTCTAAATATTTTTTACAGCAATGCATGTTTTTCAAATTTTATATTTTTAAAACAAGTACTGAGGATCTAAGAGATAATTCGTTAGTAATATGTTGAACGAAAATTTAAGCATTTGCGCTATTTTTTTTAAGTTTTGTGAACTTCAGTATTTTGATTTGTTACTTTGATAATGCTCGATGAATGTAGAAAAAATGAGTGAAACTCAAACAATTTAGTTTTTTTAATATGAAACATTGAATGAGTATATAATCAGAAAACTTCATAAGCAATAAGAATACAACAATGAATTTGTGATGGCTATATCGGAAATACATTTCATAAGTGATGGTTTGAGTGCTTTTCAAAAAGGCGAAAAACACGAAATGGTTTTTTTAATATTTTTGTAAAATATGTAACACATACTAGGGGAATTTACGTATTCTCGGCAACCTAAGCAGCGACCTTCTTTCTATAGCCTTTTTCTCTAAGGAACGCACACATATGCAGTATTGGTTTGTTTACAATCTTTTGCTGCCAGCTGCTCTAACAATTTCAGTCGAAAGAATTGTCAAAAACTGTTTTGAAACGCTTTTACAAAGCTCCAATCTTCTCTAGTGAGAGCGAGTATTGTCGGCAACCAGTTTTTCTTCGGCAACCGTTCCATTTGAACTGCGTGTAAATCTGCTGTTCTATTATCGGCAACTCGAAATCAGCTACAATTTGTAGTGCGTGTGTTGCATTTCAAGAAAACCTTGCTAGATTGCTTTTTCTAAGTGGTAAAAATATAGTCAAATTGAACCTGAAAGCATAAAGAATCGTTTGCATGCATTCAGGGAAGTGTTTTCATAAGAAAATCCAGTGAAAATAGTGTTTCAATTTGTGTTGCCGAAAATAGTCTGTCATGCCGAAGCCGTCATTTCCCCTATAT
Source organism: Ochlerotatus camptorhynchus (assembly GCF_037179485.1). Lineage (NCBI taxonomy): Eukaryota > Metazoa > Arthropoda > Insecta > Diptera > Culicidae > Ochlerotatus > Ochlerotatus camptorhynchus. Next base: position 690,515 of record NW_027040732.1, on the reverse strand, counting down.
AAAAACTATATACGATATCAACGGAAATACCCTAAGCTACAATATGGAACCAATGTTTCTTATTTGGAAAAAGCACAGCGAGTAAATTTATTCTTTATATTATACTATCAAAGTTACCCGCATTATCAAAGATACCCCGTTTTACGGTACGTGTTTTCGTGGCTAGGATAAATATTTTCCGCGAACACGGCGGCAGATGTCAGTTTTGTGCTTTGATCAGAAATTTCTTTGTAATTTGTATGATCATTCATGTCGGTTTGTCGGTGTTACTTCCCCATCCTCTTGGTGCGGTGGGCTTTACTCATTCTCTTCTGTCTGGTTGGATCTCCTATCATCACGACGAAGTCCGTTTTCTACGACGACCCGTCTTCTACGGCCTACACGACCTCTAAATGAGATTTGTGGTTGTTATTGGCGATGCATATTTTAGAATATTAAAGTGATATTTAGTTATATTGGGCGAACTCTGTTCTATAACAATTTTAATGGGTGAGAAATTGTCGCTCAGCTGGTGGTCCTTTGTAGTAACCGCACCGAGGTTTCCAGCCTCAGTAACGGTTCCACGAATGTGCTGCTTCCTCTGTTGGTCCGCTAGTGCCGCTATCCCTTCTGCTGGTCTTCCGCTCTCTCCACAGTCCGTCATAAGAATTCCGTTAACGAGCTTAGGTACCTTCGGATTTGTGGCCCAGACCTAACTGGTCCATATTTAGCTTTAGTTACCTCATATTTATTCCTCTAGCTGTATCAAAATTCCCGAACCAATCAGAACCCGTTTACATACGGTCTATCACGCTTCACGCTCACTTGATTCTACTCATTTCTATTCCACACTAACTCTATCTACTACACTACACTATGTTTGTTTTGATTCGCTATGAAAGTTTGACAGATACAATGAGGTGTTCGTGCATTTTCCTATGTTTCGAGGGGTGTATCGATTAGCTTGGGACCGAAGATAGTAGCAGAGCTGAGCCAAAAAGTTGAGCACGTTTCTTCGGGACCTTCTAGTCTAAGAGTTACCTCTATGGTTGTAGAGCATAGCAGAATATGTTGACGTCATCTGCGTAAAACACACCAACTCTCTTACCGTGTTCCCCTATTTTGTTCATATTTACATATTTGCCTGTACAATACAGTCAACTTTCGCTCGTTGGGCTAAACCCGCTTAGTGAAAGGCTCTCGTTAGTTGGGCTGAACTGTCAAGCTGAAAATTGGTTGAGGGATACCACCGATTGTTTATTATCATCACAATCCTTTATCAACTATTCAAATTGGTCATACATGAGCCCCTCGAAAATGAATCAGCACTGTCAGAAATGACGTTTGATTTCGATTTAGGTTGGCTACAGCCCAACTAAAACGTAGCCCACCTAAACATAGCCCAACGATCGAAATTTGACTGTACTGCATTTTCAAAGACTAAACCGAGTTTTGTGTTTTGTAGCATGAGTGCATGAATTCTCTGCGTTATATTTTTGTGGTTCACATATTATCACAGGCAAACAGACGTAACTCTATAAATAAATTTTCCTTAAAAACATTGTCACTGAACTCACTAAGTACATCTCGCGAGCTATTCGCGAAAACATGCTCGCTTGCCAAGCCTCAAACAATGTTGCATACAAGTTCCATAGTTCCTTCGGAAGGGAAGTAAAGCCGTTGGTCCCCGGTTCATGAGTTGATGGGTCGATAGGTAGGGTCCAGGTGTGGGAGCTGCCTCCCTGGCGTCGGTAGCATTGGTGCTCAGCACGGAAAACAAATCAAGAAAAAAAAAAGTTCCATAGAATGTATAGAAACGTCAGTTATCCGATGGCAGCGTTATGGTGGGGGATTCGCGAAACTAATAATATATATATTGCACGTTAAATGCGTGTACGCCGAATGACGGGAAATAGTTACGTCTGTCTGTCAGTGATATTAAACCACCACTATTCGCATAACAGTCCCATGTCCTGTAGATTTCCTATCTACATTGAACTGTTATGCGAATAGTGGCAGTATAATGATATATAAAAAAAAAAACAACGATTAATTATTGCCCCCTATCACTCGTTGCAGTTCATCATCAAGGAGCTCTTGAAAAAGATCTAATCCTGCTAAAATGAACACCAAGCGAAACTGTTGCAACCCGGACTTGACACACACGAAGTGGACCTCGCGATTTAAAAACTTATCCTATCAATTCCACAGGCGTAGGATGGACATTTCAAAACTCTGACAAGCGAAATAGTATTTTTCAAACATTTTATTGAAATAAATAAAGCCTTACAAGCTATCAATTCTAATTACGGAATGATTCTGACTCGTTCTCATTTCCATGCAGTGTGCAAAGTTTCAAAAATCTTCTCAAGCTTATCACGGCTATTTACACCTAGGTAGAAAGAAAATGACTAGCTGCGAACGTCCTTCCGCATCCAAACGGTAGCGCTGATCGGTTCCCCACCGTGGTGTTATTTAATCTTCTTCCGCACCTCAATCTTGTACAGAATCAACCCAAACTGGTGCACCAGCGAGCTGAACTGCTTCAGGATCCGTGCCGTCGAAAATGGATTCTGCTCGTCTTCGTACGCGTAGATTGGGCACGTGTCCCCGATTTCGTCCACATCGGTGTTGATGCCGCAGAGGTGTTGGCCCTGGAGTTTCGGCATAGCCTCGATCGAAAGGTGCGGGTAGAACACTTTGCTCTGGGTGTGCTTCAACAGGATGGTGGAGCGATTGTGAAAGACTTCGTTCAGTTCCTCGGATAGGCTGGAGGGAATGGCCAGGTACAGAAGGTATCTTTGGTTGGAGCTGAACTGTTTCATTTCACACGCATCCAGTATCACTTTTAGCCGGGAGTAGAGTTCGTTCAGGTTGATGCTGCCGTATTCATAGAGGAAGAAGCGCTTCCCACGGCGGTACTTTTGACCATTTTCCGGATTGATTAGAAGCGTATTACTGCTCGGTTGGTTGAGGAAGCATTGCGGCATGCTGTAGATGTGGCTGGTGGCCAGGTGGATGTTAGTGGCGGACGATCGGATCTCGAGTTGACGACTGAGGTGTTCGGCGAGTTGGTATACGCCTCCTTGATGGACGAAGCCGTAGAACAGTGTTAAGGCGATGTTGGTTGAGTACCAGACTCGTAGAAGATACCGAGAGCTGACGCGAGTGCATAGGAAGTGGTTGTACAGGAAGCCTTTAAGATAAGTACGCTCTCGGAAAGGGTAAGATGAGCAGAATCCGGTTTTCAGCTTGGGAGCATGAAGGAGGATTAGTGGAAGCGTGATCGGGAGCAAGAATCTCGGTTCCTGGTGGTTAAAGAAGGATAGCATGACGATGGGGAAGAAAATTGCGGAAAGCATAAGTCCGACGAAGGATTGCGCTCGCGGGAGGCTAGTGTATTCGTTGGAAGCGAGGCGGTGCAGCATGACCATAAAAGAAAGTACGGCGATAACTCCCAGGATATTATACAGGATGGGAATGTTGACCATCAAGTGCAGATAGTAGGGATGAACTCCGTGTTTCTCTGTGTTCTCCGGATTGATGTTGTATCGAATGAAATTCAATGGAGTCACGACGAAATTATTGATACTGATGTCCAGTCGTTCCACTTCCGCCGGAGTTATATATCCATAGTAGAACGAATCAACTAGGATGAAGAATACAAGCGCTGGAATCGACGCAATCACAAACGTTATTATTCTCACGTTGAAATCCGCAAACGACACCGTCCTGGTTCCCATTCCCCGCAGCAACCAATGGAACACCAGTGGCAAACCGAAGAGAAAAAACGTAGGCCTATTGAAGACGCCTGCGACGCAAAGCGTCGCCATCAGAACGCACTTATTCAGCGAATGCGACGGAAGGGACATCTTCAACTTGTACAGCTTCACCTTCTCCACGGTGTTCTTCGCCTTGAGATACTTTTCCTCCAAAAACTCCTTCTGGTAAATTACCGTATTCGAATGGATCATACAATCGCTCACAATGTACAACATCAACGAACAAAGTGCCATCTCAATGCAATTTGTAAACGTCCTCGTCGAATAGACCAACATAACATACGAACTGGCCAGCGTCATCAACCGGAACTGACTCTGCAGCCCATAAGCTTGGCAAACCTTCTGCAAGCTCCAATCATTCACGAACGAAAGCATCACCATCAGAAAGCGGGGAAACACCAACGTCACATAGCTTCCCCGGAGGTTTACATCGAACAGGAACTTTGTATACATCGACAGGAACCGAAGAAAGCTGAACGGCAGCTTCATTCCAAAGAACGGAATCGCCATCGACCGGATCGGAAAGGTGCTGTTAAATTCCCAGGTACGGGTCACTTCCAGGCCGTATTCGTCCCCTGGAAAGAATATCAGTTTTAAAATTCCAACATAATACCCTGGACGAATTTTCTTAAACCACCAACCGGTAACGACTTCAACGGATTGGAAAAACTCATCCGGATGGATGTAGCCCACCTGCGGGATGAAAACCATCGCCACCCGGAGAAAGCACAGAATATAGTAGGACACTAGGGACGCATTTTTGGATTTGATCGATTTGGAATCCATCCTCGATTCACTTAAATGATATGAACTTTAATTTTCTTCAGAGAAAACTCAAATATTGATCGGCGAGAGCGGTTTGTTTTGGTTTTTTGTTCATCGTTCGGCTCGGCACTGTTTTGACAACGAGAACTGTCAGTCAGAGCGAGCGGCGTCGGTTTTCGTCAAGTGGGGTGGCTGGGTGGAAAATTCTTTCGTTCAGTTTTATGCTAGCGGTATGTAATATTCACGGTCGTTTAGGCTTAATCAAAATTGAGTCGAGTTGACTCAATATCGGTCAAGGTTAATTTGCTCAAAAGTGAGTTGAGTATTCCGGCCTTTTCCAGGAAATAGTTCAAGATCAATCAAAGTTTCACTCACTCTATTAGTATGCTACAAGACTGAGTTACATTTTCATGGATTTCCTCATATTCGAGACGTTTCTTCTGGTTGTCCCCTGGGGTTTTCACGGCTTTTGCCCAGAAAATAGATGCCGACTTGACACAATTTTAAGTTAGACTAAACAACCGTCTAATAAAATCGAAGGGATGTCTGCGCTGACTACGACTAGTGATGTCCGACTATTTTTCAATGAATCGATTTATAGCTAATAAATAAATTATTTCAATAAGTTTCCATTGATCGATTCGATTAATCAGCGTGTATTATAAGTGCAAACCTTTAAATCGATTTATCTCCGTAAATATAGCTCTAATCGCGATTTGAGGGGTGTTTAGATGATCGAAATTCGACCTTTATTTGTCGGCTGGTGGGTCTTCCAAACCTTTAAATCGATATATCTTGTAGCGTGCAAAATGCGGCTAACGGTTTTCCGTCTTCTGGATCGTTCCCTGGCTCGATAAACGGACGGCTTAAGCGCCACCTCCAGGGAGGACCGTCCGTCGAGTCTTGTTTGCCCGGCTAGAAACCCGACCTCAGGGCGGGTTTGTTCAATCAGAACCAAAATTTAAGTTGAAACGATACAGAAGACTCAAACGGTACGATGGATCGAGATTCTCCACACAAAGAGGTCGCCTCAATCGCGACAAGAGAATAGTTGATGCTACTGGTCGTTCTACCTACTCACGAAAACAACACTCACCAGTATCATCACCGGAGGAACTCACTTATTCAAAAATCCCCGCCGATCGAGACACGTGAGTGGAGAGACTGATTTCCCAGGCAGTCTAACCTGGCGTACAAGAACATAAACACAAAAAAAGTAGAACGACGCGAAATGTGAGAATTCTCGAAACCAAAAATAAGTTACATGGGAAACTTTTACATTTAACGGAAAAACATTTATTGGGGTAAACTACTATAAATATTTAGATAAGTTTATTTTATTGCATAACCTAGGTTTTCATCATTCGTGTTTCTGCCTCTCTAGTTTCCCTACTGTGTGCGGATTTTGATCTAGTGATCGCTAGCTAGCTTTGCTCATCGAGCTCTTCTTTCGTGGAGTGTGTGTGTGTGGTGTCGTTAACGCATGCGCATGGTTAAATAATTGTTGGTTTACTCACGGTACCGAAATAGCTGCCTGATGAATTGGTCGGCAAAGCAGATACCGGCTGATTTGCGGCGGTATTGTGGCTATCGCCCGAAATGCGGCGATTGGCGATGATGCTGCGGAAATTCCCAGTCGATGGATGGTCTCGAAGCTGGTACTGAACTCGCGCCGAAATGGATTGGCGCTGTAGACGACGTTGGGGACGTCGGTGTTTTTTACGTGTTGACCACGTGTGGCGGAAATGGCGAAATGACCGCTCTGTCGAAACGGTTTGTTTCCTTCCGGCTTTCCCCTCAAACCGGGACTTTTGACGCCGAAGCGTGGGGTCGAGAGTCGCGTTTTTACTCGAGATGCGGTGTGCCGAGCTTCGGCCGTATATCGCTAGAAGCGAATCCTATATAAAAAGCCGTCGAACGGCTGTTCGACGCGTTAACAATAAAATTTCCACACTAAACAATTATCCACGAATTACCTTTTCTCTACACGTACGCACACACAAAAATTGACCGCACGTCAACTTTGACCTAACTGCTGAACTTTAGGCTACACGAAGGAAACAAAAAGTAACATTAAATTCGATCACTAGACTTCTCACATTTTTTATAGGTACCAATTAAAACACACCGCGACACAAGAAAACTATTTCACGCACTCTCGCCTCTTCCACGGTCCAGGTCAAAATGGACGAGTGGACGTTCCGAAAACCCTCAGATCAAATCGTGATCATAGTCTTCGTGGCCGGAAGTACGTCAATTACCGAAGTAATTAACGACCTTTTCAAACGACAAGTCTCATCAACTACGATCTTGAGCCGATTGAACACCCTATCTCTTTCTCGCTCATACCGTTTGATTAAACTGTCTCGCTTCATTCTAATTCTGGCTCGATTGATTTTTTTACGAGAGAGAATGTTCGGATTCGAACCTTGGACTTTACGACGAGTCTCACAAACCAGAGAACGTTTCCAGTGGCCGATAAAATGAATTTGGAAGGCAGCTTGTATGCAAGCGTTACGTTTTTATGCGGATTTACAATAAGTTTCATTTGTAATGGTGATTTCAATTTAATTTAAGTGAGCATGTAGTTATTATGTAATGAATATAAATAATAAATACATAACGTGAACGATAATTATTAATGGAATTCAAAAATACATGGCAGAACAAAATATAATTCAAATAAATACATGGAAATCCTTAAATAAGTTAAATTATATTTACATAAAAGTGACCATGCTACAATCTCCGTAAATATAGGTCGATACGCGATTTGAGGGGTGTTTAGATGATCGAAATTTGCATACCCGGATTACCCATTATAAAATATTTCATAAGCCATTATTTGTCGGCTGGTGGGTCTTCCAAACCCTTAAATCGATTTATCTCCTTAAACATAGCTCTAATCGCGATTTTAGGGGTGTTTAGATGGTCGAAATTTCCATACCCGGATTTCCCAGTATAAATTATTTCATAAAACTTTATTTGTCGGCTGGTGGGTCTTCCAAACCTTTAAATCGATTTATCTCCCTAAATATAGCTCTAATCGCGATTTGAGGGGTGTTTAGATGATCGAAATTTTCATACTCGGATTTCCCAGTATAAAATATTTGAGGGGTGCTAAGGTGATCAAAATTTTCAAACCCGGATTTCTCAGTATAAAATATTTCATAAACCTTTATTTGTCGGCTGGTGGGTCTTCCAAACCTTTAAATCGATTTATCTCCGTAAACATAGCTCCGATTTTAATTTGAGGGGTGTTTAGATGATCTAAATTTTCATACCCGGATTTCCGATTAAAAAATATTTCCTAAACCTTTATTTGTCGGCTGGTAGGCCTTCCAAACCTTTAAATCGATTTATCTCCGTAAATATAGCTCGAATCACGATTTGAGGGGTGCTTAGGTGATCGAAATTTTCATACTCGGATTTCCCAGTATAAAATATTTAGTAAATTTAGCTCTAATCGCGATTTGAAGGGTGTTTAGATGATCGAAATTTTCATACCCGGATTTCCCAGTATAAAATATTTCATAAACCTTTATTTGTCGGCTGGTGGGTCATCCAAACCTTTAAATCGATTTATCTCCCTAAATATAGCTCTAATCGCGATTTGAGGGGTGTTTAGATGATCGAAATTTTCATATCCGGATTTCCCAGTCTAAAATATTTCATAAACCTTTATTTGTCGGCTGGTGGGTCTTCCAAAACTTTAAATCAATTTATCTCCGTAAATATAACTCTAATCGCGATTTGAGGGGTGTTTAGATGATCGAAATTTTCATACCCGGATTTCCCAGTATAAATTATTTCATAAACCTTTATTTGTCGGCTGGTGGGTCTTTCAAACCTTTGAATCCAGATAGTATGCAAGCTCTATACAGATAGACAGAGTGCTAAGACGTGTGGAATTCGGATTGTTTTTCGGAGTGTTTATAGCCACCGGGCTGTAATTATTCAAAGTTCAGTTAGTTACTGAAAGTGTTTAATGGCACGAGAAAGTGAAGTTTACTTTTGCCAAGATTGTGGAAGACAGAGTGAACTTATTAAAAATTGAGTAAACAAGATCATCTGAAGGAAAGTGGATTACTGTTTGACATTCCTTTAGCTTGCGTGGAATAAGCCGGCTAGCGCAAGCAAGATTGCATGCAACATCGCTTGCAAACAAAACTTGCTCCAACCGTAGCTAGCTGCCAGTGAAAGCTCCTCACAAACGCATTGCTCTATTGTCAAGAGCAGTGTCTATCGTTAGGCGTGTGGAGAACGAATCTACTTGTTCGATATTGAACTTACCTGGACCTTTGGACGTGTTGGGTTAAAACGTCCCTATCACAACTGGACCTTAAACGCTTGGTTGAGATAGTACTAGGAGAAAGCGTAGTCGTCTCCCACTTCGGTGGGGCCGCAAAACTGTCCACCTGGACCTTAACCCTTGGGTGGTTCAGATAGAAGGTGAAAGGGTAGTCGTTACTAGTCTAGGCTAGGGCGCAAGTTGGGAAACAGTTTGAACCAGCGGTTAAAATACAAAACGATTCTGAGCGTTGCACACGGATCCTGAACCTCCTGTGCTCCCTGGCCTCATGGCTACAGCACTTTCCGCACCGGGGGACCCCCTCTTGGGTGATCCACCAGACGACAATAATGAGCAGCATAGTAACGAAAATACCCGCACTGTACCAGCGTGGATGGACCGCCTTGGCTTGCATGGAGAACGTTTAATTCTACAAATGTCTGCTGTTGGCGAAAATTCAAAACTACCTGTCCCGTTCATCATCGGAAAGTCCATTGAAGATGTATGTGGAGGAAAAATCGAATCAGCAAGCACAGAGGACAAAGGAAGGAAGTACGTGCTTAGAACCAGAAGCATTCAGCAAGCGAAACAGTTAATCAACATGAAGAAACTAATCGACGGCACAGAGGTTGTAGTAGAGCTCCATCCCACTCTAAGCAGGTGTCGCTGTGTTGTGAGCTGCCACGAGGTTGTGGAAATGACGGAACAAGATCTACTAGCGGAGCTTAAAGATCAAGGAGTAGTTGAAGTTCGAAGAATATCTCGACTAGAAGGGAAGAAAAAAATCAACACACCAACACTGATACTTACCATTGGACGAACCGTTGCTCCTAAGTATGTCTACTTTAACCCATTACGATTACCAACGAGATTGTACTACCCGAACCCGATGATTTGCTACAATTGTTGTAACTATGTCCATTGTTATTATTGTTTATTGAAAAATTCAACTGACAAATACTGTCTAAATGAATAAAACTTAAACTAAATAGTTACGGTCAACGGTACGGAAAAGGCCAAGTAGCCGATGACGAAACACGTCAGCTGATACATTGAAGTCGAACATATAAAAAAAGTTGTTGAATTGCCGGCTGATTGCTCGAATTGGCTCGTGTTGTGTATAATTCCGGCTCCGTGGTTCCAAAAACAGAAAGTCGCGTTGACGAAGAGACCTCTCAGGGGCATACATATTTAGTTGTGACAGCAGTGTTGGGCAGTCAATGTCACCTGTAAGCAGCTTTCCGGCGAACATAGCTTGAGCGACCGTCCATCTCACCTCTAATGGCTCGATTCCCAGGAGACGGCAACGCTCCTCGTACGGTGGCAAGTTCGTTGGGTCACGCCAGTTGAGGAAACGAAGAGCATATCTCACAAACTTGCGTTGAACGGATTCAATTCTAGTGATCCAGCTAGCATGGAAAGGGCACCAAACAACTGAACTTGACTCCAATAAGGATCGCACAAGCGAGCAGTAAAGTGACCTGAGACATAGCGGGTCACGAAACTCGTCGGCAATTTTGAAAATAAAGCCCAATTGTCGATTAGCTCTGGAGATGATGTCATTGTAGTAGATTCTGAAAGTGAGTCTGCAGTCCAAGGTAACGCCGAGATCCTTTATGTGCTCTACACGAGCAAGACAGCGTCCGTAGAGAACATAGTCAAACATGATTGGTTCAATTTTTCGGTGATATGAAATAATGTTACATTTTTCTATGCTTAGACTCATCAAATTTCTTGAGCACCAGTCAGCAAAAATACCTAACATATTCTGGAGATCCCAGCAGTCCGAGAGGCTTTTAATAATTTTGTAGATTTTCGTATCGTCTGCATAGAAAACGCGGCATCCAAATGGTATCAGCAAGGCGACATCGTTTAAAAAGATCGAAAATAGTAGCGGGACTCCCGAGTTGTTTGAGAAAACATCCGATTCCGACGCGCCAATCTTGACATGTACATAGCGATTCACCAAGTAAGATCTGAACCAATCCACAGCAGTTGACGAGATGCCAAGTATCTCCAGCTTGGCCAGCAGGATATTATGGTCCACCGTGTCAAATGCAGCTTTTAGATCCATATACGCAGTATCGACTTGCCATCCTGAATCCATGCATCGCAGACAGTTAGAAGTGAACTGCACCAGGTTCGTGGACACGGAGCGCTTCGTTTAAAACCGTGTTGTTCTGTATCGATATAATTTTTGCAGCGTGCGAACAGAGCACCATTTATGATAATCTCGAACAGTTTTGAGCAGGCACACAGGGAGGTGATTCCACGATAATTTATGACATTCCGTTTATCTCCTTTTTTGTGCACTGGGAACAGATAAGAAAGTTTCCAGCGGCAGGGGAACTCACATTGCTGAACCGAGAGATTGAATAGCCTCGCAAGTGGAAGGCAGAGATTGGCTACACAACGTTTTAGAACTGATGACGGAATGCCGTCAGGTCCAGAGGCAAACGATGGCTTCAGTCTGCGTGTTGCGGCTATCACCATGTCTTCTGAAATGCGCGGAATAACGAAACTAAACACATCACGTGGCATCCCAACAGCAGCATCCAGCACTTGTGTTGGCGAAGCGGAGAAATCGTTGAACACTTGCTTGAAATGACGAGCAAACAAGTCGCATTTTTCTCTTTCACTATTAGCCGAGTCATTCCCGAGAAACATGGAACAAGGCAATCCGGATTCCTTCCGTTTTGAGTTGACAAACGACCAAAAACTTTTCGGATACGTCGATTGTAGAGAAAACGATTGTAATTTCGATAACTACGACTCGCAAAATTGAACAGTCGTTTGTAGTACGGCGAGCGAGAGTTACAATACTTTCGGAGGGCGGCAGAGCGTTGACGTTTTAGCACGCGTAGGCGTGGGTTAGACCATGCAGGCTTTAGCGGAGGTCTTCGAGCTGGGACAATGCGGAAAATAGCATCTTCCAGTGCTGCACTGAAAAAATCCACTGCATCATTCACGCTAGCGGCAGTTTCGATAAATTGCCAATCAATTTCCGCAAGCGCATTGTTCAATGCAACATAATCGGCCCGGCGAAAGTCCAAAGAGTAGCACTCAGATGACGGCGTAAAAAGAATCGGCGCAGGTAAACTAAATGACACGACGAGAGCGGGATGATCGGCATCTAGATCAATCAGTGGCTCGACGGGCAAGGAAACAGAAGTGCCCGGTAGTGCGGAATCATTTGCCAGGACAAGATCTAGCAAACGTCCATTTCGGTTCGGAAAAGTATTCACTTGTGTGAACCCGTAAAAGTTAAAACCGTCCAAAAGAGCACAGCAAGCAACCGGCATATGCGAAAGCAGTGGATCAATTAATGGTGTGCCACTGTATGTAAAGCGCCACTGTAGACCAGCTTGATTGTAGTCACCAAATACGAAAGCGGGAGAGCAGGGACTTAATTGTGACGAAATTGACCCTAACGATTCCACATGCTCACGGATGATCGTGCAGTCGTTTTTGCGGTCGGGAGGCAGGTAGATTGCGCCTACACTAAGCTTGCTTTGTGGAAGTTCTACGACAATCCACAGCTGTTCCAGTTGACTGGAAATGGGTGACGTACTTACGTAGCTGGCTAGTCTAGTAGATACTGCAATCAGGACTACGCCACCGCGCGATTTTTGACTGTTTAGGGCAGACCGGTCAGTTCTAAAGACGGAATAGAGTGACCCGAAAAGTTGCGATGAGTAAATTCGGTCGTCCAGCCACGTTTCCGTCAGCACAATCAAATCATATTTGGCCTCCGCAACAGCCAGGAAAAACGAGTCGATTTTAGTCCTCAGCCCACGCACGTTTTGGTAGTAAATCCGGAGACCATTCGAGGAGCAATCACGGGCACTAGAAATCGAAAGGACATCAGGTACCGAAAGTTCGGAATCACTAACATACTCGCCTGAGGTTGCAGGCCGGAAGCCCCCGATACCATCACCGACCACAGGACCGGGACGATGACGATGGCGGATGTCTGCAGCAAGCGCGACTGGGTCGGGAGGTTCGGAAGCTTCCTCAGTGCCTGTTTTAGGGTGTCCCGGATCCGAGGAAGAGCAGGTGGCGGCATAAACCTGCTGGTAGTTGGCAGGACGGATGCATGGACATGATGTGGCTAGTGTGGAGATCGCAGAACCGGAAACACAGCTAGAAGTTGAAGCGGTATCAGGCAAAGGAGAAGCTGAATCGTCAATATACTTGCCAGTAATAGCTGGTTGGAAGACCCCCGACCTACATCTACACTCAGGGCCAAGACGACTATGCAGAGCGCTGGCTGGAATAAGCGCGACTGATGCAGAGAAATCAGGGGCTTCCACAGTACTATCCACGATGCGTCTCGGTGGTGATGGTGGTGGTCCATAAGCAATAAAGGTAGCAGCATTATTCTTGGAAATCGTGTAAACATCATGAAGCGTTGCACTGGAACACGGAAACTGATCAGGCAAATGACTGTAACTAATGTATGCATACTTGCCTGACGACGATGCTCGGGAGACCGCACCACCGAACTCGACCGTAGGGCCAGAACGACTCTGATGGCAGGAAATAGAACGGCTTTGATTGCGGGAAACAGCTAGCGCGACTGGATCGAGTGGTTCGAGGTCTCCCATAATGCGACAGGCAGTGCGTTTTGGTCTACAGCGCTCCAATTCACAACGCAAAATCCAATTCTGAATCAGCAGACTGGGTCTAGTCCGGAAATGGGAGTTGAGAACTCGGAAGGTCCCGGAATAGGAGAGATCGTGATGGCAGGCGTGTTCAAACGAGGCAACCACATGTTTTTTGAACCGTCTTCAAATTCACGGAACAAAATTCCTTTCGGCCATGTATCCGATCTAAGAGCAGCTTCGCGTAGTTTGGGATCCATTCCGACTTTGTACGAGATGAAGCTCATACGGCTGATGTCGGATCCTGTTTTGACTAGTGGCACAACCTTAATCGGATCTTCACACTGTACACAACCTTTGACCAGCTTCTCGATTGATTCAGATTTCACGCTAGGATGAATACGAGAAAGGTACAGCCAAAACAGCTCGCTGGGTTCAGGGACAGTAAGGACCTCGGTAAAGGCAATGTCGCCTGTTACTGCTTTAGAACCACCAACAAGTGGTTTGCTAGTGAGCGAGCCTTCATCGCGGCGCCATTTTAATGGCGGTTGACGCATGAAATCGGAGTTTGTCGGAGTTGTCAATGCGATTCGTTTCGATAGCTGAGCGATCTGCTGTTCTTGCTTAGCCATTTCCTTCCTAAGCTCAGCGTGTGAGATTTCCTGTCTCTCGGTGATAGAATTAATCACACTGCCAAACGACGTGACGGCAGTTTTGAACCGAGCACATTTCATCAGCTTGGCGCACTCGTTACACATCCAAAACAGGTTCGGGCTAGTGTGGACAATATTCAAAAAAGCCTTATTCAGCTTTGTGCCGCCGCACTTTACGTGAATCATCCTGTCGCAAAAAGCCATGCAGGAGATGGATTCTTCATCGCCTTTAACTGGTTTAGCGCATTGGTCACAGGCGGAAGTCATGCTGACTCAGTTTCCAAAAGTGATTTAGAAACAGCGGTGGAGATGCTCTAATACGCAAAGAGGAATTGGATTCTGAAGATCGCCCAATGCTAGTCTGATATCGACAATAACACAACAGTATACACTACAATATGTCCGATTGAATGACTTTTTCACTGTTTTCACAACACAAAATATGCTCTAATTAGACGATTATTGCAACGAACTGCACTTTCCACTAACAACCAGTACAATATTACAGGTATACCGAACGGAAAAAAACGAATAACGATAGCCCGTGTGATAAAAAATCGACAAATTTAGCAGTGCACAATCACGACGATGTGAATAACAACAACTGTCAATACGTGCCAAACCAAAACCAAAACCAATACCAAAACCACCCAAAACCAAGTGCTCAAACACTGCAGTCTGTAAAAATTGCTCTGGAGTACATCCAGAAGGACTCGATGACTGCGATCAGGATCCGTTCTGTATGAACTGCCAAGGAAACCATCAACCAATCAGCAGAAAGTGCAGCAAGTATGTTAAGGAGCAAAAGATCATCAAAATGAAAGTGGAAACGGGAATGTCATTCGCAGAGGCCAGGAAGGAATATGAGAAACTAAACGGGGAAAATACATACGCTGGAGTGAGCGGTGCACAGGACCGGCTTGAACGTATCACAAAAGAAAACGAAGTGGAAATGTTAAAAGCGGAAATCATCAAGCTAAAGTAAGCTGCAAAGGAAACCGAAAAAGACAGGGAAATCCAAAGGCTACGACGTGAAGTAGAGCAAATGAGAACCATCATTGCGGAATTCCAAATCGAGCGATAACTAAACAAAAAATGGGGATATCCGAGGACGAAGAAGACGCTAACATGACAGAAGCTGATCAAGGACACGAAGAAGACATAATACAAGCGACACCTAGTAACAATAAAAACAACGAAGAAGGTAATGAAGCAGCCAGAAGACGCAGGAACGAACGTAAGAAGCAAAACTCGGAAGTAACAGCCATACGATCCCGGAGCTCATCTCGAATTGGCCAACCCGAGAAACAAAACAAAGAGAATGCCAAAAGTAATGGTGACCAACAAAGGACTAGGAGAGAAAGACCACCAAAACTGAAAAATGTCTAGAAACATAAATTCAACAAATATGAAAACGTTGAATAATGACATTGGCAACGAACACGGATACGAATATCGGAATAATCAACAACATAACACAATGGACAGTAGAAATCTCACAAACGCAATGGATATCCCAATCTCATCACAAGGACCACGCAACACCGCAGGTTGGTTGGGGCAGTGCGAAGAGAAAGTAGCCTCCCCGCTTCTCCTTGGAGAAGAGGACGATTCGGGGGACGGGAGCGAGGACGTTACAGCCCAACCTGTGCTCTGTCAGTCGCCTCGACGTTCTGCCAACAAAACGGTACCAGCCGAGAACCACCCGATCGCAATCTCATGGAACATCCAAGGACTAAGGACTAGCAAACCTGATCTGGACATACTTATAAAAGAGAAGCAACCAGCCATCATTTGCTTGCAGGAGAGCATGTGTTCAGCACGGAAACCACCAGCCATCAATGGTTACAGAATATTTCACAGACAACGAGAAGGAGGCAGACGAGCAGCAGGAGGAGTACTAACGGCGGTCAAAACTGGAATCGACGCTGAAGAAATCCAATTCGACACAAATCTGGAAGTAATAATAGTAAAGGTAGGTCCCCCACTCAATGTTCGTGTCGTAATTGTTTACTTGCCACCCAGAGAAGAAATCTCCACCAGGGATCTTTCGGACATAATCACCCAGACACCTAACTCAGTTCTATTAGTGGGAGATTTGAATGCCCATCATACTATTTGGGGATCCAGGGATATATCTTCGCGAGGACGAATCGTTATGGAGTTTATCGAAGAGAACGGCTTAGCAGTACTGAATACCGGAGAACCAACGCATGTGAACCATTCGAACGGATCATTTTCCTGCATCGATGTTGCAATCAGTTCCACGGACCTTGCAGGACAATTGGAGTGGACCGTATCCGAGGATTCCCATGGCAGTGATCACTCCCCGACCTTTATAGCTTTTCCAGGAACTACAAGGCCACGGAAAACCTTTCCTAGGTGGAAAATAGAAGAAGCCGACTGGACGTCATATCAGACTGACATCAAATTTGAACGAAAATACGGTGCGGAGGAGCAAATACAAGAGATTACTCGGGCAATCCTTAAATCAGCAGAAAGGTTCATCCCAAAAACAAAAGGATTCTTAGGAAAGAAATGTGTTCCATGGTGGAAGGAAGAAGTGGCTGCAGCTATAAAAAACCGAAGGAAGGCTCTAAGAAAATTAAAATCGTCGAGTTCCGGATTGGAGGAGAAAGAACAACTCGCCAAGCAGTTTCGTGAGGCTAGAGAAGCAGCTCGTGATGTTGTATTCAATGCAAAAAAGAAGAGCTGGGTAGCATTAGCTGATACTTTCACGGTGCAAACCCCAGTAAAAGAAATGTGGAGCAAATATCGACTAATACAAGGGAAAAATAAAAACGAGATGGTCAACTCAATAGTGTGCGATGGCGAAACAG
The DNA here is from genome assembly GCF_037179485.1 of Ochlerotatus camptorhynchus. Lineage (NCBI taxonomy): Eukaryota > Metazoa > Arthropoda > Insecta > Diptera > Culicidae > Ochlerotatus > Ochlerotatus camptorhynchus. The sequence goes on along the minus strand of NW_027040732.1, from coordinate 673,601 downwards.
TAATAGATGATAACGGTATAGCAAATTGTCTTGGAGATAGCTTCCAAGCTATATCTAGTAACGAAGCTTATGGTACGAGGTTCACAGAGTGGAAAGAAGCAGCGGAAGCAGAGGAGTTTCAAATCGACGAGGAAAATGATTCTGAATATAATCAAACATTTCAGTATCACGAGCTAAAAGAAGCCCTCGAAGGCCTACAGGGTTCGTCGCCTGGACCGGATGGAGTGCACTACGCGATGATTGCTAATCTACCAATAGATTGCAAGACTCAGTTACTCGAAGCATACAATAGATTATGGGTTGAGGGTATGTTTCCTATAGAGTGGACACGTTCCATTGTGGTTCCTTTATATAAAGGAAAAGGAGAACGGGTCAATCCACGAAACTATCGCCCAATATACTTAAACAGTTGCGTCGGAAAAGTATTCGAACGAATGGTTAATAATCGCTTGGTGCACGTTCTGGAGTCTAATGAACTCTTGAGTAAGCACCAGTATGCGTTTAGAAAAGGTAGAACAACCGTCGATCATTTAGCTGTACTCGAGGAAACTATCAGGGAGTCACTAAATAAGAAACAATATGCACAGGTTGTGTTTTTGGATGTAACAAAGGCTTACGATACGACTTGGAGGAGACTTATACTGCAGAGACTGAAAGATTGAAAAATTGATGGATCTATGTTACGGTTCCTGCATAAAATGCTGGAAAGAAGAACGTTCAACGTGCTGGTAAATGGCACACTTTCAAACGAAAAGAGCATGGAGACGGGATTATGCCAGGGCTCAATTCTCAGTGTAACACTGTTCCTAATCGCGATCGATACAATCATGCAATACTTACCACCAGATGTAAAATGCCTTCTTTACGCAGATGACGTGATCCTCATTGCAACTGGAGAAAACTCTGAAAGCATCAGAGATACACTTCAAGCAGCGCTAACGAAGATCGAAGATTGGCAGTACCAAACAGGATATACAATATCTGCAGAGAAGAGCGCAACGGTAGTTTTTCGTAATCCGCGTTCACGTAAACCCCGTCTTTCAGGAACACTGCACCTGAACGGAATCGGTATCCCTCTTAACACAAGCCACAAATGTTTGGGAATTACACTGGATTGCTTCATGAAATTTCGAAAACACGCTGAAGAAGTGAAAGCTGTCTGTCAACAAAGAATCAACTTCATTCGTAGCATTGCTGCTAGGGCTTGGGGCGGTGATAGGAACACTCTACTTAAAATATATCGCGCTACTGTTTTAGAAAAAAATACTTTACGCTGCTCCAATATTGTAAGGACTAGATGAAAGTGCTTTGAAGTACCTTGAAACGACGCATAATTCGGGACTTAGAGCATTGACTGGAGCTTTTAGGACGAGCCCCGTCGTTAGCTTACAAGTAGAGACGGGAATACCGGATTTGAGAACATTACTAGAAGAGCGGCCGGCAATTTTCGTTGCACGCAAAGCAGGATTGAGTGGATATCACGAAGTTCACAATGAAGAAAACAACAGTGAGAGTTCTTCAAATGCCTCGAGCGGCGAGGACGATAGCTCTGGCGAAATTTGGGGATCTGAACCGGCTAGGGAAGCGAATACCGTGACTATCAGGTGAACCAGAGTACTTCAAGAACTGAACTTGGTATTACCACCAACGAAGACTTTCACTCGAGCAAAATGTCCACCCTGGGAAAGGAAACCGATTCGGGTTGACAAAAGTTTACATTTGCTTTGTAAACAAGGGACGAGCTATACAGAACTGCAGCGAACATTTGGAAAAATGAAGAACACCAAGTACAGAATCCACACGCCGAAATACACGGATGGATCAAAAAAGGACGGAAGATGCGGGTTTAGTGTAGTGGTCAGGGATACAATACTAAGGAAACGAGTGAATGACATTAGTAGTATATTTAGTGCCGAAAGTATAGCGATTAAGGAAGCCTTAAGCTGGGTGGCAAGCCAAGAGCGAGTGGGGGCCTACATTATATGCACGGATTCGCTGAGTGTGGTATCTGCGTTGGAAAATCGAAGAATTAAAAACCATTGGAAAGATGAAGTAACTATGATAAACAATCAAATCAGATGCAGTGGAACAGAAGTAGTGGTGTGCTGGGTTCCCAGTCACATAGGGATAGCTGGGAATGAGAGAGCAGATAAAGAAGCCAAAAAAGCATTAGAAGCAACCCATGTAGACATCGAAAGCGTTGACTTCAAAGAATCGAAAACATTGATAAAGAAACATACAAACCACAAATGGCAAGTTGAATGGACATCGACCAGTAATAACAAGCTGCGAGAAGTAAAGCATAGCGTAAAACCTTACAAGCGAGCGGTAGGAACAACGAGAAAAGAAAGCGTTATTCTAGCACGACTAAGAATAGGGCACACCTTACTAACACATAAATACCTACTAGACAAGGAAGATCCTCCCGTATGTAGATTTTGTAATAGCCATTTAACTGTTAAACATATCTTTGTGGACTGTATCGAGTTAGGAAGGGAGCGGAAAAAAGCAGGGCTAACGGACAACTTAAAAGAATCTCTTGCGGATGATGAGGAAACGGCCAAAAAAGTGTTGAAATTTCTTGAGGAATAACAGCTTTTAAACACAATCTGAGAGAGGTTAAAATCAAAAACAAAAATGTAATTAAACATCCAGTTTTAAAGGACCCAAATGACAACTGTTAAAAGGTCAAAAAAAAAAATAAATAAAACATTTGAATCGATTTATCTCCGTAAATATAGCAACACCACTAGCAAGAGTATTCAACCTATCTTTGGATACTGGTGTATTCCCAAACTGCTGGAAGCAGTCGTATGTTTTCCCAGTTTTCAAGAAAGGCTGCGAGCGGATTGTTTCGAACTATCGGGGCATAGCTGCGTTGAGCGCCACTTCTAAGCTGTTTGAGGTGATCGTTCTGCATAAGCTGGTTCAGAACTACGCACACTACATTTCGATTGATCAGCACGGATTTATGCCTAACCGTTCGACGACAACTAATTTGACTTGTTTCACTTCGTTCGTGATCCGCCAAATAGAAAATGGTCAACAAGTAGACGCTATTTACACAGACTTATCCGCGGCGTTTGATAAAATGAATCATCAAATCGCAGTTGCTAAATTCGACAAGCTGGGAATGAACAGTAACTTGCTTTCCTGGCTTCGATCCTACCTAACCGGTCGAATTATGTTCGTCAAAATTGGAGACCACGTTTCCCCCTCCTTTCCGGTTTGGTCCGGTGTTCCCCAAGGAAGTCACTTGGGGCCGTTTCTATTCTTGCTGTATATGAACGATGTCAATTTCATCTTGAAATGCCTAAAACTCTCGTATGCCGATGACCTGAAGCTTTACTACACGATTAAGCAACCACAAGACGCGTTTTTTCTGCAACAACAACTGGAAGCCTTCGCTGAATGGTGTCATATTAATCGAATGTCGCTGAACGTGTCCAAATGTTCGGTTATTTCATTTGGCCGCAAGCAATCACTCTTCCATTTTAGCTATGCTTTGGGAGGCGTGAATCTACAACGTGATTCGACAGTCAAGGACCTGGGGATTCTGGTTGATACAAAATTAACCTTCAACGATCACGTCGCGTACGTTGTGTCTAAAGCGTCATCGCAACTAGGATTTTTATTTCGCTTTGCAAAAAAGTTCAAGGACGTTTACTGCCTAAAAGCTTTATATTGCTCAATTGTGCGCCCTATCTTGGAGTATTCGTCTATCGTCTGGTCTCCTTATTACCAGAATGAATCTCAACGCATCGAAGCTGTTCAGCGAAAATTCGTCCGGTTCGCTCTACGTCATCTTAGGTGGAGAGATCCATTCAACCTGCCCAGTTATGAAAGCCGTTGTCTACTTATAAATCTGGAATTACTAGAAGCAAGACGCAACGTGGCAAAAGCGTGCTTTGTTGGGGATCTTCTGCAAGGCAACATTGACAGTCCTACGCTGCTTAGTTTCTTGGACATCAACACACGTCGTCGCAATCTTCGGTCGCACTCGTTTATCACCATCCCTCCGGCAAGAACTAATTATGGCTTTCACGAACCTTTGCGAAGTATGTCCCGTGTATTCAACCGGTGTTATTATGTGTACGATTTAAACAAATTTTATGTTAATTTATGTTATTCGTTAGTTTTGTATTTAGTTGTAGAACAGGTGTCATTGGGGTAAACATTTTACCTGTTGACTCATAAACAATAAACAATAAATATAGCTCTAATCGCGACTTGAGGGGTGTTTAGATGATCGAAATTTTCATACCCGGATTTCCCAGTATAAAATATTTCATAAACCTTTATTTGTCGCCTGGTGGGTCTTCCAAACCTTTAAATCGATTTATCTCCGTAAATGTAGCTCTTATCGCGATTTGAGGGGTGTTTAGATGATTTCCCAGTATAAAATATTTCATAAACCTTTATTTGTCGGCTAGTGGGTCTTCTTAACCTTTAAATCGATTTATCTCCGTAAATATAGCTCTAATCGCTAGTAGCGATAAGTTCCAACTCGGATTAAATTGTAAGACCTACCTTGTTTTGGTGATCTGCAAAATGATTGCTCAGAGTCGTGTTGATTCAGTCTGATGCCAAAGCAGTCAAGAGATCAAGATTTAATCCAAGAATAATAGCGGTAGTAGCTTTCCACCGTAAATGTTATCTTCAAACTGATTGACTGTAGGATTGGATAAGCTGAGGCTTACAAGCTTTGCTATCTTGTATATCTCGAACTACATTTTTACAATTTGTCCCGTGTCTGTAACATATTCGTTATAATCTGAGATGATAAGACAGCACTGCAGAAGACTCTCATTTTATCTCGAAAAATATCCCACACCCTGTACTATCAGTGCATACGGAATCGAAGAACAAACAAATCAAACACTATCCCAAAGTCAAAAATCTGATAATGCCGGCCAACAGGTGGACAACCACAACAACCGCTTCCACCACCACCATAACGAACGAATAATAGTAGTTAATAGCGAAATGATAAAAATAGTACCCGACGAGTTGTTCTCTGTTCAAAAGGCTGTTTGTCGTTGTTTGTTTCAGTTCAGTTATTCATCGTTGCTGTTCTTCTCCAAACCTATTGAAATGTGGTCGACATCCATTGTGATATTGATCGTTTCCAGCGTAATTACCTGCTATGGACAACACTCTACGCCGATCGTTAACATCCAAGGGCTGGGAAACGTTCAGGGATCGGTTGGACATACATCATGGACGAACAGGACGATCTACAGCTTTCAAGGTATTCCGTATGGTCAAGCCCCGATTGGAGATTTGCGGTTTAGACCTACAGTGAAGGTCGGTGCCTGGAGTGGTACCAAGGATGCATCGAAGCCCGGCATTCGATGTCCGCAGCTAACTTCGGACAACGTTGACAACGAAGACTGCCTCACCTTATCAGTGTATTCCAACAGTGTAGGTTACGACATCAAGTGCTTCATATCAGAGCGATGATTAATCGGTTTGCACTTTTCAGTTAGATACCGTTCACCCGGTGATGGTGTACATTCATGGAGGTTGGTTTTTCGCGGGGGGTGCTGATGATTACAAACCGGACTTTCTTCTGGAATCGGACATAGTGTTGGTCGTGATTCAATACCGGTTGGGACCGCTCGGGTTCCTAAGTGCCATGAACGCTGATATTCCTGGAAATGTTGGAATGCTGGACGTTATAGCTGCATTGGACTGGGTTCAACAGTACATAGGGTACTTTGGTGGAAACAGCTCTCAGGTGACGATCTTTGGTGAATCTGCTGGAGCGGCTGCCGTTTCCGTAATGCTTCACAGCCCCTTGGTCCAAAGTCGCATGGTGCCTTTGTTCCAGAAAGCGATTCTTCAATCCGGATCGGTGTTTGCTCCGTGGGCTATAAGCGATGAACCTCTGGATGGAACCAACGATATCGTTAGACGCTTGGGCTGTACGGGAACCAGCATGGAACAGTGTTTTCGTGGAGCCTCCGTAAGAAGTCTCCTGGAAGCATTCGCAGCTCATCGATCGGAAACCGTTACGAACCGTGGATATCCGTATGTAGCCGGAACAGGCATTGTAGTCGGAGGTCCCTCGGAGTTGTTTCCCCAGCATCCCATAAATTACCTTGAAAGCTCCAACAAAGACATTGCCGTCATGGCTGGCACAACTTCGCAGGATGGGTTATTTCTGCTGGACGAGCTGCACCAACTGCAACCACAACTTCTCAAGTCACTGAACAGTTCCCACGAATTGCTGCACTACGTTCGCACACTGCATGGAAAGTTTGGTCATACTAATCACGATGGATCCTTGGAGGCGTATGCCCTTGGCGATAACTTCCTGATGCGAGAAATCGATCAGCTGCGATGGGAGGATCTTGTGGCAAGTTTGACTGATGTGAGATTATTAAGCATTTCAAGTTACTCAGATTGGGGTATTAATCATTGACTCATCCTATTAGATTTGCGGCAAGCATGGAATAAAGGCCCCCGTAGTGACGGAGATCCATGCCTTTTCCCGTGTGAATCCAGGCAACGTGTACCTTTACAGTTTCGACTATTCCAGTGCGTTGACGAAGAAGAACCTAAATGTGCCATTCCCGCATAAAGGAGCGGTTCACCATGCCGAAGATCTCCAGTATTTGTTCCCGAGGGAGGAGTTGAATGCGGATGATATCAAGATGGCGAAGACCATGGTTCAACTATGGACGTCGTTTGCCATTCGAGGGGTCCCCAGTGCGAAGGATGTCTCATTCTGGCCACCGGCGGATCGTAAGTGTATTGTCGGTTTCTCGGTGACAGTAAATTTTAACAGCATTTGCTACTGTTTAAGGGCTTTTTGGACCATACCTGAAGATCAACACCAAGAGTGAGCAGAGAAATAACTATCTCAACGAATTCACAGCCACTGCGGACAAGTACAGGACGTACGGAGCTGGAAGTCGAATGACCGGATCGATTGGATCAATTTTCGCTGTTGTGATTGTCGGCTTTGCGTCGAAGCTGAGTTTCTTATTTCTTGAATAATGTGAGTGTTGTATCTATAGGAATGGGACTGGGCTGTGTTTTATCGGAACAATTAATAACTAAGTTGAGTCAAATTTTGAGATGAACTTCTGTCAGAGATTTTGAGCAAATGTCGCAATAAATGCCAATTTAGGCTCTACGTAAATCAAATCCTGCTTAACAAAAGTTCTAGATGACAACAAAAATTCAAATTATTCTAAATCTGTTCACATCGTAGCTCGGACTGTATTCAAACTGAAATTTTGTGTCAGTGTAATCGTCGCTTTTCTCTGCTAAAATTAAACATGTTAATACATTGCTTTTCTTTCTCCTGCGCGTTTCTCAGTACATTGTCTTGACTAACCCATAACGTGGGTGGATAACCTTTTCGTGGTATGGTACAGGATGTCAGATCGAAATGTAACTGATAAAAAACGCAAAGCTGTTTTTTATATGTTGTTGTTTTTTATTGTTATATGTAACGAAATTATGAAAGATTTTGAGCATTAATAACTCAGCTGCCCCTGGACCAATTTCAATAATTTTATCACCAATCGATCAGAAATATTTCTACGTATCGATAACAAAGCTCTCGAGTCTTGATTTTCAACAAGAGGCTATTGAAAAGTGGTAAATGTCAAGCATTATTGTCCAAAAGCGTCTAAATAGCTAACAAATCCACCAATTGCGTACATGAAATTGATGCTTCCCCAACACAGTCACCAGAGAATCGTCTCTAGACGAAACATGTCGATGTAGCATTGCTGATTCACCAATACTATCATCAGACAGTCGTTGGTAGACGAAACAAGTCAAAGTGGCATTCGCAATGCAATTGTGTAACATTTTGCACACTCATTGCCATATTCAGAACCACACGCCCATTTGCCCTCTGTGAAACATGGCTCATTTAACATTATTTGATTGGATCGTGAGTATTCACGTGGAGGAGGGGTACTTTTGATAATCAAAAAGTGCCATTCCTTCTATAGAGTGAATCTTCCCGAATTCCCCGGTATTGAAGTTGTCGCATATCAGGCTACCATTAAAGCAGACCCCCTTCACTCTTTGGAATTTAAAGAGACAGATAACAGCGCCAAACGGTTTGTGACGAGACAACGTTGAACTGCAGCGTTGGAAGAAAACACTCACAACATGTACGAACCCACACAACTGAGCGGACAGTACAGTGCAAATCAAAACACGAAGCGGTGTCATCACTCATCGTCATCATTCAGCTTGGGCTACTTCCGTTTGCGTTTGCTTTCACCGGCGTTGACAAATACTTCCTACGCTATAAAATAGGAAAGTAATGATTAGTCCAACGTAATTTTCTGAATAGAATGCGTGTTGCATTGGCCAAAGAAGACGGCACATTTTATTACGTTTAGCAATGATTTCGATACGTTGCATTTCCAGTGGCTGGGGTGTTGGAATAATTCTTTAGAGAGAGTGAATGTTTTTCCCATATTAACTTCTATGCTTATTAAGATTATGTTGAGCACCAGCTCCGCAAATCAAGAGATTTGCATCCTACTGATACCGGTGGTATATTGGAAACTATTTCGCTCGAAAGCAAAAAATATTACAGGCATGATGCGCGCTTGGATGTGTCACTGTTTTCTAAAGTGTTTCTGTTGCGTATAAAGTGGTAATGATTCACAATCGGAGCAATCACAAACAAGTAAGAATCTTGCTATTGGAACATTGCCGCAAAAGCTCAACGCAGATGTCGCCACTGCATGATGATGATAATGTTGACAGACTGTATATAAAATTCGTGAAAATTAGCATTAAATCATAACTTTCATCAAGCCTGCGTGAAATCCTTCCAATATAACATTCGAATTGAAGAAGAAAACGTTTTTACGATCAGACTGATGCGCATCTTTGACTTTTCTAGGTGAACTTTTCAAGATATATTCATTTCATTTCACGGCCCCATCAATGCTGCATCGTAAATATGATGGTAAACAGAAGTAAATTGCTCAATTAATCAAAATAAAGATGATTTGTCATCTTGTTATCACTTTGAAGACCATCTAGCACCATTTTATAGCATGGTGCGTGTTGAGTAAATCAAGTTCCGGTGCGTTTTCCGTCGAAAATTGTGAGTATCAATATGTTTGCTTAAAAAAGGCCAAAATGAACATTTATTGGCGTCCTATACAACCAATTCTCTATTACCACCAGCATGATACAACCTTTCCTAAGTAAATTCACTTAATTTCCACTTTCATCTTAGTGAAAATCGCACATATTTACCATTTTCTGAAAAATGCAGCTGCGCAGGAGGTAACCTCTCCCTGTGGGTGCAAACTTGTTATGCATAATTTGTCATGAAAACATCTCCGATCCATACCGAAATAATAACAAATAGTTTTCAAACACGTTTTCTTACACGATTCAAGCAAAAGTTTCCACGGGAAATTATTAGTTTTTCTTTATGGACCGATTTGCCCCAAAAAGCGTCTGTTTTACTTGGAAAATTTGGAAACTATCCTCCTTCTAGTAGTTCTCACTTCGAAATGTAGGTGGCGAAAGCTTGGAAAAGGTTCACTGCAAGATGCCAATCGCAAAACGCCTTTTTAAGGCTGTGAACCATTTGCCGAGTTAATTTTAACTCATGGTTAAAAGTGACATTTCGAAAGTTATTTTCTATGTTCGAAAATCCCTGTGCTGTCGATCGACCGGTTTTCGAGAAGAACTCAGTCACAGTTGTCAAAATTTAACTTCTTGTCTGTCAGAAGTAACCACGCTCGGATAGCAGGGTTAATCGATAACTTTTCATCTGTCAAATTTTAACCAAAAGTTTAAATAATCCACCAAATGGTTCAGAGCCTAATAGAAACTAAGCGATCGATTCAACCCCTGGTGGTGAATATGAGAACGTCAAAAAGAGTGTTGTGAGCAGAATTTTTCGCCGTGAGACATTGGAAGTGGAACACTTTTTCACTTTTCCTGATAAATTAATTCATCTGAGATGGTCGAAACCTTGATCTATAGTTGAAAAATTTAATTGTGTATTATTACCGCTTTTGGTTCTTGGGTTACACTTGCTGGTTGCAGGTCTGCTGTTCGACATTTTCGAAGGACTACCAGAAAAACATGAAATTACACTAGTTTCTAGGAATGCCTAAAAGTTCAATCAAAATTTTCAGTTCACGTAACCGAAATCCCTTCTTTTTTCTACTTGTTTGACTTAGTGCAGTAGAGAAAATAAATAGAAGTACTAATTTATCTGTACAGGCATAGAGAAGAACCATCACGTGAAACAGGATCATAAATTCTCCGAAAAAAGTGTTAAGCGTCTTTCTGCTCAAGGCTAAAATTTACCAACTTGTTGAAAGAAGGTGTTTAACGAGAAAAATTAAAAAGTGCAGGAGGGGGGAGGTAGCTCATCGATTCTTCCGGTTCGCCTCCTAGCATCGTGCTATAAGGTACCAGGCGATAACCAGGGTAGTTGATCGATAGCTCGATGACGTCATTTCGTTGACGTCTGCAATGGGGAATCATCAAGTTGCCATATGGCACGGAATGAGACTATTGCATGGCTGGGTAGTCAAAGTCTTCCATTCGTTAGTCATTTCAGGTGGATTAGAACAGGTTTAGGTTTAGGGTGGGCGTTGGCCAGATTTGGATTTTTCAGATATAATCCTAAATAGGACCTAGATTATTTAATACACTAGTAACCTCAACCTCAGTCACAATGTTTCATTGTGATTAATCAACACTCAATGGGTAAAATATCAAATTTGCGGTAAATTTGAAAAAAAAGCGAACTTGGAGTGTAGAGCGCACTGCCCACTGGACGATTCTGAAGCCTGGCCAAGTGAGTGGGTTACGGTTTTATTTGATTGTACGTCATTTCCAAGTTATATAGAGATACATTCATACCATTGGCATTTTGTATTTGAGATAAGACAGAGACAGGATGCGGAGGGCCCGCTTAGGGGGAGCGTAACCCATGTTATGGCTTCCATTTAATAAATAGTTCAGATAGGCTGGAAATGATAGGTTCATGGTGAGAAAATGTACCATATGGTGTCCGTTCACTGATCAAAATTAGATTCAAATCGTCAGGCCCTGCCCTGGAATAAGAAGATTGACCGAGGGGGGTGACTCTATCTACGATGCATGAAAATTTGTGTTTTGATGTGGTAAGCTGCGCGCACGCTGAGTAGATACAAAGAAGATTGATTACGATTCTGAAGATTTTCTTCAAAAAGATTATGTACGATGCAAGTATATTAAAGAAATGAAAGAAGATTTTTCGAATATTGATTCGCTAATGTGAAATTTGTTGAGTATCTAGCATTGAGATGTAGATGTGTCGCCCCCCTCGGGATTGACGGGATTGACGATGATTTGTCAAGTTTCATTTTGCATTTGCATATAATTGTAAGCTTAGGTTTGCTTTTGTAATAGTAAGATAGATAGTTTGCCTCAATTGAAACATTGAGTTGTATAAACTTGACGAATCATACCTCTAAAATAGTAGTAGTTACAGTGCCGCATGATCTAACAACCACTGCCTGCAACTAATGTTGGCCGGCAGGGCTGATTACGGATCAAAACTAACATAACTCTAACACTGAAATGATCCCGAAACTAACGCTCATTCATTGCACTTTGAGTCATAAAGTAGTTTTATTTATTTTCCTACTAATCTATCTAAACACTTAGTTTTTTCTACCGAGCTCGGCTGTGCGGGTCTCGGCGGGGAGGGTTTCGCTGAGATCTCGGCGGGAGTGACATTTGATTGCTGAGTCTCGGATAATGCCTTTTCTAATAATCTGCCTACGTTTCTTTTCTTTGTTATCTACTTTATCCCCGTTTTATTTTTCTGCTCTTCTTTCGTCTTCTCTTCTTTTGTTTTGTTTGTTTACATATAACTAATACTCATACCTCCTTGTTTTCTCTCTAATTTGTCTACTATGTCCCACGATGAGAGATGAGCTACCGTACATGGTACACGCTCATATACACTCCCAAAATAGTATGCCGCAAGTAAGTATATCACAGAGGCAACTAAAGATCCAGAAAGCCGTTCTACGACGACGGGTGTGTTTTCGCGAGAGTGACGTTTATGTGATCCGTTTCTTTGTACGGGTGTGTTTTTTTTGTAACTAGCGTAAGTGTGCCTGCGATTTGCATTGAGTGTCGGAGATTATAAGTAATCTGAAGGATGCCTCGCTGGATACGCCCAAGACTGGACGGGCAGTAGCTGGTGGCCGTGAACGGTTCCTGGGGAAAGCACTACATGCGACCTTCCTCCCAGATGACCATGGCAATACAGGCAGTATTACAACAAAGGTAATTGCTATTAGATATTTTGGAAACAGTAACAGATAGCGGACATGAAGAACCAGCGGAGGTGCCGGGCAAAGGTGTTTATCCTAGACAAATGGTAAGCTACAAATTCGCTGTTGTCGTTGTCGTAGGCAGTACCGTTAGTATATTTAAAATCAACCACCAACCACTGAAAATATGAATTGTCGCGTATCTCTGTTGTTCATTACATGCCAAGTGAAATTCGAGAACGTAATTTCATTTGAATAGCTTGTTTAACCAGGTCTTAAACAATCGTCACGTCGGCCATACCTTGTTATGATTACCTGAACCATGCGTAAAGAGAAAATCGAAACATTTAACGTCGCGTGAAAATGGATCTTAATGAAGGCCTCTTTCATAGCTTTTAGTTCAAGGATTTCAAAGATCGTCGGTTGCAGTGGCTTGCTTACTGAGCAGAAAAACGCGGTCCCAGGTCCTTTCGTATTAAAAATGTATGGTAAGATCGCTTGTTTATCGTGTATTTTGTAAAACTTTTCGTTGTCGTCGGTGTAACGCTATAATGTGATATGAGGGGCTCGGTGGCCTTAGAACAACCGGTTTTGCTTACTGAGCAGAACATCATGAGTCTAATCTCAAGCCCATCCACATTCAAGATTCGTCAATCGTTTTATTTGTTAACATGACTACATGGTAATAACAGCAACTCGATGCTTAAAAAGGAGCTCGTCTGCCTAGTGGCAAACGTTTTTGCTTACTGAGCAGAAGACCGTGGGTTCAATCCCAAGCTCCTTCGCGTTATATGATTGTTAGGACATAAATTCAGCTCATCGTTTACCAAAACGAACCCTGCTGCAAACCCTACCCTATTACCCAATATCCCAGTGATTCCTCGTGGAAGTTCAGAGGTGTTCTCGGCTTCCACCAAAGCGAGTGTCACGTCAACACATTCCTACCCCTTCCTTTCTTGACCTGTGTTCGGGCGCGGCCGGCGCTGGTATTGCCTAGTTTGAGATCACCAGTTTTTACACATTGAGGATGATTGCTAGTCCCAAGCATCGTCTTTTGGTTCTCTGTGTAATAACAGCTGGTCTGGCAATAACAGAGTAGCAACCGTGGGCGGTCAATCATGCTCATGCTCATGCTCAAAAACTAAAAAGTGCAGGAGGTTTAGCTGGCTGGACACTGATATTCTGCGGCCTTTCAACCTGTCGCAGACATCAGTTCATACATTTAGGCGTTTTCCGAGTTAGAATTTGTCTTGAAATGTTCAAACAAATTAATAGGAAGATGGGAAGAGCGCGTAGGCCCGTCACCCCCTCACTTTTACTAGATATCAGTTTTAGTGTAACTAAATAAACACAGGTCATCTTCCTATTAATTTGTTTGAACATCTCAAGACACATTCTAACTCAGAAAACGCCTAAATGTATGTATCACCTAATTAATCATCGCTGATCAACCAATGATTTTTTGTAATTTTCGATAACTTCTAGCGATTGGATCTGCTTAAAACGTTTCAGAAATTAAGTTTAATTATTACTTTAACTAACTCTTTGGTTATTTTGGTGCTACAAGAATTGTTGACATGCTTAGTAATGTTTCGAAAATGACCAATTTCCCATACATTTTTGTATGGCGTCTTTATATTTATTTCCGAAGGAGAAAATCACATTTCCATTTATTTCCCCTGCGTACATAATGCAATTGGTTATTTCTATGGGTGATATTGTAGCATGATAATGTGGCTTCCAAAAATACATGGTTTAGAATTCCTCTGATTCTTATATTTGGTAGGCGCAATGCTTTTTTATGTGTCTTTATATTTATTTCCATGTACCATGTAAAAAAACGTGAAAAAACCTTATTAGATTGTGATTTTTAACATGCTGAAATATTTGTTAAAAATTATAGTATGCTATGGACACATATTAAAAATTTCTGTATTTAAACCGAAAATTGTGATTTTTTTAAAGTGTGCCATTCAATTACCAATGGCTTGAAACGGATAGTGTTAGAAACAAGTTGGGATGCCAGCGTAAATAGTAAAGAAGTTTCGCTTTAATGTGTTTAGGGGTGATCGTGACAAAACGTTATCCAACAAAAAGTCTGGTGGGGGTCAGTGTTCACTCGGCTGTCGACAAAAGCAGGCCACTCTCGATGTGTGCTACGCGATCGTCTGTTTTCTCGGTAGCAACCATTGTGTGGTCCTCCTTATTGTTCTTCATCAGCAGTTCTTTCGGTCGATGCGTCGTCGACTTTGGAAAGCAACTGTTTCGTGATGAGTGTGTGAGTGCTGACCACGTTTTGTGTCCATTGCTGCAATGGACGTGCTCTGACTCTCGTTGGCATACAACAATTTGCCATACAATGAAACTACTGGAAGCGGCTCCAGTTCTGATGGAGGAGGCTTTTTGGATAGCGGAAGATAAAGTGTTTATTGTGTTGTACCTTTTGACTATATTTTTAAGATGTTTTGTATAGTGACCAAGAATCCTCGGCTCTGTAAAGTTAATTCGGTTGAGCCTTATCAAATAAATTAATAAACAAAAAAAAAAGTCTGGTGGAGGTGTACTAATCGCAGTGTGTACCGACTATGAATCGGAAAAGATTGAATCAAGCAAGTGTAAGGAGTTTGATCATGTTTGGGTCAAATGTTTTATTGAAAAAATCAAATTCATATCTTTGCGACAGTGTATTTTCCTCCTGAAAGTGCCAGAGAAGAATCATATGAATTGTTTTTTAGTATTTCTGATACTAGGTAGAGAACTACTTCGGCCTAATCGCCCATTTTGGGCCTATCGAGCAGAAAACTTCAAGAAGCAGTGTTGGACTTTTGACAATATCTCAACGATTGGTTTCTCGTTTTCAAATCTTATGGTACGTACGGAAAGGTAAATACATTTGGAAGCCATCAGTGATAATAACATTCTGTTTGGTTTTAAACTGATCTAGATTAAGAAAGATTAAGTGCGGGTTGTGCTTAAGAGGCCGGAAATGGGGTAGTTAACCCTATTATTTCTAAATGTGAGCCTGAAGCAAATGTACATTTTTACGGTGACTTTAATCAACGAGCAGCACATTTTATTGTTGACAACGAAAATGAATCTGTTTTGATACCAACTGTTGGAGACAACGAAACGCTTCATTCTTTATTTGACAAAAGTACAGAGATTGGACTTTATCAAGTCAATTATGTCAGAAATCATAACAATTGTTATTTAGATTTATTATTTACGAATATGACCGATGATTTCTGCACCTCTATGGAAAAATTAAATATTTCATAATGCAATTGAATTCTCCGTATTTATACACGATAACACCACAATGTTGGATGGCGATTCGTTGGAAAGCTATTTTGACTTTAGACATGCAAACAATGAGCTTATCAAAAACAATTTAAATTCTATTGACTGGAAAAGTTTGATTAGAAATTCGAGCCCAGAGCAAGCTGTAGATATGTTCTTTGAAATTGTATACGATGTAGTAGAGACGAGAGTACCGAAAAAGCTAAGGAAAAAATCAAAGAAATCTAAAACTCCAGCATGGTACAGTAGGCAAATATTTTTTTTTTTTTCCTTTGGTTTGTTTTTCCGTCGATCTTGTTTTCCGTGCTGAGCACCAATGCTACCGACGTGCCAGGAAGGCAGCTCCCACACCTGGACCCTACCTATCGACCCATCAACTCGTGAACCGGGGACCAACGGCTTTACTTCCCATCAGAAGGAAGGCGTGATCAGAGATGTTATGCCTCAGAACATCCCGGCGGCGTCGACTGGGATTGAACCCAGGCCTTCTGGGGTGAGAGGTAATCACGCTTACCACTACACCACCGGTGCCGTTATAGGCAAATAAATAATCTCAAAAATAGAAAACAAAAGGCTCATAAAGCCTTTTAAAGAGAACAAAATAATAGTAGCCTCACAATTTATTTGAACATATGCGATCATTTGAACTGTGAAATAAAAAAAAAACGCATACGAACGGTATAACACTCAGGGTGAAGACAACATTAAAACAGACCCAAAATCATTTTTTTAACTTTGTTAGAGACAAACAGAAGTCAAATAATTATCCGTCTAAAATTTACCTATACAAAAAAACAGGAAAAACGACTAGCGAGATCAGTAACTTATTTGCTGATTTTTTCAGGATATTTACACAAGTCATGATGACCAAAACTGGGATTACAAGTATTTCTCATACCTTCCTGAGCCAATGAGAGATATTGTAGTTAATAATGTAACCCTCAACGAAATCTTACATTCTCTAAATACATTGGATGCATCAAAGGGTGCAGGACCAGATGGATTGCCACCAGTATGCTTGAAATCAGTATCGCAGGAGATAGTAAAGCCATGGTTTTGGCTGTTGAACTCTTCTCTCGAATCCTGTTTTCTACCGTCAATTTGGAAGGAATCGTTTTTGATTCCAATTTTCAAAAGTAGAAGAAAAAAATCTATATCTATATGAATCTATAATAAACCAAAATGTTTCGCACAAGTTAAGTATTTAATCACAAGCAAGCAGCATGGTTTTATTAACGTTCAACGACTACTAATTTGTTGAATTTAGTAACATTTTCTATCAACGCAATCGGTAAGGGACATTATGTTGATCACGCTTGATTTTCGTAGACAAAAATCAACACGCAAACAACTGCGGTTGATTTTGCAAGCTGTGATATCGCAGCTCGGAATATCAAGCTAACAAAACTCACCAACTGCAAATCTCACCAAACTGTGGTGAGATTGAGTTTAATGATTTTTGCTTTACTCCCGAATGCAACCGAAACTTCCATAACGGCTTGCAGCAGTCCCTTCGCGTCTGCCATCGGTGAAGATTAAAAAGAGATAGCAAACTATGCTTTCTCTTTCTAAAAAAATGATGTGCAATGGAATCATTTTTGTGTCGAGTCAACTCTCAGCTTGATTTTTGCACGTTGTGAATAGTCTCGCAATATCAAAGGAGCTTGTAAAATCAATATCAAGCATAATATTTTGTTCCAATATCACGCGTGATAATGCGAGCGCATGAGAGCGGAAAAATATCAATTGATTTCTGATTTTGCCAACACTGGTTGAGGCACTATATAGGGTTAACTACCCCATTTCCGGCCTATTAAGCACAACCCGCACTTAATCTTTCTTAAACTAGATCAGTTTAGCACCAAACAGAATGTTATTATCACTGATGGCTTCCAAATTTATTTACCTACGAGGAACCAATCGTTGTGATATTGTCAAAAGTCCAACACTGCTTCTTGACGCCAAACTCGGCCTACGGATTTTAAACTCGGCCTAACGCATTGAAACGCCATTGAAACGTCAATGAATTCACTTCGGCCTATCGGATGAAGATAAAAATGGATTCGGTCGGAGCGCTTCTTTTGTTTTTGGGAATAATAGGTGCAAACTTTCATACCACGCGTGTTGACTTCGTTCGGTAGGTTATTAACTAAAGTATCGTACCAAACGCATAATTAACTGGTTAACTCTGAAATCATTTTAATCAACTCTGGATTTATTTGAAGTTTTCTGCTCGATAGGCCCAAAATGGGCGATTAGGCCGAAGCAGTTCTCTACCCTACTGACTTCAGTAAAGCGTTTGATAGAGTTGATATCCCTCTTTTGCTATTCATATTATCTAAGTCAGGTTTTTGCCAACATTTCAAGACCAACAATAGAAATGGCCTTAACTCCATCTTGTAAACAAACCTTGTAAGGCGATTTTCTCGCGAACCGAAGTCCGCAAAGGCAAACCAACATAATGAACAGGTAGGGGAAATTCTCCTCTACCTGATTGTGGTTTAGGTTTGCGAATGAAGGTTTCGGTTCGCGAGAAAATGGCCTTACAAGGTTTGTTTACAAAATGGAGTTAAGGCCATTTCAATTGTTGGTCTTGATTTATTAAAGCGGATTCAGTCAAACTTGACCGGTAGGACACAAAGAGTTAGATTTGAAGGAGATTTGTCGTCAGTAGTCAATGTAACATCTGGTGTGCCACAAGGTTCCCATCTTGGCCCATTACTGTTAACAAATAGCAATGGCGTTGAGCACATATTGAATATCCTGAATGTCTCAATATATGCAGACGACTTAAACTTTTCTGGAAATTCGTGAAGCGTCTGATCTTATAGTATTTCAACAAGAAATTGATAACTTTTACACTTGGTGCATAAAAAGTTTATTAAAGCTTAATGTGAAGAAATGTAATTTCATTTCATTTACAAGAAAGTAAATTATTAGGTAAGAACATGTAACAATAGGACAAAACAGAATAGAAAGGTGCAATCAAGTTAGAGATATAGGTGTTATACTAGATTCAAAATTAAGCTTTGTTGAACATTATAATAACATTATCTACAGGGCAAGTAACATACTAGGGTTTATTAAAAGGTTTAGCTTTCATTTCAATGATCCATACACAATCAAAACATTATACGTTGCATATGTTAGGCCCCTTCTTGAGTACTGTAGTATAGTCTGGACTCCATATCAAGATACTCATATAAAGCGCATTGAATCAGTTCAAAAACTGTTTCTATTATTTGCTCTAAGAAAGTTAGGCTGGACGAGTTTACCCTTACCATATTTTGAGTCTCGATGTATGTTGATCAATTTGGATGCACTTGAAAAGCGAAGGCAGTTTGCAATGATAGCTTTTATAAACGATGTTGTAGCACATAGAGTGAATGCCACAGAGATTTTAGAAAATCTAAATTTTTATGCTCCCACTCGTTCCTTAATAAACAGAAATATGTTTTATATTAACTGTTGAGAGGCCCCCCACCGACTTCACCACCAGAGCTCATCAGCTGACAGATGTCAGCCTGACAGATGCCAGCACGAACGTTGGGGACCGGACCGAGAGACGGCGTCATCATGATCATTACATAATTGCGATAGCAAATTGATTCACACGTTTTGTAATTGTTCTTTTATTACAATAAAGTTATTTTTAATTCGTTCGTGAATCTTGTTATACTGTCTTGTTATAATGAACATTATGAAACAATTGATTTGACAATGAACAAAAATGCTCTTAAAAAACGTTCCTTTTCAAGGTTAGTCAGAGATGAATTGCGTTTGTTGATATTCATCAATGCTTGATTATCCAACCCAAAATTGTCAAAATCAGAATCGATCCTCGAAAGCAAAATAATCATCTGCATCTATCGTGTAGCAGTACCGAAGACGAATCGTTTGAAAGTCATCAGTGTCACCCTCGACCGGTCACTGACATTCAAGCAGTATTGTAAGATTGTGAAAACTACATGCGATTCAAGGCGGCGAATTCTTCAAATGATTGGGCCTAAACTTCTACAAGGGTAACGCAAGTCTCTTCTGTGCATCGGATCGGCAATCGTTACGTCACGTTTTCTCTACGGCATCGGACTCGTCAGCAGAGCGAAGGATACGGTTGTGTAAACTCTCGCACCCATCTACAACCGGATGGTCCGGTTTGTCTCGGATGTGTACGTCACCAACCCGATTCCAGCAATCATGGCTGAAACGGGCACAGTACCGTTCGATCTCTTGGTTTTTCAAGCGACAGTTCGAGTTGCCATTCGTTTGCTGGAGAAGGATCATAGAAATGTCGACCTTCCAGTCTTGCTTTGTGTATCCGATCGTCTGGCGAAGGTTGATATAAATTTGCCGACCATCATTGTACCGGCACGTCGCGCCAATCGACGTATTGTAAAGCTGGAGATCTCCCAGATACAGTGCGTCCCATCGTATAAGAAATTGCTGGCCGGTTTCACCTTGATACGGCTATCTATACCGACGGTTCTAGGTGTGAGGACAGAGTAGGAGCAGGAGTAATCAGCGGCAGTATGCAGAGAGCAATAGTCCTTCCATCACGATGTAGCGTTTTTTCGACGGAGGCCTATACGATCAAATCGGCTGTCAACGGGGCGAGTACAATAAATGACCTGATCATTCTGCCCGTTTCGGCTAGCTGTCTTTCAGCAATAGAGAGCGGCAAATCGCTGCATCCCTGGATCCAAGAAATTGAATATCTGCTTCGAAACCGTCCGATTCACTTGTGTTGGGTTCCCGGCCACGCCGGCATCCGTGGCAACGAAGAAGCGGTCTGACTCGCCAGAGAAGCACGAAATGATCCACCACTCAACATATCGGTATTCCAGGGAAAGATGCCATTAAGGCAATGAACCAAGCCGTTCGTCAACAGAGGGAGGCACGATGGGCGCAACTAACAGAAGTCAAGCTGAAGGAGATAAAACGCGACACGAAAAAGTGGATCGATCAGAACAGTTCTGCCGACCAGCGAGTACTCACTCGTCTGCACATCGGCCATACCAGGCTGACACGCGAACTTCTATTAAAGAAATCATCGCCACCGGCAAGCGAATACTGTGGAACGGTTATGGATGTCCGGCGTAAGTCTACATTGCATGAAATTTGAAGTAATCAGAACGAAACATGGGATCAGCCCAACTAGTCTTCACATGGCACTATGCAACGATGATGACAGTAAAAAGCGGTTTCTGAAGTTCCTGCATGAAGCAAATATCTATCGAACATTGCGAAAACGAGGAAAAGAGAGAAGCGGATTCAGAGGACGTTAAGGACAACAGAAGAAAACAGAGGATGGAGAAGAAATATACAAAGTGGGAGCAGAAGAAGACATGAATGGAGAACAAGATGAAGAAAGCGCGGCAGTAGATCAAGCGAAGAACGAAAGAAAATCAAGAAGATGAAGGAGAAGAGTTGCCGCTGCCTAAGGGCAGAAATGGAAGCTGATGATGATGACAAAAGATGATGCGAAGAAAGCAGATGAAGATAGAGATTAAGAATCGAGGAAGTTTATGCAAAGGAAGAAGTAGAGGGTGAAGCAAGGGGGCGAAAGAAGACGGAAAGGTGGATACAGGCGCAAGCACGGATCAAGAGGATGGCGATAAAGAAGGTGAAACCGGATATCAAATTAAGCGGAAAATCGAAAAATGAAAATCAGAAGAAGATTGAAGAGGATGGAAATCCAAGAAGCTGGAAATGAAAGGATGATGGAGGGGAAGCAGAAGCTGTTGGAGAGGAAAAGAATATGAAAGCGGATGGGAATACAAGAAGCAGGAAATATGAGATGACGAAGGGAATTAGCAGCAGGCTGAGAGGAAGTAAGTTGAAGATAATATGATGGTGAAGACATTAATGAAATAGAGAAGAAAACAATAAATCTTGCACTTACACAAATCTGATTTAATGAATATGTAGTGGAACGAAGCAAGGAAAAGAAGATGCAGCAGTAGCAGAAAAGCGATGAAATCTGGACCGGAGCAGTAAAGAAGCTAAGTGTGAAGCTAGCAATTAACACTAACACCCCAAAATAAAACATACTTTACACTAACATTTTGTAAATACACGAATGCATGAGCAGATGTTACAATATTCCGTAGTGATTTAAGATTTGGGCGTAATTGCATTTGTAAAAAACGCTTCAATTGACATTTTCTCGCGAATAAAAGCTCAGCCTAGAAAATTAACAACACAAACAGGTAAAGGAATGATTCGTCTATGATGTGGTGTAATTTGATCCCGAGATTGAGCTTTTATTCGCGAGAAATCGGCGATTGACGTGTTTTTTACAAAAGAAATCGCGCCCAAATCTTGAAGTTCTCCGGTATCGGTATTTTCGGAACGGAAACTACTAAAATCGATTAATGACACCATTTTGGATCCCGAATTTCTAAAAAAAAACCAAGATGTTCGCCACCGGTTTTAAAAAACACTGTTAAATAACAAACAATATGGTTTATATAGTTGAAGATGCTAATTTCAAATAACAGACTGTAGTGGTAATTTTTATACGATAGAGGGAGTAGATGAAAGCATAGAGTTGATAGTTCCGTTAGAGTACGGCAGTGTGAAGATTGTATATAGATATTAGACAAGCGAGCTAGGACAACTTTTAAGGAAGGTACAAATCGGTTTTTTCATCTCTCTTTACCAAACTCCCCCTTTGGAGAGGGATGGTGAGGGGTGTTCCCCAAAAAAAAACAATATGGGTTTTTTCGGAGCGGAAACGACGATTAAAGACCGGAAATCGATGATTAACGCCATTTTGTAATCCATAATGGTGGTTTCTGGTTTTTGAAAAACTGTCAAATACTTTACAATATGGGTATTTTTGGAATGGAAGTGACCCTACAGTATGGATAATTTCAGAACGAAAACGACGAGTAGAAGGCGGAACCCAATAAGCTATATTTTTTTCTGCAGATGCATATTTTTACCTGAATAAGCTTTTATTCAGCTTTCAATGTTTGTTGGGAAATAGATGATTGGCACCATTTTGGAATCCAAGATGGCGGCTTCCAGTTTTTGAAAAACTGTCAAATACGCAACAATATGGGTATTTTCGAAACGTAAACGACCAGTAGAGACCGGATAAACTGTCAAATACCTGCAGAGACCAGAAATTGAATATTCACAACATTTTGAAGTCGAAGATGGTGGCTTCCAGTTTTCGAAAAACTGCTTAATACTCTTTAGTATGGGTATTTTTGGAATGGAAATGACTTGTAGAGGCTAGAAATCGATGAGTGTTGCCATTACAAATTCAAGCCTTTTTAAGATGATGGGTTTTAGAGCAATAGGTCTCTGTCATGTTTATTCGGATGATTGTGTTGTTTACGAGAAGTCGCCGATGGAAGTGAGAAAAGTCAACTGCGGATAATCGAATCTGACCTATAATGGCCGCACAACTGCTGAATTGATCTGCTATGATTTGTTGACGATTATTTTTGTCTATGCATACTTTCGTTGCAGATATTTTCAGAAGTTCAAAGCGATTAATCTGACACTGAATAAAGTTCCTCAAAATGTGTAGCCCTAGTTTTTATTACTAATTAAATACCTTGAACACTGTTTCTTACGATTTGCGGTATTCTTTTCAATGATTCTTATATGGTATAGAAGTCCCTTTCAGATTATGATTGCAACCTAAGTAGTTCAAGAGTGAATTTTGTTTGAATATATTTGACAATAACACACATACATATTCTTATCGATTATTGTTAGTTTGGATGAATTGATAGTTCAAGCTGGTTAGTTCCATTGCAAAACTATTGCTAAAATGGACACCAATGACAGTAGGGTATAGTCCACTCCGAAAGCACTTGACTTAGCCGTAGCCGTCACCGAAAACTCCCGATAAAAATTTTGACCCATGCTGGCTGGCACGTTGATGTGCATGTAGGGGCCCACCACACCTGTAATCATTGAAAATTAGATGAGTCAAATCGATTTTTTACACCCGAATACACCAGGTCTTACTGTTAACCGGCTTCCAGTCCGGAACGCTTTTCGACTTGGGAACCCCATCGATGGCAAACGAAGTCCACAAATCAACCATCGTTTCCGACATTTTCGTATCGGCCACATTCAATTCTGCGGCAAAGTCCGGAAAGGGGAACAGATAGATGTTATCATTCGAGTGGTGAATACCACCCCCATACGGATAGTGTGAAGTATCATCCCCGTAGCCGAATCGTGTATGCTCCCCGACGTAATCGAACGAATACAGATAGGTTCCCTCCTCGCTGTATCGCACATTTGTCTGGATATCTCTCAGCAGGGGAGCTTTGATAACGATGGCACCGGCAACCTAAATAAAAACAATTACTATTATCCGTATTCGAAGATAATCGGAAATCATTGCTAATCGATCGACTCACATCAATCAGCCCGTTGACCATCTGGGTAAAATTCCCACTCTTGAGATCGTCGGCGCTGAATAAGGCTTCAATTTCAAATGCCGACAGAGCTCCCGAGTAGTCTTCTAGGCCGGTGTAGCGATTGATCATATCGAGAAGATCATACTGGATGAACTTGGAATCGTTGATCATTTTCATGGCCATCAATCCGTCGTAGATGCCATTGACTACGAATGAACCATCCTGTTGGGTAACTCCTCCCATCATTCGAACGTCTCGACGAACTTCACCACGGCGGACATATTCCAAGGGTTTCCTCTGTAGGAAACCCGACGGTCCTCCAATGACCAATCCACACCCTCCGATGTTGTCCATCCCACTTGTCGTGTACTGGCTAGCAGCATGCAGCGGTAAGGCTTTAACCAAATCCTCCACACCCACTGCCATCAAGCACTGTTCGATCTGTACCAAAGGTGCATTCTCATTGCACCCAGCGTACTTTGCTATATCTATTGCGTTCGCCACTGGATTGGGATCGACCGCCCAAGTTGCCATTGATCCACCGGATTGTAAAATAACTTGACTGAATAGTTTCTGCGAAACTAGTGGACTGTACAGCATTGCCGAAATGGCAGCGGCTCCAGCGGACTGTCCAAAAACCGTCACTCGCTCCGGATTGCCTCCGAATTGGACAATGTGATCCTGAACCCATTCCAGGGCCATGATCATGTCCAGCATTCCAGCGTTCCCTGGAATGACTTCGCTTAAGGTCGACAGAAAACCCAAAGGTCCAAGGCGATACTGGATTACGACAAGGATGACGTCTCGTTCCATCAGATAATTCGGAGGGTGCTGTACTGCTGCTCCAAGGTATAGCGATCCACCGTGGATGTAAACCATGACAGGTAAGTTGCCTGTTGTCTGTAATTATGAATTTTGTTAGAACTACGCTCCAATTCAGTAATGACGTAACTCACATTTTTGGTAAACACCGATAACGAGAGGCAGTTTTCATCGACCTGATTCATACCTTCGACAGGTTGGGGACATTCCCGACCCGGAGCACTCACGTCCCGAACGTCGTCCCATGGGTTCGCCTTCACCGGAGCCTTGAATCGTCGTGACCCGATGGGAGCCTCCGCGTAGGGGATGTTGTAGAACTGGATGATGGTCTGATTGGTACGAGCCGTATGGCCTAGCCCACCTCTAACCAAACCCAAACCGTTGATGTTGACGACCGTGTCCAGAGGTGCAGGGGAATCTTGGCGTGCGACGATGACGGCGGACTCTAAGTCGTGGCTTAGAATTAGAAGAAGGAGTGCGACTCCCGGGAGGCGCTTTAGTGGCGACATTCTGGCACGATTCGAGGTGATTGCGACGAGTTTTGAACAAGCACTGTTGCAGGTTGATTACCTTTCGATTCGAGCTGCCAAAAATAGGCTGTTGGGAAAAGAGATAAGAAACAAGCAAGAATGCGATAACGCCTGTCAGCCAGTGGTGCGGTAATATCCAAACGGCAAACACTAAGATAAAGTTGATTGCAGGGCTAATGTGTAATCTATTGGGGTTGTTGGTGCGCTTTTGCTGTAATCCTAAATTGTAGTCTGGGTTTTGGAAAAACTATGGAGATTCCTGTATGAGATGATTGATGGCAGTCTAATAAAGCTTGCTGGAATTACTAGATCATTAATAGATTACAAATTCAGGAGAGTTATAATTCATGGAAGATATGTGCAGTTGATTCTTAAACCTAGTGTTCTGCAAACTAAATACTTTGAGCAGTCTTGATACAATAAGGTAACTCTTCATTGTGTTTTATTAAATCTTAACTGACCGAGTACTATACATTTAGAGTCAGTCGAGTATTAATGCGTTAGAAACTCAAGAAGTGACTCATGGTGGAGGATAAGTAATCAATGTATTTCACTGTAAACGACAACGATCACTAAAGCTCTAGCAGATTTGAGTGCCATAAGTGTATGGTATCTGAAAGAACGATTCTCAGATAAGGTAAGTGAGCCAGTTATGGACAATCTCATGTACGCAATGGTAGTAATTTTTGGGCCTACTTATTTAAATCACATAGGCCATGATTGGTACATGCCAAAACTGTATTAAATTTTTAGTAAAGACTGTACTCGAAAAAACTGCTACAGACAAAAATGATCACCAAAAACTTATTTTGAGTCGGATATTTTTAAAACTCTCAGGTAATAAATAAACACATATTAGCGATGTTTTTGCAAAGTTGGTTTACTTAATCTCCACTCCTAGGCTAAATGCCCGCACCTTGGACTTAACGCAACCCATCAAATCCTGTGCAACACTTGCGCCATCTTTCTTACACACTTTAATCCACTCTTTCTTCAAATCCTTGTCGTTTTTGAAGACCTCCCCTGTTTTCTGGAGCTTCCCTTTCATAATCGCCCAGAATTTTTCTATTGGGTGAAGTTCTGGCGAATTTGGCGGAATTGCCTCCTTCGGCACAAAAACGACATCTTTGGCTTCGTACCACTCCATCACCGGTTTCGCGTAAAGGCATCGTATTCTGTTTATCGGTTCGGTTAGACGCCTTCCTTAACTTGAAGACTTGAAGTCCGACCGGCTCCATTGTCTGCTGGACGAACCAGACGGAAAAATTGACCTTCTTGGCCATGTCCCGAATGGAAAGTCTCGGATTGAGCTTGAAGTAATTCCTCACTTTTTGCGTTCATGGGGTCGGTCGTCTTCGCTTTTCTTCCACTGCCAGCTCGCCGCTGGGTCATCCGGATCTCCTTGAACGATTTAACCACACGGGACACGGTCGAATTGTCGATTCCAAACTGTTTCGCGATCCACCTGAAACCGCGATCACATCAAACAACACTTTATTTAACGTAACGAAAAAACTATTTGGACTTAACTTTAGTTTGAATCTTAATCTAATCACATCACAAGCAGTTTCAAATGATATACCAATCATCCGACCGCGCGCGTCAAACGGTGGATGATACCGTCGTGTAGTCTTGCATGTACTGACTCAAACATCGAAGCTTTAAACAGTACCACAGACTCGCCTACATGCGTGTAGGTAGACAACGAAGTACGTGATTGATGAACGGTGGTAGTGGTTTGCGGTGAGTGACCAATGGTTAGCTATAGGCAATTGCTTCCTCCGTGTGACACCTAGGTAGCGTGATGGTAGATCTTCATCGTTCCCGAACATCCTGCCCCCGGCAGAAATTACAATTTCTGGAGATACTCGACGCTAAGATTCGTAGAAGAACTCGGCGACCCGGTAGGATTTTCCAAAAAAAGTAAATGTTTTGGACATGTTCTTACCTGGACCCTGCTGTTTGAGGGCCTTGTCTGCTGATAATCTCCAGTGCGTCCTACCCCCGGCAGACTTGGCGTCATCGCTGGATACTTCGCATTAAGGGTCTTGAGTTCATTTTGTTCCCAGCGACTTTGAAGAGTTTGGTTGGGCTGTTCTGCAGAAACCATGCTGTTGGCCAAATTCATACACTAGGGAAACCGCTAGCTCGACCGTGGTTGCGGTGCTGCTGCTGATAATGGGTGATTGTTGATTGATGGTGGTATTGGTAGCAGGCAGATTTTCGCTGTAGGACGGGTGAGGAATCCTGTTGTAAATTGCAAAGTGACCACTCGCACTATACCGTCCTTTCCTGGATGCAGCTCTTGGATTCGTGCTGTAGTCCAGCGCATCGGTGGCTGGTTCTCATCTATGATGACGACGAGCTGGTTCTTTTGAAGTGGTACAGGTGGGTTGCAGCACTTGCTGCGTGGTTGTAGCGATGCGAGATATTACTGAATATTTCCAGCGTTTCCAGACTTCTGGATCAGAAAGTGACCCGGTGTGAGAACTTGGAGATCCGTCGGATTCTCGGAAAGTTTGGTAAGTGGTCGTGAATTGAGACAGGCTTCGATCTGCACGAAGAGTGTTTCCATGCCGTCGACTGTTAAATGTCGAATTAGGTCTCCCAATACTTGAACGAAGTGCTTCTGTGCAGAGTTGATTACCGCTTCCCATAGTGCTCCAAAGTGTGAACCACGAGGTGGATTGATGTGCCAGCGAATTCCATTGGTGGCACATTCACTGACAAAAGAGTGCTGGAAGTCCTTGACACGTAATAGTTTCCGGATTTCGTTAGCAGTACCAACGAAGTTTATGCCGCGACAACGTCTGACCTTAAACCCCGACGAGATACGAAACGACGGAAAGCCTGGAGGAACTTGGTAGTAGTTAGGTCCATGACGACCTCCAAGTGAACAGCCTTCGTGCTGAAGCATACGAATAGCGCTACAAAGGCTTTCAGAAGTGCATCTCTTCGGTGACGAGGCTTGAGGTAGATTGGTCCCCAGAAATCAACACCAACGACGAACAATGGTCTCGAAGCGGTAACATGCTGAAATGGAAGTTCGGCTAAAAATTGCTCGACTGGTTTTGGTTTTGCTCGGAAACAGATAAGGCAGCCGTGAACGATACGACGAGTGATATTTCTGCCACCCAGTGTTGGTGAGAGGCTGAACAGCTGCGTGAAGAAGACGTTCGTGGTGACAGCGAACGAGAAGTGTTGTGAAAGAATGTGATCCTGGCTGGAGTATTTGATGGCGAGAATCATAGGGTTGTGCGGAACGATTCAATCGTCCCCCGATGCGTAGAACGTTGTCAAGGGCAATCATCGGATTGAACCAGTGAAGGCGTGAATTAGAGGAGATCATCTGCTTTGCCTCCCGTGCCTTCAATTCCGCAGCAAAACTGTCCTTTTGAACCAGTCGAACGAGTCCTAGTTCAGCGCTACGAAGTTCGGCTGTTGTTAACGGTGACGAAACGGTTCGCTCAGCCTTTGGTAGACGAAGATTACCGAAGTACCACCACCAGTAACATATGCTGGTAGTTGGAGAATCTGCCATGACGAATGTTAATGAACAAGAAGTAACTACAAGCAACGGTTTTCTTGCTGCCTCGATGTCAACACCTTCATCGACTGTACTACTTTACTAATCAAGCTAAGACCTTGTTGTCCTCTGCTGTCCGAAGAAGTCGTCTCCACTCTACTCGATCCATGGCCACACTTCACCAGCCTTGTAGTCTGCTCGTTCTACTTGCGCCTCGTCTTCTTGTTCCTGTTGGGTCGCTTTCGCGAACCATTTTCACTGGGTCGTCGTGCGGCATTCTTACGACGTGCTCAGTAGTCGCCCAATTTTTGAAATGTGGACGATGGATGGTTCTCCCAGCAGCTGGTGCAGTTCGTGGCTCATTCACCTCCTCCACGTTCCGTCATCCATCTGCACTCCACCGTAGATGGTACGCAACACCTTCCGTTCGAAAACACCACCACCACCAAACGTTGGTCCTCCACGAGCATAGGCCAGGTCTCGTGGCCGTAGAGGACCACCGGTCTAATCAGCGTCTTGTGAACAGTCAACTTCGTGCGGCGGCGAATTTTATTCGACCGGAGCGTCCTCCGGAGTTCAAAGTAGGCACGATTCCCTGCCATAATGCGTCTTTGAATTTCTCTGCTGGTATCATTTTCGGCGGTCACCAGTGAGCCCAAATACACGAACTCATCGACCACCTCGATTTCGTCACCGTCCATCTGAACTCGGGGTGGGAGGCTAACATTGTCTTCCCTAGAACCTCTTCCTTTCATGTATTTTGTCTTTGATGCGTTGATGGCAAGTCCAATCCGCCTAGATTCAGTCTTCAGTCTGATGTACGTTTGCGCCATCGTTTCAAAGTTCCGTGCGATGATGTTAATGTCATCGGCGATGCCAAGAAGCTGGATGGACTTCCTGAAGATCGAGCCACTCGTGTCTATCCCAGCTCTTCTGATCACACCTTCTATTGCGATGTTGAATAGCAGACACGAAAGTCCATCACCTTGCTGTAACCCCCTTCGAGATTCAAACGACTCGAGAGTGTCCCCGATACTCGAACAACGCACATCACTCGATCCATCGTCGCCTTGACCAATCGCGTCAGTTTATCCGGAAATCCGTACTCGTGCATAATCTGCCATAGCTGATCTCGATCAATTTTGTCGTATGCGGATTTGAAATCGATGAACAAATGATTTGCGGGCACGTTGTATTTGCGGCATTTCTGCAGAACCTGCCGAATCGCTAAAATTTGGTCCGTGGTAGCGCGGGCACCCATGAATCCCGCCTGATATTGCCCCACGAACTCTCTTTCAAGTGGTGACAGACGGCGGCATAGAATTTGGGAGAGTACTTACCTTGTAGGCGGCGCTCAGCAGTGTGATCGCGCGGTAGTTGCAGCAATCCAACTATTCACCCTTTTTGTAGATTGGGCATACGTAGGGGGCCTGTAGCCTATCGTCTTCTGCGCGTGCTCCAAGGTATGTTGCCGTGCCACCTTCGTTTTCTGCTGCTTCACCGTTGAGTACGCCATAGTACTGCTTCCACCTCTCAATCACCTCACACTCGTTCGTGAGAAGATTACCGTCCAAGTCCTTGCACATATCGGCTTGCGGCACGTAGCCTTTGCGCGACCTATTTAGCTTCTTGTAGAACTTCACTGTGTCATTTACGCGGTTTAAATTTTCCATCGCCTCGTGATCTCGGTCTTCGTGCTGACGCTCGCAGTTCTCCGTCTTCTGCTGAATTTTGGGAACCTGGTTTCCACCGAAAGTTGACCAAGTTGATGCAGTATCCTTGAGTCAGCTCAAAACGGTGATTGAATCTGCCCAGAAGTAGGTTTTGGATGGGATGCGTAGCGCTTTGGAGACCTTCTGGTAGAGCTCAGCAGACAGAAGTGCACCACAAAGTTCCAGGCGAGGAATGCTTTGCAGTTTTAGTGGAGACACCTTCGAGCGAGACGTTAATAAAACGACCTTGACTTCACCTGACTCATTCGACGATCTGGTGTACACGATCCGTATGCAGTTAACTAAGTAGAGCTCCACAGAAATAGCATTCGGAAGTACGACGAATCAATCAATGCGCAGGGAATAACACGGCACTCGTAAAGCTGAGCTACTATTAGTAATAAATTATTATAAATTATTAGGATCAGTAGACCTCAGTGCTTTTAAATGATCAAAGGGTCTATTAGGACTCAAAACCAACAGTTTTAGAGGACTCAAGAAAATCGGGTGACTAAGAATAGGTACAAAAGGATCGATGCTTGGTGACTAGGCCGAAGGTCATTAGGCCGAAAATTGGGAAATTATTTATTAACACTTGCAAAGAACATTTACTGGTCTGAAAAAGAGAATAACCAGCAAATAATGAAGGATAAATAAGGCTATTCCAAATTGTACTCAAAGTACCGCTAATTATTCCATCTCATATCAGAAACAGGAAGAATATACTGATAAAGAAATTCTTAGCCAAAGTAAACTATCAGTCAGCCAAATAGATGTATGATAAAATACCCAAAATTGGTGGGTCTTATTTTCTAGCTTTCGAAAAATGATTATATTTTCATGTCCGATTGACAAACGACAAAACCTTAAAAAGTGGAAGAACTTCAGCTGATATGCCTTAAGTGTTGCTTTCGTCCATACAGTAGCTGAAAGACGCTCCTCTCATTTGGTGGTTATTATTTTTACTTAATCATCAAGTCAGTATATGTAAATACTAAACCTCAATGACATTTTCGAAAATCTCTGATGTATTTTTCATTTTCATTCATCTAGTCACATAACCAACAAAGCAACAACCCCTGTGTGGATGTAGAAGCATCGCGACGATCAGCAAAAGAAACCAGCATGACGGTAGCAACCAAACTACTAATCCTGAAGCAACCTGGCCGAGACTCTTCTGAGTGCCCATTACTCGTAGCGAAGTTGAGGTATCCTTCGCTACACCTTTCTAACCACCGGATCAACCCTTGTCCAGCAGGGCCGAGACTCTTGCATTGAACCGAAGAATATGGGATTGTTCGGTCCGATTTGCTCATCCAGCTGCCTAAACGTCATCATCACCTTCCAAAGGCTTTAAGCCAGTAGTACCTGTAGTAGCGGAGAGTGGAATAAGAAATAATAATCTATTTTCTTAAATTCTAGTTTCATAGTTTAAATTTCGTCAATTTTATTAATAAACATTTAGGGGAAATGGCTCTAATGTTGGCCTATGGTTCTAAGATTGGGCCCATCGCTAAAAATCTGCTATTTATCAATTTTATCTAGCTCAACGCGTCATTGGGACGGTACTAATGGATATTTTTGGTTGCTATTGAAAATTTAGTGGTTTGCTGAATTTATATATGGGCCCAAATTAGGAACACTTAGGCCGACATTACATACATTTCCCCTATATTTTGATCGAAACAAAAAAATGAAATTGTTCATTGCTGTGTACGATCGCCCATTGCTCCGTAATCCGAACGGCTGTCGAGCGCCGGCTGTTACGAAAGAAAAAAGAAGAAGAAGAAGAAAAAGCATATGTGCACAGAACAGAAGGGGAAGTGCAAACAAATCGGTGAATCAAAAATGGTTCGTTTTTCTGCTCAACAAGCGATGTGTTGTGGTAGCGTTCCACACGGGCTTTCTATGTGCACTCACACTATCATAGCATGCTGCCTATCTTAACTGCAGGCAGAAGATGCCTACTACCGCTAGGTGCGCTAGTGTTCGCAAATGACAAGTGGAGCCACTTTCAGATCCGAAGTTCCACTCCTGTGATATGTGCCTATATAAATATAAGCTCATGCAGAGCAGAGAAACGGGGAGGACATCCTGCATCAAACCGTTGTGCAGTACAGTCGGTTCTTTGATTCGCTCACTAGCTCAGTGCTACGCGTTTGTTCTCGTTTTCGGTCGTTTCGGAAGAAGAAGACAGGCTTGAACCCGAGCTCGAACCCTGCAACCCAGTCTAACGCTGCCCAAGGCGGCTATTAGACTAAGAGGGACACATCCGACCGTGGAAGTGTCCATACCCTAAAGAACAGTGGTCTCCAGGATGACGCCACTGCAACCAACGGTAGTGACGTCGGTGATTTCGGTGGGTCCGTTGAAAACATGGCCACGGGCGGCCAGAACGGACCGAGAGTGAAACTCCCACCTCTGGTGGTGAAGTCAGTACCACTCGACAAGGTGGCTCAAGAGATGGCAACCCTCGGCGTCGCTGCCGAGTACAAGCTGTGCGGGATTGGCACGAAGATCATCCTCCACACCAAAGCGGACTACAACGAAGCTTTGGCTTCGCTGAAGAATTCCAAAGTGGAATTTTTCACACACGACATGCCGGGCGACAAGCCATTTAGGGTAGTTTTCCTAGGCCTTCCGAATTTCGAAACGAAGGTGATCGAAATTAAAGACCGGTACAAGCTAGCCCCCATCGCCGTCTTTTGGATCAAGAGGAGGAAGGAAATCTAGAGGAAGTACCAGGATTGCCTTTTCCTGGTACACTTCAAGAAGGGGACGGCAACGCTTAATGCCCTCTTCAACGTCATCATCTATTGGGAGTCCTACCGTGGTATGCGCCGCGATGTAACGTAGTGTCCGCACTGCCTCAACTTCGGCACGGCACCCGAAACTGCAACATCAACCCGCGCTGCAGCTTTTGCACCAAGGACCATGCCTCCTCCGACTGCCCAGAGGACAGTCCTGAGGTTATCAAGTGTGTCAACTGTGGCGGTGCTCATCAGGGCTCTAGCAGTCAGTGCCCCAAACGCGAAGAGTTCAAGCGTATCCGAAAGGATGCATCGACCTCCAACCAACCAGGACGTAAGAAAAATAAGGGCCCGACTTTCGGACCAGGCGATTTTCCGCTTATTTGAACCAACCAGCAACCGCGAGTGCAACCCGCTCCCTCCCCCCCCCCCAACCAACGCCCGGTGAACTAATTCCACTCCCCCCTGGATCCTGCACACTTAGATTTTTTCGCTGGAAATTCAGCAAAAAATATGTTTGTTAGCTGAGATCTCGGCAAAATTCCCGTTTGTTAACTGAATCTCGGCAAATTTTTCACTGAGAGGGGAGAATTACGGCAGACTTGGAAGCGGCAACACCAAGAACCAGCAGCAGATAGCAAATACAGCAGCAGCGGGCCTCCATCACGAGCCCATCCAGCAACAACGACAGCGAATCACATCCGGGTCGAGGCTACTCAACAGTAGCGCCCATCCAGCAACCACAGCTTCAGTGGCATCCACAGTGATGGCTTTTGAAGAAATTCCCTCACTGCGGCTTCGAAGATCTATTCATCAGTCGCAGGGGTGATACCCTGACCGGGACTGCTCAACAGTAGCGCCCATCAATCAAGCCAGTATCGAACCTTCCATATGGAGCGAGAAATAATGGACGGTCGCAAAAATGATGCAGCTTATTAAAGGTGTTGACGAGCAATCGAAATTTAGGGTGTTTAAGGTTAAATTAGGGCCAAAGCTTACAGAAATATTCCAAACAACAGCTTCGACACCCGGAATGCCCGATGAAAAAATAGCTCCATTTTCAAACGCATTGGCCCGACTGGATGAGTACTACGGTTCAAGAACGTACACAATGTCGCAGCGAGGAAGACTCATGATGATAAGTCAAGGCTCCTCAGAAAGTAGCATTGCATTTGTTCAACGCGTGGCTTCTGCAGCAAAACTGTGCAATTATGGGATCGACGAGGAAATGGAAGCTGTAGTAAGGGTGGTTACAAAAGGTGCCAGTGATGGAAGGGTAGGGATCCTAGTCCATCGGAATTGGGTAAAACAAGAAACGATGAAGAACCTAATAGACCTGGTACGAGATCGAGAGACTGAGAAAACCAACGAGGAAGAGTTCCAAAAAGTTCATGGTCATGGAGAGGCATCATTGGTAGCAGCAGTGTCATACGGATTCCGCGACCATCATGCAGCGTTTAATTCAAATGGAAGAGGAAGAGGATTTCAACGAGGAGGAAGAGGATTCTCGAGAGGAAATCATCGTCGCAATTTTAGTTTCAATTGCTGGAGATGTGGAAGCGTTTACCACCGAGCATCTGAGTGTTTTGCGATCAGGAAAGAGTGTCGAGTTTGCAGACAAATGGGTCATATTGCACGTGTTTGTCCATCAAATTCTACAGGAGACCAGAGAAGACCGTTGAAGCGTCATGCAGAACAAGAGGAGGCAGTTGTTGAGCGAAAAGTTGCAGCCATTGAGTCGAGAAAAACCGAAGATGAGCTGGACACGAAGGTACGCGAAAATGATGAAGATATTGAGTAAATTTTGTATCCCATTTTGATTGAGTAACATTTTGAACCTATTTTTGTGAATTGGAATAAACTTAATTTGTCAACAGAAAATCTGAAAAGTATCAATGCAAATAAAATGCTTATTACTAATAATTGCTACCATTTTCTAGAAAATGATGGAACTACAAAAAATCGCAGAATCTAATAAAAGAGCAGTGAATCATCTACAATCTTCTTCGTGTAGTTATAAAGCACCCAATGAAAACGTTGCAATGATTGAAGTTAAAGTAGCTGGAGTTGAGATTGCATTTTTAATAGACTCTGGTGCTCAAGTCAACACCATAACAAAGGCATCATTCAATAAGATTTTAGCTGACAAGAACGCTTCATCTCAAATCTTTAGCTTGCAGTCTTCGTCTAACAAACCCTTGAAAGCTTATGCTATGAAAGAACACATCAAAGTAGTTGCCAATTTTTCTGCTGCATTGTGCATCTCGGAGGATAGACCAGTGATGGTAGAGAAGTTTTATGTTGTGGATGAGATAAGAGCACTTTTGGGTTTCAATACAGCAATCAGATACTCTGTTCTTAATATTGGTTTGGATGTACCAATACGACAACAACAACTTCAAGTTTTTGAACGTGATACACTCTACGCTCATGCAGTTTCAATTGAATTTCACTTTCCCTAATATTGGGCCTATAGAAAAATTTCGAAGGAATGCATTTATCCATTACAAATTTTGTACTGTCCAGCTGACGCTATGTTCTGAACAAAAAATAAACACAGGAGATTTTCATCGATGAGCCATATCCTTTATGTCAAGGATAAAATATGAACTTTTTTCTATGCCTGGATTTAGATGCAATTTAATTATATATTTTATAACCGAGAATTAATAATTGCCTTTAACTTTTTAGTTCAAAGCATAGGTGGCAGTTTGATTTCATGCAACTCAGCATAGAAAATGTATTGTATGCAAGTATAATTTATTAAGGCGAACACGGCCGTTGAATTCACCCATATTTGAGATCCATTTACCCAAATTCGCAAAAACGTAGATCACTGAGTAAATGTTTAATAAAATATGAATAAATGTGACCCATATAAGAGTGAGTGCCATTTTCTCATATACGAATATAAATTTACTCAATCTTTGATGTATGTACGATTTTTTGCGAATTTGAGTTAACGGATTTCAAACATGAGTTGGCTGCAACCATTTGAAGGTTGAACACAACATTTAGCGCGCACGAGGTCTTTCCCACCTTGGAGTCAGTTGGAAACACGAAGCACCTTCTCTTCCCGTGTTGCTTCCGATTAATTGGATGGCAATGACGCCTTTAGTGGGAGATTACCCGATCAAATTGTATTAGAGCAGATTGTTACCTTTATTGATGTTAATATTTTCTTATTTTGCACTCGTTTCAGAACGTAATTTCGAATTGAAACTTCACAACTTTTGATTACAACCAACTGACTCGATATACCTATCCCGCTTCGAGCGATAATATGATTAGCAAGCTTAGTGGAGGGGTTCTACACCAACCGAAAATCGCATTCGGTTGAAGTCATAATCACAGTAAAACTCTGATACCTCGATCCACTGCCTGCTCCACGTAATCTCCCATCAACTCTAGCGAGCCTAGTGGGGCTCGTCTGTTTGGGGAACCGGTTCAACCCGATTGAGATAATGTGCCGTTCAATGTAGGTGGTTGAGTGAGATCGCGGACAGGCAGGCCGTAATGGCATAAGTAAGGTTGTGTGTTGTTTTGGTTTGGGTCGAAAACATCAGAATCTCTGTTTTGTGTACACATCTTCGCATTTTCGCGTTCTTCTGCCCCGATCAGGTATTCGCATTATGTTAGTAACTGTTGACCATCACCTTCTGCGACGAAACGAACGGTGATTATTTGTCGTTTGAAGTTGGTGGTACATTCGATGGAATGGTGACAATGGCGATAGCTTATCTTTTTCTAGCACTGACGATGAGTTTGCAACTTGGTGGCTCAGTGCCGGTTTTCGATGAAGCTCCTGAGATTGCACTGCCGAATTTGGGAACTCTACGTGGTTCGACTGCCGAGAGTGCATTCACCGGTAGGAAGATTCTTCAGTTTTTGAGTGTCAAATATGGAGAAACTACGGCTGGAGAGTACAGATTTAAGGTTGGTTGATGATTTGCAATACTGTTGGTAGGTACTTATGCGGAAGGATTCTTTTAGCCTCCAAGAAAAGCGCTCCCATGGGAAGGTGTTCGCGATGTATCGCGATATGGTCTACCGTGTCCTCAGTTGAAGCTGATTTCGCTGTTCAATGGAAAGCAGTTCGCTCCCGATGTCGAAGACTGCTTAACGCTTTCGGTTTATACAAATCAGGTAAGTCGTTAATATTGAAAATGGAATGTCTGAAATCACTTGAAAGTGAACAGTAATTCTATGAATTATTTGAATTGAATTATAAAACAACAGAAAATAAAAAAGAAAAAATGAGTTAAAAATAAAAATAGCAGAAAATTATACAAGACAAACATAAAACAAAAAAAAAACCTGAAACGGAAAATCTATAGTAGGTGTCGAAAATCGCAAAGAGTGCAGAACATTGAAGAAATACAAAGTTATTAATATGAAAACAAAATCAAGCTGCAATACAAGAATAGAAAAATTACTTTGCGCAAACGGAAATAGCAAGTCTAAAAAAATCTGAGGCTTCTATATTATAAAGAATAATAAGATGAAAATATGAAACACACAGATGAAAATTCTGAATTTTAATAGTGATGTAAACAATCATTCCATAAACTTGTATTTCATTACACACAACCGAGCAACTTGTAAACAATGCTGTTTACAACAATGGGCTTTTGCATATAATATTTGCTACATTGCATGAAATGTCTCAGAACTTTACATGATATATAATGTAAACTTATATGATATGTGACGTTCCATTTATGTGCATCATACTGAACAGAAATTTACACTACTTTTTCGAACTGTGCACATATTCTGCCGGTAACCGTAAATCAGTCCCATCTGTATTTTTTATCAATTTTGATTTAGCACCATTATTCTTAATTAATTTTGGTATCCATGACAGATTCGTATTTCGACTACAATGTGCAAAAGTGTCATTTCCACTAAAGAACTACTCATCCCTTAGGTAAAAAAGTCAAAATCACATGTATAAGAATGAAACTACAATGTGTTGAATTGAAACCTACCTAACTAATAAAAACCAAAGATTTAAGAGAACTAAAGGAGAAAAATCTATACAACTCTCTAATAAGGAAAATTCCCAAAGGCTTGGTAGCCATCATAATGAAGTAATGACTGCACATTGTAGTCGAAATACGTATCTGTCATGGATACCAAAATTAATAAAGTGGAATTAAATGGAAGATAACCTTTCTTTGATCGATTGAGCCTTACAAATAAACGA
The DNA here is from genome assembly GCF_037179485.1 of Ochlerotatus camptorhynchus. Classification (NCBI taxonomy): domain Eukaryota; kingdom Metazoa; phylum Arthropoda; class Insecta; order Diptera; family Culicidae; genus Ochlerotatus; species Ochlerotatus camptorhynchus. Next base: position 635,075 of record NW_027040732.1, on the reverse strand, counting down.
ACTAGATAAAAAAACCTTTCTTTGATGTTTTATGGAAAGCTTACGCTAACAACCCAATTTCATTACTTCACAATTATTCTGTTTATCTTTCTATGATTTTTTACCTGTGCTATTGAAAAAAAAGGTGCCCAAGAAAAATGAAAGACAATACCAAGTCAAACTATCTTTCAGCGAAAAGTAACCGCAAGTCAGTCCCATTAGAAAAACAAATGTGATTTAATTTAATAAACTTTAAATATGATTTAAATTTCTGGTCTCAAGACTCATACTCGCTGGAATATGTTCCGACCATAACTCTGGAGAAAGCGAAACGGTTCCAGAAACATTCAATAACGTTGTATGGGACCATGGTATCTTTCTACCGTTCAATACTATGCTAAACTAATGCAGCATCGTCATGGCATTGTGACTGACTTGCGGTTATTTTTCTCATTGACGTCAGTCAGTTCAAGTCAGTCCAACTCAGATTTTGGTCATTAAATGAAAATTTCACGATATTTTATTCAATATTATTTACTTAACACAGATGCATTCTATCACAAGCACGATTATTTTCAAAATTTTCTTTTCAAAATAAGTGTAAGATGAGAAAACTTGTAAAATCTTTGAACGCCGTTACCTCATTTCCAGTTTTTTTTTACAGATGGGACTGACTTGCGGTTATGGGCAGTATACTACTCATCATAAATAAGCACGGGCAACGAGAACGACCCAAATTTGAGTTTAGTTTACTCATAATCGCCAAAAGTGCAGGTACACAGCTATGAGCAGGCATAGAAAATCATTTACATTCATTTCATGCATTCATTTACATTCATTTGCTTCTAACTTTTGTCATCAAGAGCATTCCGCAAAATGATGTATAGAGCTTTAGTAGGTTTTGTTATTAACTGCAACTTTTGCCCGTAACTCAAATCTATATCTCTTATGCATCACGAATTAGAGCGGGCAGAACTTGTTACTGTTTTTCAGTGAATGTAAAATACATTCACTAAAAAACATTAGTGGATTCTGTTCGCTCTGGTTCGTCATGCATAAGAGATACGGATTTGAGTTATTTGCAAAAGTTGTAGCTAATAATAAAACCTACAAAAATTCCCTATTTCATTTTGCGGAATTCTGTTGATAAAAAACAGTTAGGGGCAAATGAATGCCTGAAATGAATGCAAATGATTTTCCATGCCTGGCTATCAGTAAATCTGCCGGAAAATGAGGAAGATTGAGGAAATTTTTACTAAGTCTAGGAGTAGTACCAATAGACTGAGTGAATCCAATCTTTATTTTTCTCATATTCGGGATTTGTTTCCTGGACAAACCTAAAAAAATTAAGGCAAAATTACTCATCGCTGAGTTCCTGCACTTTGTACGATTTATGAGCGAACTAAACTAAAATTTGGTTCGTTATCATTGGCCATGTGCACTCTCATGGAAAAGTATTGCAACACTCATTTAAATATTGCGTTACCCCCCAAAATGTTTTGCATCACCAATACAATATTGAAATAGCTGGAAAACGCACTGAATACGCTTGGTGATGATAGAATTTGCGACTTTGGAACTTGAAAAAGTACTGATTCAGTTCAGAAAAGTTTGGAAAGTGCTGATTAACTTTAGAAAAGTTTTAATCACTTCGGAAAGTACTGAATATCTTCAGAAATTTTCATAATCACTTCGGATCGTACTGAATCACTTAATAACATGCCTAGGGTCACAAACGGAAGCTTGACGTAGGACCGCTAGTGGACGGAATAAATGTGAAGAGCATTAAGTTCTTTTAATTGATCAAATCAGGCATAACATTTGATAACGGCACAAAAGCATTTGTAAACAAACATTCTAAGGCCCTTTACACGCGAACTAAAGTACGCTTACGCAAACCAATACCACTTTCGGAAAGGTGATAGTTGCCCCTATGCGATGATGTTGTTGGTTTGCGTGGGCGTACTTTGGTTCGCGTGTAAAGGGCCTTAGAAGGTTAGTTTACAAATGCTTTTGTGCCGTTATCAAATGTTATGCCTGAAATATCTATTATCTTAACTCTTTCCGTTTTTGAATTGTAGGCGATCCAAATTTGTAGTAATCTTTTTCAAAAAGAAAGTTGATTACGAGAATCAATCAAAATCACTTGCACCCCTGCTTCCAAGTTTGTGTGGTCGTTGGGGGCTTGTGGTTCTGAATATGGACAAACAAGCACAGATAAATTCTATTCCAACTCTTTACTGATATAAGCTTGATGGCCCTGAAAAGGGCCGTTTTATTGAAGAGGACATCCATGGCCACTTACGTTTGGCGTGTTTAGTGTAGGTGACAGCATCACGGACCTCATTTTCCACGAACACCTTCAGCACACCTCGACCCTCGTAGATCAGACCGGAGATACGTCAGACACTGCCACGGAGAGCCAGACGACGGATGGTGGTTATCTCGAAGAATTTGCGATGACGATTGGCACCTCCTTTGCCACGACCAGTCAATTGTTGATTGTTGGTTATAGAAAAGTGGACTAGCCACCTTCCTACTGCTGCTATTGCTGACCACGCCGTCCGAAGCGAAAATGAGCTGATACCAGTAGTAGTAAAATTTACGTTTATTTTCTGGGTTTTATGTTTCAACATTTGATTTAACATTTCAATTGGTTAGCCTTTGGCTCTTCATCTTTGTTCTAGTTAATTGGTTATTCTAATGTGATGATTGCGTTTAGCGCTAATTTACAGGATACCCTTTGTGGGATTGTTTTGGTTTGAATTTAAAAATTTGATAACCTACCTACTTGAGCACCTAACTACTTATACTAGGTTGCCAAATCACGAATGATCTGGTGGTTTGATCGCAGACAGGCGACTCTGAACCTTTCCAGCGTGGAAGTCTTTCGCTCCTCGAGTGTTTGAAGACCGGCCAGGTGGTGAATCTCAGAATTACGAGTTCGCGGTGGACTGTTAAGGATCATTCTGAGGATCTTGTTTTGGATCCTCTGAAGCTTTAAGTGGTGGCACTTAGCACAACTCTCCCAGATTGGCATACCATACTCAATAGCCGGCAGAATGATTTGCTTGTGGACAGCAAGCTTGTTTTTGAGGGACAGGGTGGACTTCCTGTTTATCAGAGGGTAGAGCGACCTGATCAAGATGTTACACTTGGTGGATGTCTTGTCCACATGGGATCGGAATAGCAATTTGCTATCGAGGGTGAGACCAAGGTAGACTACTTCACTCGACCATTCAATGGGAGTGCTATCAAGATGGACCTTGTTGTTAGCAGGTGGAACAAGCCGAGGTGAATTCGAGTGTGGGAACAGAATGGTTTGTGTTTTAGCTGCATTGATACAAATCTTCCAGCTCTTAAAATAGTCGGACAAAACATCCAGGCCTGATTGTAGTTTACTCGCCAGAGCACGGATCACTCGACCCTTATAGATGATGGAGGTGTCATCTGCGAACATTGACAGGATACCACCACCCGACAGGGGAGGAACGTCTGACGTGAAAATGTTGAATAGGATAGGCCCAAGCAGGCTACCTTGAGGGACCCCTGCATCAACGTTGAACGTATCAGAGGAGACATTGTTCAAGTAGACCTGGAATGATCTGCCCGACAAGTAGTTTTTGATGATCTTCACGAGGTAGTTCGGAAAGTTGTATCGATGCAGCTTGTACACTAGACCATCATGCCAGACATTGTCGAACGCCTTCTCGACGTCCAACAATGCCATGGCAGATGTATTGGAAACGGACTTGTTCCGCTTGATGATGTTAGTAACCCGTGCGAGTTGGTGGATGGTAGAGTGGCCTTTCCTAAACCCGAATTGCTCTTTGAGAAAGATGTTATTATCATTTGAAAACACCAGCAGACGGCTGAGTATCAATTTTTCGAATAGCTTCGAGATGGAGGACAAGAGGCTGATGGGGCGATAGCTTTTGGCACTGGTAGGGTCTTTGCCAGGTTTGTGAATTGGAATAACTTTGGCTAACTTCCAGCATGCAGGGAAGTAGCCAAGCATTAAACACTTGTTGAAGACCACTGCAAGGTGCTTGAAGAAGTCAACACTCAAGTTTTTCAGCTCGAGGTTGACCACTCCATCGACACCAGCGGCCTTCATGTTCTTTGTTGATTTAATCGCTGCTATCACCTCATCAGCCGATATTCTACTTTCGTCAGGGACAACTACGGGGGTGGCAGCGACACTAGCCATTGCCTGTGATACTGCAGGCTCGTGGGGACTCACCATGGCGTGGCCAAGGTTATGTGAATTTACAAAGTGTTGTCCAAGAGCATTGGCCTTTTCAAATGGGGTTATTAGTAAAGATGGGTCCGAATTTTGGTTAGGAGAGGAAAGGGGAGGAATGGGCCTCGGCTTATTTTTCAAAACCTTTGCCATTTTCCAGAATGGCTTAGCACAATCTGGGAGAGAGCGAATCTTGTTTGCAAAATCGATATTTCTGAGATCCACCATCCTGGCTTGGATGATTTTGTTCAAACGGTTGCAATTGGTCTTCAGATTAGGCAGCCCAGTACGCTGGTACTGCCTACGGATCGTGTTGCGGAGTCTAATGAGGTCTTTAGTAGGCCTGTCAAGGTTCAGAGTGTTACTCACCTGTCTGGATACTGGCACATGTAGCTCCCTGGCCCGGGAAATTGCTTGATCGATGGAGCGCAGACACCGGTCAACATCTTCGGACGATTCCGGTTGGACATCGTAGTCTACAGCGGTGTCGACGCAATTTTGGAACTGACCCCAGTCAACACGATGATAGTTGCGCCGGAAAGCTTCAAATCGATTTACGGAGGATCCCACCTCAGTCACCACCGGGTAGTGGTCCGAGCTGAGTTCCTGATAGGTGATAGGTTGAGCGATGTTGTTGCCCATGTTGCTGATGAATATATCGATGGTAGCGTGAACACCGGACCGACTCAACCGGGTGGGAGTTTCCGGACTCAAGATGTTGTACTGCGCTTCCTGCAGGTCGTTGTTCAGGATGGTGCCGTTTTGATTGCGCCGATTGTTGCCCCAAGCTTGATGTTTGGCGTTCAGGTCGCCAGCGATGATAAAGTTTTCCCGTCGTCGTGTTAGCTTGATAATATCTCGTCGCAGATCTGCTGCCGATCCGTCCCTGATGTTGACTTGTTTGGGGCAGTAAGCCGCGACGATGGTGATGGGGCCGATAGGAGTAGAAACTTCCACCCCTACGGCTTCGATGATCTTCAGCTGAAAGCTGGGCATCAGTCGACAGCAGATGTTTCTCCTTATTGCAATAGCCACTCCTCCTCCTCCAGAGTTGGTTCGATCTAGCCTCACGAGCCGGAAATCGGGAAGGTAGACGTTTGTTTCAGGCTTCAGGTGGGTTTCAGTTATGATGGCAATGTCGATGTTTCGTTCATTGAGAAACTCAACAAACTCGATGTTTTTGCTCTTCAAGGAGCAAGCGTTCCAATTTACGATCTTGATGGCTTCACGGTCCATACTTAGTGACAAGGGACAGGGCAGCATGAAGCTGTTCAGATCGAGTCTTGCAGGTGCGCAAGATGATGATGACCTCGGCCACGAGCGTCACAAGTTCCTCCGAGGTGAACGGAGAATCGTCGACAGGCTCACCTGAGACAACACCAGCGTATGATAAACCAGGGGCGGTGGAGGGACCTGGCATTGGCTGGGCAGCAGCAGCAGCGAGACGATGCTGGAATGTTCGATTGTTAGGAATACTCACATGCTTGACTTGTTGGTTGTTGAGCGGAAGTGGTTCTAAGTTCGGAACATGTCGACGGGGCTGGAGAGCTGGGTACTGGACTTCCGTGCGTGCAGGAGGCGAACGATGATTACGGAGGCGACCGGGCTGATTATTGATCGTAGCCTTCCGACGGATATTGATGAACTCCACTCGCTTGGGACATCCGCGATTGGAGGCTTGGTGGTTACCACCGCAGTTGACACACGTTGGCTCGATGTCATCATCTTGCTCACAGGACGCAGTCGAGTGAGTTCCAGCACACTTGCCGCAGATAGTCTTCATATGGCAGTTTTTGGTGCCATGGCCGTAGGAGAGGCAGTTCATACACTGCGTAACATCACGATGTTGGGATTTGTAATGTTCCCAACTGATGATGACCTGAAACAGGTCCCGGATTTTGGATCTCAGAGCCGCTAGACTGGTGGATCCCTTCGTGAAGTGCACCAGGAACAACTGGTCACGGAAGCTGGTGTTGTGGTTGGAACGCCGGTTTATTGGGAACACCGCCTCAGGTTTGAGCCCAAGCCGCTCCAGTTCGGATTTAACCACAGCCGCCTCGAACGACGGTAATCCACGCAATACCAGCTTCAGTGGCTTGCTCGATGGCAGATCGTGCGTGAAGAAGTCAACGTTGTTTTCCTTTAGGAAACATCCTGTTTGATTGTACTCCTCCAGGCTGGAGCACATGATTTTGGTGCCGATGCTGCAAAGCTTGAAGCGAGGCAGCAGCTTGTGTTTTGCCAGTTCGGCACGCAGCTTGGCAACATCCTTCTCCGGCGTGAAAAGCGGGGGAATCCGCTCTCTTGCAGCGATGGGAACGACGTCACCATCGCCATTTTCTTCGGGGAGCACCGCAAACTGGTTGGCTTGCAGTACCCGTTTTCCGGCGTCATCCTGCGACGCGATGTGCTGGATTACCACCTTCTTTGAAGGGCCCGCTGCTGAATCATTGGTACGTTTACGCACCATTTGTTTCGTGTTGGCAAGTTGCAGCAAACTTGCCAGAACGCGCGAAGGTGGCGACGCTTCCACGGCGCAACGCGACATCACAAACCGAATCAAAGCGAGAACTCGAGCGAAAAAGAAAACGAACTGAACAGCTCAACAGTCGAGCAAAGAGTGGAGCTCTGCTGATACCAGACAGCAGCGCTGCTTTATATCTTTTTAGGTTAAAGCAGAATGATGTGCAACCAAGTGGTATAAAAGCTACAAAGACTCCTCCCATTATGAGTAGTTTGCTATCAAGTAGCGACACTGGCTCTTTTCCTTTTGCGGACACGGCGAATGAGAACGACCCAAATTTGAGTTTAGTTCACTCATAATCGCCAAAAGTGCAGAAACTCAGCGATGAGTAAATTTGTCTTATGGTTTCCTGTGGAAAACCTAAACAATCTGCCAGAAAATGAGGAAATTGACGAAAATTTTATTCAGTCTCGGAGTAGTGCCAATCAGTGTCTGTTTTTATCATTATCCATCACACGCAAGGAGTAGCGCTTCAACCCAGTGTCGATGAATTGCGTTTGTTTTGAACATCTTCGTAGTTACGAAACGAGCGAAATGAACAAATGAGTTTATTATACATCAACGAATACGCGTTTGTTGATATTCACCAGTGCTCGATTATCAAACCCAAAATTGTCAAAATCAGAAGTGATCCTCAAAAGCAAAATAATCAACGAAATTTTGGGCAAAATGATTATTTTGAATATTGTCGACCACACTGCCTTAATCATCGATATTATCATCAGTTCAGCTTGAGGCAATAATTTGCCGTCGACTTATGTCTAAAAACCACGATCTTTAGCGTTATTGTTTAGAATGAAAATAATCATTTTGCATTTGATCCTCAATATCATCCCGACCAAGATGAAGACGAATATCAATATTTACAACAACAGAGGCGATAATGAGAATCTAGCCACGAATGAAGAAAAACAAATGTTATTTTTGATACTCAGAGGTTGCCTAGATCAAGGGAATTTGTTTATATCAAAATTCAAATTCATGCAGGTAGTTGGTCTATCTGTTAAGGTTTTCTTCATATTCAGCTAAATTGAGTGTAGAAGAAAGGATTTTTATCAGCACTGGTGCCAATAGACTGAGTGAATCCAATCTTTACTTTTCGCAAATTCAGGAATTTTTCCATGGAAAATCCTGGAAAAACCTGAGAAAACATGAGGCAAATTTACTCATCGCTGAGTTCCTGCACTTTATTTCTTATTTCTGAGATAACTAAACTCAAATTTGGGTCGTTCTCATTCGCCGTGATAGATATCGGCGTCTGTGGTTAGCGTGATTACCTCTCACCCCAGCAGGCCTGGGTCCAATCTCAGTCGGCGCCATCGGCATGTTCTAAGGCATAACATCTCTGGGAGCTGCCTCCCTGGCGTCGGTAGCATTGAAGCTCAGTACGGAAAACAAATCTCGCGTCACTTTTCAATAGGTCCTATCTACATTGATCGATTCTCTTCATCAACACTCTCTTTCGTAAATAACTCGGCTTCACAAATCTGGATCAACAATAGAAAAGAGCCCATCAGCATTTGTAAACAAACCGTTCCAAAGCCCTTTACTCACAAAGCGAAGGCCACCCACACAAACCAACACCATCATCGGATAGGGGAAACTTCTACCTACAAGATGTTGGTGTTGGTTTGTGTGAGCGGCTTTCGATTTGTGAGGCTTTGGAACGGTTTGTTTACAAATGCTGATGGGCCCTATTCTATTGTTGATCCAGAAATGTTCAAAAACGTAGATGACATCCATGGCCGCTTACGCTTGGCGTGTTTAGTGTAGGTGACAGTATCACGGATCTCATTTTTCAGGAACACCTTCAGCACACCTCGTAAATCAAACCGGAGATACGTCAGACACCGCCACGTTATCTCGAAGAGTTTGCGTTTGGTTCTGAACATGGCGATTAGTGTGTAAAGTATTACGCAATTCCATCCTCCCTATTCGCACGCGCCCGAGGATCGGAGGCGAATGCCACTTCGACTTGTTTCGTCTACTTACTACTCTCTGACGACTGTGCTAGGAAGCAGCATATGCATGTTGGTAATTGGTGGATTTTGAATTGATGAATTGAATGGATGAATTCGACGCTTTTGGACAATGCTGAACATTTGCCAGTTTTTCAATAGTTTCTTGTTGAAAATCAACATTTGGAAGCAGCGTAGCCATATTTCTGACCGATTGGTGGTAAAATTATTGAAATTGGACCAGGGGCAGCAGAGTTATTAACGTTCAAAATCTTTCTTAATTTGTTACATATTCCATTTTCGGTTTTCACAAAGTGTACCCCCATATAGAAATCAAAGACGTAGTCCTACGTCAAAATCGGAATCAAAACTAAAAGAACTGAATCATCGCAGAAATGTTCGGAATCACTTCAAGAAGTACTGATTCACTTCAGAAATGATCGGAATTACGTCTAAAAGAACTGAATCACTTCAGAAATATTTGGAATCACTGAACTGGCTGATCATGGACTGAATCGATTCAAAACAGTCACTTCGGAGAGCAACGATTACTTTTGAAAAAATCGTTACCACTTCGGAAAGCATGGATTGCTTTTGAAAAATCCGTAATCACTTCGGAAAGTACTGAATCACTTCAGAAATATTCAGAAACGCTTCGGAAAGTACTGAATCACTTCAGAAATATTTGGAATCACTGAACGACTGAATATGGACTGAATCGATTCAAAACAGTCACTTCGGAAAGCAACGATTACTTTTGAAAAATTCGTAATCACTTCGGAAAGTACTTAATCACTTCAGAAATGATCAGAATCACTTCTAAAAGAATTGACTCACTTCAGAAATATTCGGAAACACTTCGGAAAGTACTTAATCACTTCAGAAATGATCGGAATCACTTCTAAAAGAACTGAATCACTTTAGAAATATTCGAAATCACTGAACTGACTGAACATGGACTGAATCGATTCAAAACAGTCACTTCGGAAAGCAAGGATTACTTTTGAAAAATTAATTATCGCTTCGGAAAGTACTAAATCACTTCAGAAATGTTCGGAAACACTTCAGAAAGTATTGAATCACTTAAAAAAAATTCTGCATCACTCCGGAAAGTACTGAATTGCTTCAGAAATTATCGGAAGCACTTCTTTAAGAACTGAATCCCTTCAGAATATTCGGAATCACTTAGAAAAGGACTGAATCGAATCAAAACAGTCACTTCGGAAAGCAAAAAAAAAATCGTAATCACTTCGGAAAATACTTTTTTTTCCTGATTTGTTTTCCGTCGATCTTGTTTTCCGTGCTGATAATGCTACCAACTCCAGGAAGGCAGCTCCCACATCTGGACCCTACCTATTGACCCAAAAGCTTATGAACCAGGGATGAACGCGTGATCTGCCTCAGAACATCCCGGCGGCGCTGATGGGGATTGAACCCAGGCCTGCTGGGGTGAGAGGTAATCACGCTTACGGCTAAACCACCGGCGCCGCTATTCGGAAAGTACTAAATCACTTCAGAAATGTTCGTAATCACTTCAGAAAGTACTGAATCCCTTCAAAAACGATCGGAAATACGTCGGAATAACTTAATAAAAATCCGAATTCACTTCCGAAATAACTGAATCATCCCAGAAATGTTCGAAATCACTTTGAAAAGTACTGAGTCATTTCAGAAACGTGCTAAATCACTTCGGAAAGTACTGAATAACTTTTTAAATATTCAGAATCGGTTTGTCAAGTACCGAATAATTTCTGATACTATTTATCGCTTTACAAAGGTTTGGAATCACTTCTAAAAGTACTGAATCAATTCAGAAATTTGTCATAATCACTTCTGAAATTACTGAATCACTTCAGAAATCATTTTGAATCATTTTGAAAACTACTTATTCACTTCAGAAAAGTTAGGAATCACTTCGGAAGGTCGAAGATGCTAGTTTCAAATAACATACTAGAGTTGTAATTTTTATACGATAGATGAGGAGATGAAAGTATACATACTTCGAAAATCCTAATTTTACACGTGACGGAATCCATCTTTGACATAAATGACACGTAAATAAACATGTTATGTAAAATTAAGTGCTCCTAGAATGAAAAGTTTGTTACTCGACGAAACGTACGTTTGATTGTGATGAATTTCGCGTCTATTTTATGTCAAAATTGACGCTCGTATATGTCAGTCTCAGAGCACCTAAATTTACATGAATTTTTCTAAGTGTGTAGAGTTGATAGTTCCGTTAGAGTACGGCAGTGTGAAATTGTTCGAATAGAACTGTTTCAAACACATCGTCGGTACTTGAGCGTGTCGGTGAATCTCTTTTTGCCAGTGGTGCCGTGGGGGAATACCCCTCACCATCCCTCTCCAACGGGGGAGTTTGGTAAAGAGAGATGATCAAACCGATTTGTACGTTCATTCATAATAGTTGTCCTTGCTCGCTTTCTACTCTCTATATAAACAATTTCACACTGCCGTACTCTAACGGAACTAACAATTCTATACTTTCATCTCCTCATCTATCGTATAAAAATTACCACTCTAGTTTGTTATTTGAAATTAGCATCTTCAACTGTGTAAATCGTTGACTTCACGCAGAAGTCATATAAAACAAATAGTTAAAAAAAAAGAACTTCGGAAGGGATTTAATGAATTCGGCAATGATCTTAATCACTTCTGATAGTACTGAGTCAGTTCAGAAACGTTCGGAATCACTTCTGAAAGTGCTGAATCCGTTCAAAAATTATTAAATCTGAATTACTTCCGAATGGTTCTAAATCTCTTGGGAAAGTACTAGATCAGTTTAGAAATATCAATCCGGCGCCGGTGGTGTAGTGGTAAGCGTGACTGCTTTCTCACCCCAATGGGTCTGGGTTCAATCCTAGCCGGGGTCGGTGCGATTTTTCAGAGACATACAAATCCCTGGTCACGTCTTCTTTCGGAAGGGAAGTAAAGCCGTTGGTCCTGGCCCATGTGTGTTTGAATGGGTGCGATATCCTACGCAGGTGTGGAAGATGCCTTCGGTGATTGGCACAAGATTGTGGAACAGACCGACGTTAAATAAAGGAAAGAACTTTAGAAATATTTGAAATCACTACGGAAAGTACTGAATAACTTCATAAAATTTTTAAATCTAAAAGAACTGAATTATCCCATAAATGTTCGGAATCACTTTGAAAAGTACTGATTCACTTCAAAAATATGTTCAACCACTTCGGAAAGTAATCAAACATTTAAGAAGTGTTTTGAATCACTTCAGAAAGCACTGAATCGCTTGGGAATGTTTTTATCGCTTTAGAAATAATTGGAGTCACTTTTGAAGGCACTGAATTGATTCAGAATAGATTGGAATCAACTTCGAAACTACTTAATCACTATAGGACATTTCTGAAGTGATCAACTACTTTCTGAAGAGATTCAATTCTTTTCTTCAGTGATTCAGTACTTTCCGAACTTCCGAAGGGATTTCAAACTTTTTAGAAGTGACTCAGACGATGTGATTTCAAAGTTTTCTTAAGTGGTTTAGAACTTTCCGAAGTGATTCAAAACACTTTTGAAGTGACTCAGTGCTTCCGAACTACTTCCTAATACCTTTACACATTTTCTTTGCGTGATGCTAAACTTTTCAAGGTGTATGTGTGTGTATTCCACACCTCCACTGGTCAGCAGTGTTATTATCGAAGAACTCTCTCTACAATGTCGCTTTGATGGTCATTGTAGACAGCTTTAGTGCGGGAGTTAGAAGGTGATAGCTCTATTGCAGATCCAGCAACCCATTTCAGAATGTCTGGAGAGTCACGCCCATTCCGAGGTTACTTTCACTTACAATAAGCCTCACATGTATGTATTATCGTTATCAAATGGATATTGGTAATACATACACACTCCAGTTTCGAACTGTTCTTTTGAATCCTGGCACGTAGGGGATGTAATGTCGGCCTAAATGCCCCTAATTTGGGCCCATACATAAATTCAGTGATCGACTAAATTTTCAATAGCGTCCAAAAATATCCATTAGTACCGTCCCAATGACGCGTTCATCTAGATAAAATTGATAAATAGCAGATTTTAGGGCTGGCAGCGATCACTGCTGTCAGAAATAGTGATTTTAGTGACCATTTTCAATAAATAAGTGACCAAATAGTGACTTATGGTTGTAAAAATAGTGACTAGAAAGTGACCTGAGAGAAGGCGCATCAAATAAATGTTTGATGTTTTAGATTTATTCAATTATTATCTCATGAACACTTATGTACGATATGAACCTTTAAAGCGAAAGATTTAATAGAAAGTTTATAAGCAAACACATGGTATTAGTCACGGTATCTACTAACTTAAACAATCTTGAAAACCGGAAATCCCCAGGAATTTATTTGTCTCCTTATAAAACCTGGAAGTCTCTAAGAATTTAAAAAAAATCTTACTAAGGATATTTTAAGGAAAATAATGAATTGTTAAATACAACCATTTAATTTTTCTCGTTAATTTTATTCACACTATGAACTTTAAAGATTCACAGTAGATAAATCTTAAGTCACAAATAAATTTAAAAAAAATTGTTTTAGGAACATGCATATTTTCTAAAAAATAAATAAATAATTTGAACTAGCTCTGGACTTAACAGCTATTATACTTCAAGAAATTTTCAAGAATCTGGTGTCAAATTCCATGCACAGTTTTAAAGACTCGAGGAATTTTATTATAATTTCTAAGGACCTCATCCCAAGGGAGCTGTGGGAAAAAAATCATTCAGGAAAACGTCAAATGTAATCGACTTTTTAGGTAGTTCTGAGGAATTTTAGATTTCATGAGAAACCTTAACCGGAAAATTCCAAGGGCATTCTGAGGATAATTTCACAAAGTTTGTGGGCAAAACTAATACAGAGCACAAGTCATTGGATTTTTTTGAAAATACTTAAAAGGAAGATTACAATTAAATGTGAGAATAACTCCAGAATATCTTCAAAAGAATTCGGAAAATGAATTCAGGAGAGTTTGCCAAACAAATTATGAGAAGAAATCTAAGGAATTTCTCAGGAGAAATGCCAATGAGTTGTTAGGAAACTTTTATGTGAGTAGAATTCCAAGGAAAGGAGTGAGATTGAAAAGGAAATCTGAAATGAATTCAATGAATACTCGGAGAATCTTTCCAAAGGATTTCTAATTGTGGAGAATTTCAAGGTAATTCCGAGGAAAACTAAAAGAAAATTCAATTCTTAAGATACTTTCATCGAGATTTTGAGGAAATCTCCGTTGAATATGGAATGGACTATTGTGAGGTCTTCCGAACCACTTGAAAGAACTCAATTTTTTCCTGAATTAATGAAACTGCCTTGAAGTTCTTTTGTAGTTTTATAAACTAGCCTGATGCTCACAATACGTCTCCTCAAATTCTGAACTTTATAGGACTTCCTAAAGTTTCCTCAATTTTTCTAACGATCATGAATCTTTTTTAAAGGTTAATTAATTTACTGAAGTTCTCTAAACTTCTTTAAAATCTATGTGACTTCTCTAATATTGATGGAACTGTTCTAAGGTTCTCTGTTATTTTCTGAAATTGTCAAAACTTTTCTAAAGTTTTTGCAGTTTTCAAGAAGCTTGTTGTACTGCGCTAAATTTAATTAAATCGCCCTAAAAATGTTTAAGCTTCAGTGAACTTCTGAACTCAGCGGCGCCGGTGGTGTAGTGGTAAGCGTGATTACCTCTCACCCCAGCAGGCCTGGGTTCAATCCCAGTCGGCGCCGCCGGGATGTTCTGAGGCATAACATCTCTGATCAAGGGAAGTAAAGCCGTTGGTCCCCGGTTCATGAGTTGATGGGTCGATAGGTGGTAGGGTCCAGGTGTGGGAGCTGCCTTCCTGGCGTCGGTAGCATTGGTGCGCAGCACGGAAAACAAGATCGACGGAAAACAAATCCAAGAAAAAAAAAAAAAAAACTTCTGAACTTATGCGAAGACATCAAATAATCTGAAAGTTATCTGGAAATCTGGGAACTGCTTTAAATTCCTCACTAATTTTCTTAAACTAATGGAACTGACCTCCCCCTGAAATTCCTCCATTTTTCAGAGCTTACTAAACTTCTTTCAAATGCTCCCGCATTTGGCTAATGTTCATAAAATTTTCTGAAGTTCGCGGATCTCATCTTAAGCTCCATAGATTTTTATGAAGTAATGTTTCTGAAGACCACTGTCCTTCTGTGAAGTTTCCGAAGTTTTTCTAAATTTCTGGAACTTTTGTCGTCACTGAAGTTCTCAAGATTTTTATGAAGTTCATAAAACTTCCCTTAAATTATCGACACTAATATAAAACTTTTTCAATAGTCTAGACTTTTCTGGTGCCTAAACGATTACTGAATTTCTTTTAAGTTCTCTTGACTGTCTAGACTTAAATAATTTGACTTGAAGTTTCGAAAATTTTCCTTAATTATTAACTCCATTATCATTCTTCCATTATTAACACTCGCTAATTTTCCCTGAACTTATCTATGCTTACCTGAAGGTCTCTAAATTTGTTTAATAATCAAGCAAATTTTCAGATATAAATATATATTCATAATTTCCTGACGCTTCTGACGTTTTCGGATCAATCATAGAATTCTTGCAATACCCTATAATTCCACGGAACTCCTTGTCGCTGCAAATTTGCTTAAGTTAATGGGATTATTCTGAACCTATCTGATCGTCCTCGAAGTATTCGGAACTTCGCTGTACATCATTAAACTATCTAAAAATATCTAAATTTAGTTCTCTGGAATTTTTTTAATTTTTTCAATATCTTGAACTTTTACATGGAATATGAAACTTCACGAAATTGAATATTTTTAGATCTTGGAAAACTCAGGTAATTTTATCCAGAAAAATGTGTAGACATCCTGTATATAGAGAAAGCCGATTAAACGTCACAATGCAAAGAATAATCAATCTTGAAATAAATTCACGCTAGAAAAGTTGAAAATAGTGACTTATTACAAGAAAAAGGGACTTTAGTGACTTGACCAACTAGTGCCATTTCCCCTTTAGAGTTTATACTTTTTGAATTGTAAAAAATATTTGAACTGGTCTCACCATGTTAATTTGAATACTTCCTTCAACGAATACAAATTTCCTTGCATTGCTATGGCCATCTGGAGTGAGGTTCGCGTCTAGTGCTTTCCCCAGGAATCGTTCGTGGTCACCAGCTACCACCCGTATCCAGCGAAGCATCTTTCAGATCGCTCGCAATCTCCAACACTGGCGAGAGACCAGCAGCTGAGCACTTTTGCAAGTGGAAAACTTGCTGATTCACGGCAACGTCGGCCACCGAATCATCACCAAAACTCGCGACGGACACAGTATCAGCACGTTCCCGGGCTAATTCACCAACCGGACCGGGTTCAAACTCACCCACGTCACGGTGACGAATCTCTCAATAGAATTACAAACCGAAAGTGTGGCATCCGAACTCGGAAAACCGGACTCCCGGGAGGCAATGAAAACCCGACACTGAACAATAAACCTGAAGCTGCGTCGTATATTTTGGAGGTTAGATTCAAGGTCAACCGAGTCACTCAAGGCAAATACCGGCAAAACACGATATTTAACTAAATGATAACTTTATGAACACTTGAAACTTAATTTCAAGACATAAATTTACAAATTTAAAGCAAAAAAAAAGTTTAATTCGGTGACAAAAAATACGCAGCAAAAGAAAAACACGACTGTTTTTAGCGCGGCCTACTGCGATCATCGGTAATGCTAAGCTTTTCAAGGTGATGCAATATTTAAATCGGTATTGCAAAACTTTTCTATGCGAGTCCATACTTATGAAGGACAAGCGGAAAGAGGATATAAAAATTAAAAATGCAAGACGTTACATCAAATCAAATAAATTACATTGTTTTGTTAAAATTTTGCATAATATAAAGAATCTCATATTTTCTGCGCTAACCCAACTGACCTCCACTTCTACTATTTCAGCTATCCGGCTCAAAACCAGTTATGTTCTTCATCCACGGTGGAGGTTTCTACGAGGGAGCCGGTTCGAACCAAACGCCGGAGTTCCTGCTGGAAAAGGACATCGTCCTGGTTGTAGTCCAATACCGTCTCGGCCCGCTAGGGTTTCTTTCGACCCGAACCGAAGCCATTCCCGGCAATGCCGGTTTGATGGACATCAAACTTGCTCTCGAGTGGGTGCGTGATAACATCGGTCACTTTGGAGGCGATGCCGGAAATGTGACCCTCTTCGGACAATCCGCAGGCGCGGCTGCCGTTTCGGCGTTGATGTACAGTCCCATGGTTCCAGAAAATTTGTTCCACAAGGTGATTCTACAATCTGGGGGATCAAGTGCCCCTTGGGTGTGGGACAAGGATCCGGCTGAGCATGCACGGGAAATTGCCACCATCATGGGTTGCGATCCCAATGCTGATAAGCCCCGGAAGATCGTGATGCCTCTGATGGAGGTCGAACGTTGTATGCACCAGGTGGACGTGTGGCATTTGCTGAGAAGCTTCATCGAACACAAAACGCGGTCCACCGCGGCCAAGGGATTGGGCGACGTTGGAGGTAATCGGCTCACCGTGCAGGACTATCATGGATTCTTACCACAAAAGCCTTGGGAGATGATCAAAGCGGGGAGGAATCGTCCTAATCTACCGATGATGGCCGGGGTGGTAAAGCACGAAGGAACATTCTTGCTTACCTCGATCTACGATGGTTTGAAGAACCGAGGATTGCTGGATGATCCCAACTTTGTCAAGTACGGTTTGTTGGAACAGGTGAATAAGATTTTGGGAGCTGAAGACCCCAGTGGATCGTTGGCTGGGTACCAGATTCGGTCGTTGTTTAGCCAGGAGCAGCTTGCCAGTGGGAAGTTTGAAAATCTAACCGATGGGTTAAATGATGTAGGTTGAACAATTCTCGTTAAAGCATGGAACTGGTATTAATGATTTTTGTTTGCAGCTTGCAGGAACGATCCTGGTCAAGGCAGCACTGCTTCGGGAAGCCCAAGCTAACAGTGCCGTAAATCCGAACGGGACATTCCTATACTCGTTTGACTACCGTGGAGAGCAGACTCGGTTTGGTTATGGAGCGGATACGTCCCACTATCCATTTGATGGTGGAGTTCACCACTCCAATGATTTGCTGTATTTATTTCCGTTTCCTCCCGGTGAACCGAAGCTCAATGAAGGGGATGCCAAGATAGCTCGAAAGATGGTAGATTTGTGGACTAGTTTTGCTGCCACTGGTGTACCCAGGAGTGAGCTGACCGGAGATGTCGAGTGGAAGCCGATGAGTGGTAAGTTGAGGTTGCATCTGACTTCTTTTGGCAATATCCCACAAACGGAACACGATTTGTTTTTGATTTGATTTGATTTGATTTGAGTTGATTTGATTTGTTCCAAAATCTTCCGTCATTCAACATTGTGTGATAAAATTCCAAAATTGTAGGCGAATGTTTTCAGGATAAAGTCAGTGCGAGAGTGCAGCCAAGTTGTTGCGTTTCCTCGATTTACGGATTTTTAGATATAATACGAATCTACCATAAATACTGCTACCTTCATCAGTCGATCCTCTAATCTCAACGCGAGCAACCATTTTTTATGTCAATTGGAGCACCTCTCTATCCGTAATACGCGCGCGAGGCTCAAACCTTTGTAGACTACTTTTTTTTTAAATTAATCTACTACTATTAAATCAAATATTAAAAATCCATCATCACCATCGTGGCGAACAAAAATAGTGTTTGTAGTGCTATAATAATTATTAAAAAGTCATTATGACAGCTATCCATACAAAATTATCCGTTGTAGATAACTTCGTCACGATACATAATTTGGCAATTCATAAAAAAAAAAAACAAACGACAGATCTAACGTGTGAAATGCAGTGTAAGTGTTGCTGAACGTTTGATATGTGTAGGCAACGAATTGAAAACATTTATTCCTTAGATATAATGAATTTTGTGAAGCACAAGTCAAGAAATGTGGTGTTCTTGTTTCAACCGCGTTTTTAGTATAATATCTACGAAAGTCACTTCCTCTTTCAATTCGATCACACAAATATCGAGGCAGCAAACCGTTAACTACTTTAAAAATGAACACCATAGTCAAATATACAATTCTTTGCTTCACCGACAACTATTGTAAGGCGTCTAGCATCAAAGTTGAGGAAGTGAAGCTAATACATCTCAAAATCAACGCATTATTTTATTCTACAAGCGCTGTAATCTCGATATTTGTGTTTCATTGGCCAGACATAAAATGGAAGGGCAAAAGTCTAGATGAGGAGAGATGATTGATTTGTAAAGCTGTATTTTACTGGCAATAGTTAAATCGTTTTTCAATCGACATAGAATTCCATACTTCTTGGCAATTTTATTGATGACATTGTCAATGTGAGAGTTGAACTTAAGTGTGTCATCAATAATGACGCCAAGATATTTAATCTCCCGAACGCGATCAATTACAACAGAGACGTTCTCATTTAATCGATTCCGCGAAATTACCATAAATTTAGTTTAACTTGTATTCAATCTCAACTGCTTATACTTCAACCATCTACTTAGAGAACGCAAATCTTCATTCAAGTGTAAAACGGCATCATCTAAATCCTTAGCTTCAATGAATAACACAGTATCATCTGCAAAAAGATTAATGTCGCAAAACCGTAAAACAAGTCACAAGTCATTAATATACATAATAAATAACAGGGGCCCTAATACACTTCCCTAGGGCACTCCAAGGGTATTCTCCACGGGACTGGAAACATAATCATTAAAAACAGTCCGTGACAGTGAGTTCTGTCAGACAAATAGCTTTCAAACCATTTATATGCAGTACTCGTAATTCCATAGCGCTTGATTGATCTTAACAATAAGGGCCTAGAAATTGTTTCAAAAGCGCGTTTTAGATCAAAAAAAAAAAACAGCAACAATCGTATCTTTACACTTCAAGTTATTTTCCACTTAGCTAATACCAAATTCAACGCGGTTTCACAAGAATGACCTTCCCGATATCCCGATTGTTCTGGTATCAACAAACTATTACTATTTAAATACTCCAACAGCTTACCTTTTACAACAAGTTCTAAGATTTTCTCTAATGTGTGCAACATGTCGCGAATTATCGTGGAATCACCTCCCTGTGTGCCTGCTCAAAACTGTTCGAGATTATCATAAATGATGCTCTGTTCGCGTGTTGCAAAAATTATATCGATACAGAACAACACGGCTTTTACCCGAAGCGCTCCGTGTCCACGAACCTGGTGCAGTTTACTTCTAACTGTTTGCGATGCATGGATTCAGGATGGCAAGTCGATGCTGCGTGTATGGATCTAAAAGCTGCATTTGACACGGTGGACCATAATATCTTGCTTGCCAAGCTGGAGATACTTGGCGTCTCGTCAACGGCTGTGGATTGGTTCAGATCTTACTTGGTGAATCGCTATGTACGGATTAAGATTGGCGCGTCGGAATCGGATGTTTTCTCAAACAACTCGAGAGTTCCGCAAGGCAGTAACCTGGGACCGCTACTGTTTTCGATCTGTTTAAACGACGTCGCATTTCTGGTACCATCAGGATCCCGCGTTGTCTATGCAGACGATACGAAAATCTACAAAATTATTAAAAGTCTCTCAGACCGTCGGGATCTTCAGAATATGTTAGGTATTTTTGCTGACTGGTGCTCAAGAAATTTAATGAGTCTAAGCATCGAAAAATGTAACATTATTTCCTGTCACCGTAAAATCGAACCAATCATGTTTCACTATGTTCTCTACGGACGCTGTCTTGCTCGTGTAGAGCACATAAAGGATCTCGGCGTTACCTTGGACTGCAGACTCACTTTCAGAATCCACTACAATGACATCATCTCCAGAGCTAATCGACAATTGGGATTTATTTTCAAAATTGCTGACGAGTTCCGTGACCCGCTATGCCTCAGGTCACTCTACTGCTCGCTTGTGCGATCCTTATTGGAGTCAAGTTCAGTTGTTTGGTGCCCTTTCCATGCTAGCTGGATCACTAGAATTGAATCCGTTCAACGCAAGTTTGTGAGATATGCTCTTCGTTTCCTCAACTGGCGTGACCCAACGAACTTGCCTCCGTACGAGGAGCGTTGCCGTCTCATGGGAATCGAACCATTAGAGGTGAGACGGACGGTCGCTCAAGCTATGTTCGCTGGAAAGCTGCCTAAGGGTGATATTGACTGTCCAACAATGCTGCCTCAGCTAAATATGTATGCCCCTGAGAGACCTCTTCGTCAACGCGACTTTCTGTTTTTGGAACCACGGCGCCGAAATTATACACAACACGAGCCAATTCGAGCAATCAGCCGGCAGAGGACCACTTTGTCAAGCAGCTTTGGCGTGACTTTCTACCAGCTATTTCACAAAACTGGACCAACTAATTTTTATTTTGTTATGAAACGCACAAATGTTGGCTACTTTTCTCGTGGTTCTAGAAGAAAAAATCTCAACATAATGTTTTATTCCAAAGTTCAAGTGGTAGTCAACGTAATTTTAACTGCTCGAATAAAGTGGGTAATTAACGAGAAAAATAGCAATAATTTGTGCATTTCTTACAAAAGTAGAAGGGTCTGTGCCTAGGGCATGAACGGAAGCTAGTGGACGGAATAAATGTGAAGAGCATTTAGTTCTTTAATTGATCAATTATCTATTATCTCAAATCTTTCCGTTTTTGAATTGTAGGCGTACCAAATTTGTAGTAATCTTTTTCAAAGAGAAAGTTGATTAAGAGAATCAATCAAAATCAATTGCACATCTTCTTCCAAGTTTGGTTACAAGATTACGAACCTGGAGACCATTTT
Source organism: Ochlerotatus camptorhynchus (assembly GCF_037179485.1). Lineage (NCBI taxonomy): Eukaryota > Metazoa > Arthropoda > Insecta > Diptera > Culicidae > Ochlerotatus > Ochlerotatus camptorhynchus. The sequence goes on along the minus strand of NW_027040732.1, from coordinate 613,573 downwards.
GTGTGGTCGTTGGGGGCTTGTGGTTCGGTTCTTTACTGATGTAAGCTGATGGCCCTGAAAAGGGCCGTTTTATTGAAGAAGACATCCATGGCCACTTATGCTTGGCGTGTTTAGTGTAGGTGACAGCATCACGGACATCATTTTTCAGGAACACCTTCAGCACACCTCGTAGACACCACCACGGCGAGCCAGACGACCGATGGCGGTTATCTCGAAGAACTTTGCGATGACGCTTGGCGCCTCCTTTTCCTCCTTTGCCACGACCAGTCAATTGATGCTTGTTAGGTGTGAAGGAGTGGACTAGCCACCACCTTTCTACTGCTGCTATTTCTGTTCACCACGCCGTCCAAGCGAAAATGAGCTAATGCCATTTTTAGTTAGTTTAAATGATCTTTATTTTAGTTTAACTTGGACGATTACCATATAAATTTTTACTAAGTGATTTAATTGCTTTCTTCATCTTTAGGTATGGGCAAAATTTAAAATTTGTTTTACAGGATTAGTCCTAGACTTAGTACACGGTCGACCACCTTGGTGGGATTGGTTTGTTTTGTTTTTAGAATTTGAAGAGAAACTACTTAATACTACTATTTACAGCTTAAAACTAACTTACTCTACTATATACACTTAACCTATTATGTACAAATTGCTTATTAAAGCATGTTCAGAAAGATTGCATTTTTGAATAAATTTAGTTGTCATATCATCAATTTTGGAATCTACTTTGGGAATTTCTGCCTCTTGATGGAGGTCTGCTATTCTTGTGTCGAATGGACGATCTAGGATGATCCTCAACACTCTATTCTGTGCAACCTGGATTTTGTTCCTGTGGGTCTGAGCGCACGATTCCCACACCGGGGCGGCATATAAGATCGCGGGGGCTATGATCTGTTTGTAAACAGCCAGTTTGTTTTGCCTTGAGAGGCGGGATCTGCGGCAAATGAGCGGATACAAACACCTAACCAAGGCGGAGCACTTAACTAGGGTTTTCTCTATGTGCGAGCGGAACAGGAGCTTCTCATCGAACAACATCCCGAGATAAGTAACATCAGTGGACCACTCGACCCTTGTACCATCCATTATTACGGTACAGGAGGGAGACGGTTTAAGTTTTAATGATTGTCTGTGAAGGAACATGATCGCTTGGGTTTTCGAGGCGTTGATTTTGATTTTCCACGTGGTGGCATAATCAGTAAAGGTGTCAAGGCATCGTTGGAGCTTGTTCGTAATTTCACGAGGCATCCTACCCTTGACAGCTATCGCGGTGTCATCTGCAAACAGAAAGAACACGCAACCGTCTCCTAGAGGAGGGATGTCCGACGTGTAGATGCTGTAAAGCAGTGGTCCCAGCAGACTCCCTTGCGGAACACCTGCTGGGATCGGAAATTGTCCCGAAAGGGAACTATTCAACGACACCCTGAACGACCTTTGCTGGAGATAGTTACGGGTGATTTTCACAAGGTATGGTGGAAAGTTGGAGTTACAAAGCTTGTATATAAGTCCGTCGTGCCAGACATTGTCAAACGCCTTTTCGACGTCTAACAAGGCCATGGCTGTGGACTTGGATACAGCTTTGTTACTTCGGATGTTATTCATCACCCGCACTAGCTGATGATTGGTGGAATGCCCCTTGCGGAACCCGAACTGTTCCGGAAGAAGAATGTCATGTTCCTCCACAAACTTGTTTAGTCGGCTGAGGATCAATTTTTCGAACAGCTTGCTCAGCGCTGAGAGCAGGCTAATCGGTCTGTAGCTTGACGGTAGTGAAGGGTCTTTCCCAGGTTTGCGGATCGGGATGATTTTTGCCACCTTCCAGATGCTTGGAAAGTAGTGCAGCTCCAAGCATCTGTTGAGGATGGCAGCCAGCAGCGAGTGGACCCTCGGGCTGAGATTTTTCAACGCTAGGTTGAATATTCCGTCAAACCCGGGAGCCTTCATGTTTTTACTATATTTCAGCGCTGAGCAAATTTGTTCCTCTGTAATCCGTTCTTCTGGAGGGACGGCACAAGGGGAGGTATCTAACGTCTGGACGCACTGCACAACCTGGTTCTCGAGTGGACTTGGGATTGTAGAGCCAAGCAAATGCGATTGGGCAATGTGCTCCCCAATTGCATTGGCCTTCTCTTCGTTGGTGATAAGCCGTTCGTCATTGACTCTAAGTGGTGGAATGGGCTTGGGGTGAGACTTCAGCACCTTGGCAACCTTCCAGAATGGTCTGGAACGGTCGTCCAGGTTCTGAACGAGCCGCCCGAAACTCTCGTTCCGGATTGAGACCATTCTGGAAGCGATCTGCCGATTCAGATCGACCATTTCGTATTTACGCTGCAGATCCCCAGTCCGCTGAAACTGGCGTCTACGAACATTTCTGAGCCGAATCAAGAGTTTGGTGTGGGAATCAATTGCTTGAAACTTACCCCTCACAGGAACTCGTCGAACGCACTCTTCGTCAGCCACGGATATGGCTTGATGGAGACCCTCCAGGGCCCGGTCTATGTCATCCACTGTGTCGAGCGGTGGGTTGTCGTCGATGTGGCGGTCGACCACGCGTCGAAACTGGACCCAGTTGACTCGATGGTAGTCCTTCCGCTGGCACGGTGCAGGGGCCACGTTGTAGCCCAGCTCGGTCAGCACCGGTTGGTGGTCCGAACTCAGGTCGTTGACGGCAACCGGCTTGGCTAATCTGGTGTTTGCCAAGAACAGGTCCAGCGTCGATGGGTTGCCCGCCGGTGATGTGAAGGTTGGTTCGTCCGGAAACCAGACGGAATAGAGACCATGCTGGGAATGGTCGAATAGCAGGCGGCCGTTTTGGTTCTGCTGGTAGTTCCGCCAGGCCTCGTGCCGGGCGTTCAGGTCCCCTCCGATTACGAAGCGGGCATTGGTGCGGGTTATGATGGCAAGGTCGTTCTTGAACTGCTGTGCTGTACCATTGCTAACGGTACATTGCCGGGGGCAGTAGACAACGATGAACCGGACGTTTCCGGTCGATGTTTCCACCTCAACGCCGACGGCCTCGATGATGGAAGTGCGGTAGTGGGGTAGGGTGCAGTACTTGATGCCTTTCTTGATGATGACCGCGACACCGCCCCCCCTGGAGCTGCTGCGATCAAGCCGGACAATGCTGTGGTCGGGCAGCCAGAAGCTGTCACCGGTCTTGAGGTGGGTCTCGGTGAGAAGGCCCACGTCGATGTCGTGCTTGCGGAGGAAGTCTGCAAGCTCAATGTTTTTCGCCCCTACGGAGCGAGCGTTCCAGTTGGCGATCTTTATGGGTTCACGGTCCATAATTAGCGACGAAGGAGATGATAGCTTGGAGCTGTTGTGTTCTTGTTGCGCAGGTGCGCTTGATGATGATGGCCTGGGCCAACAGTGTGACGATCTCATCCGTTGACAGCGGAGAATCGTCTGTAGCTTCACCGGTTGTACCGGCCAATCCCGGAGCAGGGGGATCCGTCGATGGCCCGGAGGCTTGACCGGGTACTGCAGCGGCAGCCAACTGTTGGTTGAGCGGGAGCGGCGGCAACACTGGAATTGGCCGTGATTGGACCGGTGATAACGGAGGAAAGTTCTGCGCGTTGTTTTCTGGAACCTTCTTGCGACCGGGCTGGCTGTTGGACGAGGCCTTCTTCCGGATCTCGGCGTATTCGGCCCGCTTCGGACAGGCCTTACTCGTGGCCTTGTGGGCGGCACCGCAGTTGGCGCATGTGGGAGTGGCTTCCTCGATGCTGTCGCAGTTGTCGATCTTGTGGTTTTTGCCGCATTTGATGCAGCGGCTGGCCATGCGGCAATTCCTGGTGCCGTGCCCGAACAATAGGCAGTTCGAGCACTGAGTGACGCCACGGTGGGTGGGTTTATACCGCTCCCACTTCACTACGATGTGGAACAGTGTGCGTGTCGTCTGGAGATCCTTCACGGTTGTGGAGTTCTTCTCCAGATGGACCAGGTAGAGCTGGTCACGATACTTGATGGCCTTGCTGCGGGTCATCTTGTGGACTTCGACCGGCTTGAGGCCGTTCGCCTTAATCTCGTCCATTAAGGTGGTGGTGTCCATGTCGTGGAGCCCGCGCAGCACCACTTTCAGCGGCTTGGTGGCCTCGATGTCGTGGGAGAAGTACTCCAGCTTCATTCTGTCCAAGAGGGCCTGAACTGCGTTGAAGTGTTTTTCGGCCGGGACCATCAGTTTGTAGCCTTCCGTGCACCGTTGAATGGTGCAGCGAAGGCCCTGCTTAATGTAGAAATCCAGCTGCTCCCATAGCCCGGGAGGGAAGCCCTTCACGTAGAAGGGTGGCAACTTAACTTTTTTCGGCACCGTCTCAGGGTCCGACTGCGGCTGGGCTCCGTTCTGCAGGGCGGAGAACGGATTGTTGCTCAGCAGCTTTTTTGCTGCTGATACGGTGGCGCTGCTGTCTTCAGGTCTGGGTCGTTTAGTTCCGGGAGGCCCCGGCTGCGGGTCCGCAACGCCTGTCGGGATGGGCAATGGGGTTTTCTTCTGCTTCTTCTGGGCTGGCTCGGTGGTCGCGCTGTCTCCTGGGAGAGTCTGTTTTCCCGGTAAACCGGCACTCGCGTTACCGCGCGATTTCTTACCCATGGCTGGGTCAGCGAGAGCGTCACTACACAACGCGGAGCTAATTCGACTTGCGAACGAACGAACGAAACTAGAGAGAATTCAAATCGACTGAACTGCTCAACAGTCTGGCAGCGAATGATTTGATGAGCCGTCGATGCTATTTCTGTTCATACAGCAGCGCTCTTTTATATCTTTTCAGGTTGAAGCAGAATGATGTGCAACCAAGTGGTATAAAAGCTACAAAGACTCCTCCCATTATGAGTAGTTTGCTATCAAGTAGCGACACTGGCTCTTTTCCTTTTGCGTACACGGCGAATTTGAGTTTAGTTCACTCATAATCGCCAAAAGTGTAGGAACTCAGCGATGAGTAAATTTGTCTCATGGTTTCTTGTGGAAAACCTAAAAAATCTGCCAGAAAATGAGGGAATTGACGAAAATTTTATTCAGTCTCGGAGTAGTACCAATAGACTGAGTGAATCCAATCTTTACTTTTCTCAAATTCGGGAATTTTTCCCTGAAAAATCCTGGGAAAACCTGGAAAAACATGAGGCAAATTTACTCATCGCTGAGTTCCTGCACTTTATTTCTTATTTCTGAGATAACTAAACTCAAATTTGGGTCGTTCTCATTCGCCGTGATATCACCTTGAAAGATATCGGCACCGGTGGTTAGCGTGATTACCTCTCACCCCAGCAGGCCTGGGTCCAATCTCAGTCGGCGCCACCAGCATGTTCTAAGGCATAACATCTCTGATCACGCCTTCCTTCGGGAAGTAAAGCCGTTGTTCCCCGGTTCATGAGTTGATGGGTCGATTGGTAGGGTCCAGGTGTGGGAGCTGGCTCCCTGGTGTCGGTAGCATTGGAGCTCAGTACGGAAAACAAATCTCGCGTCACTTTTCAATAGATCCTATCTACATTGATCGATTCTCTTCATCGACACTCTCTTTCGTAAATAACTCGGCTTCACAAATGTTTCCTGCCGTCTTCCTCGAATTAGATGCTAGATTGTTGCTTCTTCCATCGAAAATATCCGGCCGTGGCGATTCAAAGTTGATCAAGGTTGATCGAAACAATTTGTACCCCTGCTTCCAGTTTGATTACATGAGCATTTTGTGTGATCATTGTTTCTGAATATGGACAAACAGGCAGATGAATTCTATTCCTACTCTTTACTGTAATAAGCTTGGTGGCCCTGAAAAGAGGCGTTTTGTTGCCAATGTTGGTGATGATTCAACCTCCGAAACCAAACAGAGTGCGTCTCTGTCACTTCAAAACGTAGATGACATCCATGGCCGCTTACGCAAGGCGTGTTTTAGGTGACAGCATCACGGATCCCATTTTTCAGGAACACCTTCAGCACACCTCGTAAATCAGACCGGAGATACGTCAGACACCGCCACGGCGAGCCAGACAACGGATGGTAGTTATCTCGAAGAATTTGCGTTTGGTTCTGAATATGGCGATGAGTGTGCAAAATATTACGCAATTCCATTCTCCCTATTAGCTGGCGCGGAGGCGAATGCCACTTCCACTTGTTTCGTCTACTTACTACTCTCTGACGACTGTGCTGGGGAAGCAGCACATGCATGTAGGTAATTGGTGGATTTGTTAGTTAATTCGACGATTTTGGACAATGCTGAACATTTACCAGTTTTCAATAGTTTCTCAATCAAGCCATATTTCTGATCGATTGGTGATAAAATTATTGAAATTGGACCAGGGGCAACTGAGTTATTAACGTTCAAAATCTTTCTTAATTTGTTACATGTTCCATTTTCGGTTTTCACAAAGTGAACCCCCATATAGAAATCAAAGACGTAGTCCTACGTCAAAAATTTAATCAATTTACTCGCATTCTTGTTTTACCAAATTTTGATCGTAACACCCTTTAAACTGTTTACCACTGAATGGATCTTGTCCATTCGAAAAAACTTTGCTGAGGAAGTCAAAGAAATTGCCAGAAATTTACCTGAAGCGTTAGATTTTTGAAGTCACTCTAAAACTGAATAATTCTAATGACTGATCCAATGAAAAGATGCGCTTTTTCATTACCAGCAACTCTTTCCAAGACATCAAAACGCTAAAGCCAGTAGATTTTGCGCAAAACCCAATTTCCATGCATTTTTCCGCTCTGCACCACTGTGCAATGGCATGAAAGCAATCTTGTATAACTCTAGCATCAACATTATCTACTCCAGCCGTTTTTCCTAATGAAAAATAAAAAAAATAATATAAAATCACAGTGAAATCTATTGCCAACAATCGATCTTATCGAATGTATACCATACAAATAAATTCAAAATATTGTTATTACAATAGATCTACAATACGTCCCATATAATATGAATTTTCCACAATAGAAAAACAATGAAATTAATGGAAAATGACTCAAGTTTGTCCGGGAAAAACTGATTTTTTGTATGGTTAAAATACATAACGACCCCCTTGTTCTATTGTAGATATCCCCATTTACCATAGATTATATTGTGGAAACAATAAATTTTATGGTTACTTTATCGTTGTGGACAGTACAATTTATTTTAAGTACAATAAATTCTATTGTATGGTTACAATACATTTCAATGTACCTTTATAGTTTTTTTTTATGGGTTTGCATTGCACTTCATTTTGAACTTTTGCGCACGAAGCAAAACAAAACTGCGCAACGAAGAGCTCCAGCTTTTTTCACGGATGCCATTCAGATCATTTATTTTTCATGGTTGCCAAAACAACTTTTTGTGCCTCCGCTTATCTATGGAATCTATAGTATCTATACTAAGAACGATGTACGATTCTTTAGTAAGGGCTGGTGGAAAAGCGACTTGATAATGTATGGCAAAATTCCCTTTTTATTAAAAATATCAATAATTATGTGATTTGTTCGAAATATTATTTCTACATAATGTCGCTATTACTAAAAAGAACAAAATGTAGAATATGTTTCACCGCTAGAGCAAGGTTTGAAGAGAAATTTACGTTTTTTTTTTTCTAAAATCTCCATACCGCAAAGCTGGATTATCTATAGGGTGTCGCAGAAAGTATAAGCACAATTTATTGTTGGAATAAAACAACGTTATGTCAATGAACTTAAATTTTTATTTCATGTATATGTTCTCTATAGCATTTTGGCATACGATTAAATAAACTGCGGATTATTTTCATCAAATTGAAAAATAATCCGCTCCGCATGTTCCGTTAATCGTATGCCAAGGAACGATCTTTTGATCTGACGCTGCCCATGAGCTTCAGCACAGTTTCCTTGGCAATAATTTTGGCCACTTTTGTCCAGTCTTTTTCAAATTCTTCGCGATTGAATTTGCAGCCTTAAAGTGTGTCTTTTCTTATAGACAAAAGCTTGGTGATCTTCTGGTCCACTATTCGGTCCACTGATCGTAATTTACGGCCAGATTTCGATGTGTCCTCAACGGTAACGTCTTCACCAAACTTTCGGATGGCTCGTCCGATACTTACTTCCTCCATTTTCGCCAACTTACTGATAGGTTGGGAATATTGCACCATTTTTGCACGATCTGTTTGCGCTTTTCCGGAGAAATGCCTCACATTTTGATGATGCGATGAAATAAAGCACTTTGCGCAAACAAACTTGTTGGGCAATAAGTAAACAACAACACACATCGATGAACAGCCTGAACAGCTGATAAACTTCGTCGGGGTAGAAATGGCGGCGAGTTGAAAGTGGGACCAGCGTTGCCAGATTGTTTTAAAGCTTATCGGTATCAATGGTATTAAAAAGTCGGTATTTATCGGTAATTACAATTTAATTAATTTTATATTTTTGCCGTTTTTGAAAGCGCAAATTTTAACGATGGTGACGACTGGGACTTGAGGGGAATTGCTTTAACGGCTTTCTCAGTCTTAAAACAGTCTTTAATTTTTTAAATTATCGTTGTCCTCAAGTGGTGATCAAAATTGTGAGAAAGTAGTTATTTCAATTAAATATCATTAAATGAAACCAAAATATGAAAAAGCAGCCACAACAACGACTAAACTATTGGCAATAACGACAAACAATATTTTCACTTGAAAAAGGCCACAACCCATGGTCGAAATGTCGAGCAGATTACATCGTAGTCGTTGCAGTGTTTCAAGACTGAGAAAGCCGTTAATCAAAGCAAAATTTTAGCTTTTGTACAATGATCTGAAAATTCCGGAAGAAAACTCCGGGGAATGTTTGGATTAGTTTCTGAGCGAATCCGAAAAAAACATCCAGAGAAAGACGAAAGAAGCTCTCCTAGATGCTTGGAAAAAAGTAAAGTTGGAAAAACATCCGGGAAACTTTCAAAATAATTTAAAATAAACTATCGGAAAAAAATCGGATGTCACATTTAAAGGAAGCCAGAAAAGTTTCGGAAACCGGAAGTAAATTATCAGAAGTAGCCATTTCCAGGGAAAGCCAGAAGAAGCTCGGAAAAACCTTCCAATAAAAGTTGAACAAAAAAAAAAAAAACCCTTTGGCTTATGGTCAAACTTCCAGAAGAAGACGAAATAAATTTCTGGGAGAATTAATTGAACTTCCTGGAGAAGACGAAAGAAGCTTCCTGGAGACGCTGACAGAAACTTCCTAAGGTAGATTGGAAGAAACAGCTGAAGAAAGTCGGAAGCAAGAGCGCTTACGGAACAGTCCAAAGAAACAATGACATAATTCCGGAAGAAAGAGATTCCTGGGGGATGTTCTAATGATCCAGAAAAATTTCCTGAAGACTTCGCAATTTCCCTGAAGTTTTCGGAACATTCCTGAAATTCACTTATAAATATTCCATAATTCCTCGAAATTCCTTAAAAGTTCTTGTTATTTTCCTGAAATTAGGGGCTGTTTAGGAGTTCTTTGGTCATCCTCGAAGTGCTTGGTACTTCCCTGAATATAATAAGACTACCGAAATACCTCTAATCATCTTTGAAGGTCTCTGGACTTTCTTGAAGATTACGAAATCTCTTAAGTGCTCTCAAAATTTTCTTGAATTTATTGTAAAATCAGCATTGAAGTTCTCTGATCTTCCCGATTTTTTAATTTTTATAAGTTATCGATACTACCATTCAAAAGCATAGAACTTCCCATAAAATGTTCTCACAATGTTTTAGTTTTGATGTAACTTTCCTTACGTTTCCTAAATTTGCATGAGTCCCTCAGGACATTGCTGAAATTTTCGGAAATTGCCTGAGTTTCTCGGAACTCCTTTCATTAATTAATTTATCTGTCCTGATGTTCTCTGAACTTCACTTAAGTTTCTGAAAACCATTAAATTCCCCTGAAGTTCTTTGGACTTGTGATGTTTCCAAAATATTTATGATGTTTCCTTAAGTTCACGTGAGTTCGCTGGACTTTTCTGAAATTCTCGGGTTTTCGAATTTTAACAGATGTTAATGAAACTTTTTTTTTAATTGATCGAAACTTACACAAAAGTATGGACTTTTCTGAAGTTTCCGAAGTTTTTAAATGTGCCTGCAGCTAGTATAGATACGCAATAACAATCTGATAGCATCGTTGAAGTTCCGGGAAAGTTAAAAAAAAACTGGTGGGAGAAGATGAAAGAATCATTCGAGCGAAGGCTGAAGAAGCTTCCAAGGTAAGGTGGAAAAAAAATTCCAGGGAAATATGGATGAAACTTCAGGCAGTTAATGTTTAAAAATATTTCTCGATTCCCTAGGAATTACCGAAAAGAGACATCGACTATTTCTCGATTGGTGGGTAGTCAAAAACGGTGAGGAAATCCAAACATTAGTCGAAAGAGTATCAAGTATAAGGCATCTTTAGAGATGATTGTAAACAAGTTTTGTTGAGTTTGAGTTATTCAAAAAGATACAAGTCTCTCACAAAAAATTTCTCCGAAATTCGAGCGCGGGCAGGCAATAATAATTTTGATTATTAAAAAACAAACGGTATAAATCTGTATAAAATCGTAAAAATCGGTATTCTAAGGAACGTTATCTGTATATCGGTATCTAGTTTGGAAATCGGAATAAATACCGATAAATCGGTATATCTGGCAACGCTAAGTGGGACACTCTGTACCACTGGCGGGGTGACATCTGTCGGATTGGAATGTGGAAACTTTTACTCAATTATAAACCCATTTATTTCTTTTCAGACTACGCTGGTCCGTACCTTCACATCGACGAAAGTCTCCGTCTGGGAAGCAACTTTTACGAGGAATTCACCGTGGCCAGCGACGAGAAACGCCGTTCGTCACTCAAGGGAGCAGAATGAAATCCAAACTTTTTTTGTCTTCATTTTCTCAGGAATCCATCAGTGATCCTGAGATCCTAATTAGCGTGTAGACAGAATAACACGTTTCTCGATGCTTTATGCCTTTGTAGATGTGTGGAATAAATGGCACTTTTTTATGAATGATTGTAAAGAACCTCGATGCCTGGAGGGGGTAAATCTCCTCGTCCGACAAAAGAGTCCATACGATTAGAAAGGTTGATTTTTGTAATTCTTCGGGTTTTCTGCTCGATGCAAGTTTCTGATGGTTTTGAACCATGGCGCACACAATCGCTCCAATAGGAAAACAAAACTCTAAACATACCTTTTATGAGCAACAACGGCGGAGTAGGAGAAGACGAGGGTATAGGAAAGCTGTCGTCAACACCGCCGACGCGCCCGAAAGGTCCCCGGAGCCCATTAGGAGGAAGAAAGCCATACCTAGTAGTGGCCTTGTGCGTTGGTAGTTGTAGGTATAGAGAAAAACGAGTCCTTTTTGTCCCCGGACAATGCAGCACAACAAACAGGCGAATTGTGGCGGTGGCGGAAGTGGGCGTCGAGCATTTTTGCGTTTGACACTTTTGGCTCTATTGAATCGGGAAGAATCCCTCGTTGTAGGTTCGATGCAGAAGGATCACACGTACTTTTATGTTAATGGTGTGAATGAATTTGATTCCTAAAATTTTACAAGCCCATTACTGATTGTGAGTTGAAAGTGGAAGAAGCAGGACACGGGGCGATTCAGGGGGTGGATCCGGGCGACAATAGACCGAAAAGGTGTTATTACTGTGACGGGGTTTTTGTTGCAATTATTTCAAATGTTTTTTCAAGACGATTATGTCGGTCTATTCATTCGGTGGACTCGGAATCCATTGGGACGTGACCGGATTTTCGGGGTGCTCTTGTGCAACTGAATGCGGCGATGGGAAGGAGGCTATCCCGGAACTTGCGTGTGCGTTTGAGAACTGTGAGAATCAAGGGAACTGGGATTGTTGGTTCGCATTGAATGCGATGTCGATCTGGCATTGGCAGGCGGGACAAAGGCACCAAAGAATGAAACACAATCAAATTGTCAATTGAAAATAAATTTTACATGGAATCAGATTTAGATCATTGTGTCGTAGCGTTTAAATTGTAATGTTGATAATTTGTCGGAGGTTAGGCGTCTACAATAGAAAACGTATGTGAAATGTGATTGTTTCTTAAAAACTACCTTTTTCCTTAAAATTCTCACGCAAAACTCGGCTCAATGTGCTCTTCGTCTCAACAGTACCACTTCAGGTGGATCAATTTCCCAGGTTGGTCGCACTTTCGGTTTCACATAACCAAATTTTTCCTTCCCCCAATCAAGCATCAAGGACTCCTTCACCAAAACGTTCAATCACCCTGGCTTCTTGACAGAATCAAATGACGGGAAAAGAAAAAAAAAAACAATGCATTTTCTTAATCAGTTCGCTTTTCTTAAGTTGATCCCCCGGATCCCTTACCGCGGCGGTGTCGATGCAACCCGACCAAGCAGAAAGCAAAAGATCAATTAGTCTCAAGTGTCCTCAAGATGGCAAACGACGAACCCAACCTCGCTGATTCCCTCTCCTCGATGGTATAAACTTCCTTTTTGGCGCGCGGCTGTTCGCGAATTGGAACAAAGCAGAAAATCGGGCAAAAGATCCCCTACATCACAGTTGGTGCAGTCAAAGTCAACACACTCAGGCAAATAATCACAGCTAGGATCCGGAAATTACTTCGCAGAAGTCCCACGGTTTTTGTATGGCCACAGAAACCACAGTGGTAGCACACGGAATCCTGCCCACTTGAGGCGCTGAGCGGGTTGATTTCCTTTTTTCTCTATGCCTACCCTCCTTTTGTCTCACTTTTGTGGGTCCACTTGAGGGAGAGAAAATAAAATCCTGCGGACGACGATGACGATTATTCCGGTCCCAGATCGCTTATCGCTCAGCAATTATGGACTACTTTTTTTCCAGTCACTCTCCTTCAGGACGACACTCGACAACTCGATCAAGTGGTTGCGATACGTTTCTTCGGAAACGCAGGGCTGTGGATTTTCGTCCTGTGTTTGCCGTGAATCGAAGCACGGTCTTTGTTTCGGACCGTTCAGCGTTGATTGATGGGGATTATACTCCGGATTGACGAGCCTTTCGATAATAAAAAAAAAATGCTTTGCATAATGAGAAAAGGTTGAAACTTATGCCGTTTCCCGTGTTTCGCATATTGTTCGGGTGTTTAATGTCAATGGGATTTCCGCATTTTGTGAAGAAATAACGCTGCCGTATAGAATTTTTAGGACACAGTTCAAAGAAAAGTCAGAGATTGTTGTCATGGTAATCGAACCTATTTAATGAACATCTAACCGAAGCCGAAATGAACTCAAATAATCTGTAAAGTTCTTACTATTGAATTGAATAGGATTTATAAATGCTGTCAAATATCATAGTTGAGTATTTTGTTTTATTATTATTTATTTTTAACTCGTTATTTATTCTAAATTCTAGATACTCCAGCTACTACAGTAACTCACCAGCATCAATTGTTATGATATATATATATCTAAGAGTGTTAACATTGTTCCTGCTTTTGAAAATCTGTATTTTAAACATGTTTTCTATACCTGCATGTGAGTATAAAAACTTGCAACCTAAAATTAAAGAACTAAAACTAAATCTTATCCAAATATAAAGGGAATTAATTCTTACAATTGCATTATATGTACATCGGTAGTACTGTAACAGGGAGGGAACTTCAAAATCATCTTCAGAACTTTGTTCTTAATCCTTTGAAGTGGTTTTTTTTCCTGATAATGCAACAACTAGATCATAGTGGTACAGCATAAAACATGATCGGTCTAAAAACTTGTTTAAATATTATAAGTTTATTCGTCAGGCAAAGTTAATCTTTAAAAGTTAATTTTTGGTCAAGTACTAATCCAAGATATTTCACTTGACTTGACCAAGAAATTGGAACTCCGTTCATAGCGACTGCATGACTACTTCTAAGTTTCAATAAGGAAGCTCTAAGCATGTGTGGGAATATCATAAGTTGAGTTATGGAAGCGTTGGGAGCAATCTTCCATTTTTGTAAATAAGAAGAGAAAATATCTAAACTTTTCTGAAGTCTGCTGCAAATAACACGAAGACTTCTTCCTTTAGCGGAAATGCCTGTGTCATCAGCGAACAAAGATTTGTGGCAACCCTGAGGCAAATCAGGGAGGTCCGAAGTGAAAATGTTATACAATATAGGCCCAAGAATGCTACCCTGAGGAACTCCTGCTCTAACAGGTAGTCGATTAGATTTGGAATTTTGATAATTTACCTGCAGAGTTCTGTCAGTTAAATAATTTTGAACTAATTTCATAATATAAAGTGGAAAATTAAACTTTTACAATTTAGCAATCAAACCTTCATGCCAAACACTGTCGAATACTTTTTCTAAGTCTAGAAGAGCAACTCCAGTTGTGCAGTCTTCAGATTTGCTTGAACGAATTAAATTGGTAACTCTTAAGAGTTGATGAGCAGTGGCGGAATGGCGAAATCCAAACTGCTCATCCACAAAAATTGAGACAAGGTACTCTCTGGGTATTTTTTGATAAGGATATAGAAAATTCCATCATCACCTGGAGCTTTCATATTATGAAACTTTTAAGTTATAAATCTTATTTCGTCCAAATCACTCCCTCAGGAATCATCAAAAATATTTTCCCGAGAGAAAACATTCAGATAATCCCGAGCAACCTGATCCTGAATAGGACTAGTAAGACCCAAACCGAAATTATGGGAACTCTCGAATTGCTTAACAAGTTTCTGAGATTTTTCCAAATTTGTGATCAAAATTTTACCACCTTCTTTGGGCCCATGCAGTAATTATGTCACGCTAAATCGAGCAAAAAATTACCCCCTCCCCCCCTATCGTGACGTTTTTCTTATACCTAATGTATTGCTTGTCACAAAATCTTAGACCTCCCCTCCCCCCTTAGAGCGTGACATAATATATGCATCAATCCTTTAAGCGCTGGAATAGGCTTTTGAGGTTTTTTTTTTTTCAAAAATGTTGTGAGTTTCCAAAAGGGTTTGGAACTTGGGTCTAATTTTGAAATATTATTTTCAAAAGTTTTGTTCCTCAGGGCAGATAATCGCTTTTTAATTTGTTTTTGCAAATCCCGCCAGATAAATTTCATGGTAGGATCGTGTGTTCTTTGATATTGCCTCTTACGGACATTTTTCAAACGGATCAAGAGCTGAAGATCGTCGTCTTGTATAATTGAATCGAATTTAACCTCGCATTTTGGTACTGAGGCAGCTCTTGCTTCAACTATAGAAGTAGTCAGGGATTCAAGAGCATAATGTACATCATTTTTGGTTTGCAAAGGAATGTTTGGATCGAAGTTATAGTCCATAAATGTTCGATATTGCTCCCAATCAGCTCTATGGTAATTGAAAGTAGGGTTAGACATTATTTCTTGGGATATTTCAAAAGTTACTGGATTAGACCCTAAGTCAGCATGGGTAACCAATTGAATAAAAAGTTGACATGAATCAGCTAAGACCAAATCAATAGTTGAAGGATTTCTTTACTCAAGAGAAGCATGTTGGGCTGTTTGGATACTGAATAGTGTTACAACCTACTGACCAATAATCAAACAGAATATTACAATTGGAGTTGCTTCGTGCAGTATTCCATGAGCGGTGTTTTGCATTAAAATCACCAATAATGAAGAATTTAGACCAATGATGGGTAAGTTGCTAAAGGTCACCCTTGAGAAAATTCCTTTGCTAGCCAAGGAATTGGAATGGCAAATAGGAAGCTATAATTGTAAGTTTTGTATCAAAAAACTTTGGTTTCAAATGAAGAAAGATTTTGGTGGCAACGCCACCACAGGCTCCATCAAGACGATCATGTCGATAAATGAAATAACACTAGTTTACAGCATTTTTGAACTCGGTAAGGTGATGATCATTTCCAATGCAAAATCCTACGCTGAATTCAATGCCGTGGTCAGAAAAAATTAAAGTAGAGCCATTTTTGAGATACACAAAAATTTTGATTTTTTGAATTTTTGACAAAAGTACGATTACTAAAGTGTCAATATCTTTGGAACTAGTGCACCTATTTTAAATCTTTTTTTTATGAAAATGAAGCTTAATAAATTTTCTATCGTTCACTAGAATATTATGTCTTAATTAAAAATAAAATTTTGAAGTCATTTAAAAATTTACAGCATTAATTTTTTATTTTTCCTGCGAATTTTCCATAAAAATCTTGTTTTAATCAACATTTTTAATGGGATAAAAAGATTCAAAAAATCATTCCATAATTTATTCTTAAAGCCCATTTAAAACCGGAGAAAATGATTCTTTAATGGATGAAATCGGTTGGAAATTGTCGATGTTATGATGCACTTAAAAATGTTGCTGAAATACAACAGCTTTAGAGTTCCTTTTCTAGGTGTCGTTGTAAGCATCCAAATCGCATGTAAAGTTTTCATGGGAGATTCTTTTCTCTACATATTAATTTGATTAAGGCATATCAGGATTTAAAACCGAGTTGATACAAAAGAAATTTATTTAGGTTTTATTAAAAATGATTGAGAATCGAATGACTTTGTCTTCGATGTTTTGAACTTGTTTCTCGAATCAGAAACCAACAATAGTCACCCATGATTGCTTCATCCCAAAACCCTTGGTAACGACGTTCCATCATCTTCATTTGTTGGTGAAAACGTTCGCCGTGCTCATCACTCTCGTCACCAAGATTTTCCGGGAAAAAATCCATGTGAGAATGTAGGAAATGTATCTTCAAAGACATATTCACACCTGTGTTCAGTGAAATAAAAGGATTTGAAATTAATTATATGTAACAAACACAATATTTTTGATTTATACCTATTTTCTCATAATTTTTGAGCAATTCATCGACGGCTTCCTCATAATCTGGGCTTCTGAAATTTCCTAAAAAGGTTGTGGCAACACGCTGGAACGATTTCCATGCTTCTTTCTTATCTGGTGTCAAAACTGTATTGAATGCGGAATCATTGAGCAGTTTTTTGATCTGTGGGCCAACAAATACACCTTCCTTTATCTTTGCGTCAGATAAATTTGGAAATACTGATTTCAAGTACTGGAATGCCGGCCCTTCTTTTTGCAACGCTTTGACGAAATTTTTGAATAGCCCAAGTTTTATATGTAGTGGTGGAAGTATTATGCGTTCTTTTACCACAAGAGGATCATTTTTAACGTTGTCTTTACCAATTGTGAAATTATCCCGTTTTGGCCAATCTTTTCGGACGTAGTGTTCCTTACGAGCTCGACTGTCCCATTTACACAAAAAACACATATATTTTGTGTATCCCTGTTGCAATCCAGTCAACATGGCAACCACTTTAAGATCGGAACAAATTTTGCAATTGTGTTGATTGTAATTTATCAAATTGAGCAATAGAGCCATTGATTCATACGTTTCCTTCATATTAACGGCATGAGCTAATGGAATAGAAGGTTTCTCATTCCCTTGATGCAGTAAAACGGCTTTCAAGCTCAACTTGCTGCTATCGATGAATAAACGCCATTCAGCTGGATCATATGGCTCACCAAACTCTTCAAACAAGCCGTTTACGTCATGGCAAAAACATGCCTTGTCTTTTGTAGATTAATATTTGTCAAATTTCTTGTGACGATTCCTGTGACTAGAAATTTTGACCTCCTTGCTCAGCATGTTGTGTTCTTTCAAGCATGATGCCAGCAATTCGGATTTCTCCTTCGATAAGTCGAGATCTCGCACCAAATCATTAAATTCGGATTGTGTAAACAGTTTTGGGTTTCTTTCCAATTCCACCTCGAAGTCTTCCTCGCATTCCTCCTTGAATTCCTCCTCACTTTTTGTAACGGTCGATTCAACAGAGGGCGCTCGTTTCCGCTTTGGATAAACAGGATACGGGACCGAACTTGAATGTGGAACAGGTTTTGTCATAGAAGCCACTTGTGGATACTCAACTGTTTTGTGACGTCCTTGTTGCTTAACTTTTGTCAAGCAGAAATAACAATCCGTTGCATGACAAAACGGTCGACGCCATATGGTGGGCATGTCAAAGGACAAATAGCGACTGACAGATAACTAATAAGTGAGTTAGTAAGTAAGACATTAACACTTATCAAAAATAGATGAAGTAAGATAATGTCGATCAGGAAAGAACAAAGCACTACCATGCTGTACATAAATTGTTTATATGAAAGTTATTCAAAAAATCAATTTACCTTGCGCCTGACATCCACCTAGCCAAGCACGTTTTGCACGAACTACATAATACTTTTGGAATCCACGGTTCGTCAAAGTCTCCAGGATCAATTTTAAAATAAAGCCTGTATGCAGTTTGCAACGAAGCAGTGAAATTGACCGATTTTGTAACAAACAACGCGTAACAAAACTTTTGAGGATCATTTTTACACTTGAATTCACGTTTTGTCGTATACATCGTTAAGCAATGTTAAAGAAAGAAAGCTGTCAAATTGAGTTGGTTGCGTTAGGTTCTCGCCGAGCGGTCTCACAAACACTAGCGTAAATTATATTGTTGAAAATATCCCATTTAATTTTGCGTGACAGCTGGTAGTGTTAGTGAAATGCACCGTATGCGTACACGTCCGCAGAAAGGCTTACTGGAAGTGGTGCATGAACCTAGGAGCGGGACAACGGCCAATCTTGGAACATTCAATTTCCATGATTTTACAAAAAATTTCATAACTTCGACAATTTCCAACCGATTTCATCCATTAAAGGCTCATTTTCTCCAGTTTTTAATGGACTTTATGAATAAATTATGGAATGATTTTTTGAATCTTTTTATCCCATAAAAAATGTTGATTAAAACAAGATTTTTATGGAAAATTCGCAGGAAAAATAAAAAAAAATGCTGTAAATTTTTAAATGACTTCAAAATTAAATTTTTAATTAAGACATAATATTCCAGTGAACGATAGCAAATTTATTTAGCTTCACTTTCATAAAAAAAAGATTTAAAATTGGTGCACTAGTTCCAAAGATATTGACATTTTAGTAATCGTACTTTTGTCCAAAATTCAAAAAATCTAAATTTTTGTATATCTCAAAAATGGCTCTACTTTAATTTTTTCTGACCACGGCATTTGTAGGTTTACCTGGGTCCTTGCTGAAGAAACTTCGGTGGAGGTGAACGCTCTACACTAGCGTAACAACGATTGTTGGTGTCCAACTCAATCGTTCGATGATTGATCGACAGGGAACGGATCAGTGATGGGCACGCAAATCTTCACCGCATATTACGGACAACAGGTGAAGGGTACAAGTTCTTCCTTCATTATACAAATAACATTAACACACAAGTTTTGTACGAAACACAAACTCTAACTACACTACATTTATTCTGAACAGACTACACCACAAATTACAATAATATTTCTCGGTCTCGCAGGACCGTCTTCGACCTTGTGCCACTTATCAACTAAAATACAAAATATCCGTTATCTACTCTCTAACCCGATCCCAGTATCCCATCGTGTATGTGGTGAGTTTCACAAGAGATCGAATCGTAGACCGAATCTCTCGCTCTCATCGTCCACCTCATCTCCCGTGTGCTAATGAAAGCGAAAGTGATCTGCAATCAACTGCTGGTCGATCGATGGCCAGTACAATAGCCGGAGCCATCATCTGGTCGGCTGTTACGGTGATAGTATTGTGCTAGGGTGGTCCTCACAGACAGCATTGAATTCAGCGTAGGATTTTGCATAAGAAACGTTGGTCAACCACTAAAGTTCACACTTTTTATGTTGTTTTGT
Organism: Ochlerotatus camptorhynchus; assembly: GCF_037179485.1. Taxonomy (NCBI): domain Eukaryota; kingdom Metazoa; phylum Arthropoda; class Insecta; order Diptera; family Culicidae; genus Ochlerotatus; species Ochlerotatus camptorhynchus. The sequence goes on along the minus strand of NW_027040732.1, from coordinate 593,974 downwards.
GAACTAGTGTAATTTGCGTCCCTTTTAATCTCATGGTGTGGTTTAAGGAATGTTTCAGTAATAACGCCAATATTTATTTATTTATTTATTGCAATTCATCTGACAGTAGTTGCCTTAATGAATTAAACTAAGATAATACACAAAAAAACAACAGATGAACAGATTACAAAAATTATCACAATTTTCTCATTTGGATTCGAAATTGGTTCGATGTTTCTCCGAATTCAAATGCTTCTTCTACAGCGGAAAATGCCAGAATCATCGCAGACATTGGTTCATGTTATCCATATGCAGTCCGATGGAATCTTGGTTGTTGTAAGGATGATTGCCACAACATCCTTTGAGAAGCACGGAAGTTTAAGTGTGAAAGCAGTTGAGGGCAGTCCACCTCGCCATTTAAAAGTTTCGCTACAAATAAGGCTTGTTGAATTTTTCTTCTGAGTTCCAATGTGTCCAGGTCCAATAGCTTGCATCGGTCTGCATAAGGTGGTTAATTCATTGCGCCATGGCAGCCTGCGCAAAGCCAACATCAAAAATCTTTTATGAACACGTTCTATTCGGAGATTTATAACTGATGTAAGAACTCAGCACTCACCAACTACCTACTCGGAGATCAAACATACAGCACCCGGTCGACTCAGGCGACAAGAGCAAGCTCCGGAACACCCAGGGTCGGCTAGCTACCGGGTAATCAGAGGGTTTCGCGATACAAAAACGAAGAACTTTCACTTTTCTTAAAATGCTTTTATTTGCCATTTTCTGTGTTGTGTGCGTGTTGTTCTGTGTTCATAATTTCGTGTAATATGTGTCGTGTAGCCTAATGGCGTTGTTTACTGTACCGGTACATACCGCTGCTGCCGTTGATGGTGAATCGGGATGGCCGATACAGTGACTCCTGTCCTACTGTGCGGCCGGAACTCTCGCCAGATTGGCGAAGCGAGCGGATGACAGGCCAGCGGGCGTTGCTGGACGATGGGATGGCAGGCGTCGTCCTTCGTTGGCACGATTGGCCGACCGTGGCAAGGTCACCTTGGTCAAGCCGAGAAGGGAAAACTATTTTGCGATTATTGCTTACGTTTGGCCAGATAGTAGTGTTTCGGCTCGGAAACTGTTCCAATATTTCTCGAGCCGGCCGTGTGCTGACGGATGACCTTTTAAGGTCCAATATAAAAAGAAGTCCTGAACGTTAGCTTGCCCTAGCGCACCTAGCTGCTGCTAGGGGGGGGGTCCTGGTTCACGTTTTAAAACACCAACCACTGCACTTAGCTAATTAAATTGCGTCTTAGCACACGGACGCCTGATATTAAAAAGAGGCCGATTTTGGGCAATGACCGTTCTTCTCCCCAATTTTCTTTCATCCCGTCATCCTAGTTTTCTATGGTTGTTTGTTGTTCTATTGTGGACATAACGTAACGGCAACATTTTCACAGCGGTACAGCGTATTACCCTATCACTTCTGTAGTATACTGCTGTTTTTGCACAAGAAACGTGAAGGTTCTGAATATATAACATTAATGACAAAAACCTATGAATTTGTGACCAAACGGTTACAGATTCCACACTAGCTCATATGGAGACCAGACCACAGATGCATTCTCAAGTACTAAACCAAACTAAAGAGCAATATAGTGCCTTCAAGCTTCGAAATCTCGTGCAATCTTCGAAATAAATCCCAGTTGACGATTTGCCTTAGAGATGATCGAGGAATAGTGAAGATTGAAGGTCAACTTTGGGTCCAAAAGAACACCAAGATCAGTCATACGTTCTACTCTCTACGATTGAACTCTTAGAGCGGTGAAACGTCATCACTGCACCCTATGGAACGCTGATGATGAGCTTATTGCGACGGCACCAATCCACAAAAAAAATCTATTCTGACATTATTAATCAAACGAATTTCATAAAAATATCGTCTGATTTTTTGCGACAAGATTTTATGTTGAATTTCATACGACCGAACTATGAAGAACTGTCAGTTTTTTTGTCAATCAGCCATCGTATGATGTTTCATGCATATAACTATGAATCTCAATATAAACGAACGATAGCTATCATTGGATATTACGAACAATTTCATTTGTCATTTCGTATGAAACTCATAAAGGATATGAATGAAAAATATAGTTTGAGTTGATTAATTACTATATTAGTGATGGTGACGACTAGTACTTGAATGATATGCTTAGTTTAACGGCTTTCTTAGTCTTAATCTCACTCTAACGACAAAGATTTAATCTGCCCGACGTTTCGGCTATGGACCATGAATTAAAACCTATGACCGAAGTGTCGGGCAGATTAAATCGTGGTCTTTAGAGTGAGATTAGGACCGAGAAAGCCGTTAAACCAAGCAATTATTTATTATATTTATTATATTCAGACCTATTGTGCGTGGTGAGTGAAGTGACAATAGTTATCGCGTGGTGGCGTGATACTCCACGAGTGACTAGGATCACTTCACTACACACTCATTTTTTATTACTGGAAACCAGCCTAATTTTGCTGGATTTTGCCGAGCTGGAAAGCCAGCAATCCTTCCAGCAAAATAAATTTTGCTGGTTTTCCAGCAAATCTTTTTTGACAGAAGTTTGCTGGAAAACCAGCAATTTTTTTCTTAAGATTATGGTGGAAATATTGCTGATCGTTTAGCAATTATAAACGCACGTTTTTCTCACTTTATTAAACAAAATAATGCAAAAAGAATGAGAACTCATTTAAAAAACTATTTTATTCAGTTCATATCTACCCTTAAGCACTTAACGTTCAAATATATCCAAGATCATCTCCACTAGCACCGGATGAATCCGAAAGAATCTTTTCCACCGGAATTATCTAAAATAAAACACAACCTGCTAAGAGATAATATTTCCTTCAATATATTCCCGTATTACCGTTATTGCTACGAACAATAGTGAACTTCTTCAATCAGAAACCAAGAATTCTTAATACAATACATTTTTGAAGAATTTTGTTTGTAAGCGGTCGTCAAACTAATGAGAAAAATCATAAGTCTTTTTGACAGTTTATGACTGCTATTTTTCCAGCAAAAAACTGATTTACTGGGTTTTCAGTAATCAAAAAGCTGTTTGCTGTTGTTTCAGCAAAAATCGATTTGCTGGATCATTTTCAGCAAACCATTTTGCTGGAAGATGAAAACAAAATTTGGTGTGTAGTTACCTCACCTTACTAGCGAGTAGAATAGGCTGATTGTACTAAAACATGTGATTTTGGATTTTTAAGTATAGTGTTTATTCACCTTTACCTATTACCGTCAGGGGAGTAAATGAAGTCCTTGAGCACCCATTTTTTCTGTAAACAAAAATTGTAAAGTTAGGTGAGGTTTTCTTTATTAGGGAGGCTTTTCGCTCGGGGCTGGATCACCTTCGGTATTGTAAAAAGTAACGAACCAACTGAGAACTTTAAATAGTCAAAATAAAAACAAAACATTAATCTGACACTGACCCGATCCGGTTCGGAAGAGACGTGCTGTTGAAATCGATAAAGCAGAAGTAGCAGCAGCTTGCTTAACTGTCTACAAATGTAAATAAAGTTGTAAACTACAATGAAACAATACGAATTAAATTTACTTACAGGTTTACGGAGCTTTGCGCCACGTCTTGAAGCTGGATCTGCCATCTTGTGTTTTGTTGTTGTTTTGATTTGCATTGTCTAAATAAATTTCATACGATCATCGTATTATTTTTTGCCGTAAGCTGAACCAAAATAATTCATACAATGTGTTTATGAAATTTTAATGATTTTCGTATACCTTTTGTTGTGTCAAATTATGAATACTATAGATGGAGTATGAAAACATAAGATAATTATGAAATTGATTCAGGCATGTATTTGCATGCGTTCATACGATGTAGTTTATGAACTTTGTAGGGGTAATTATCTCAGTGTAGCAGAGCTTGAAGACGAAAATCTTCAATCAAGTGAACTATGACGTATAGCTTATGATCATCTGCATAAACGAGCTTGCATTTAACTCCCAAGAAAGCTGATACATCGTTGAAGAATAACGGAGACAAAAGTGAACCCAGGTTACTTCCCTGAGGTACTCCAGAGGTGCTGGTAAACGTAGAAGAGACACAAGATCCTAGTCCTACATGAAGAGTTCGTCCAGTCAAGTAGGAATGTAACCACGACCAAAGTTGCTCAGATGCTCCTAGTCGGGAAAGCTTGCATAACAAAACCTTCTGGTAGATTTTGTCGAATGCGGCATTCAGATCAGTATATATGACGTCGACTTGTGCCTTATCCTCCATCGCGGTGATGCATGTACTGGTGAAATCCAAAAGGTTATTAGCTGCCGATCTACCGGAAATATGCACGTTATGAACTTTCAAAAAGTTAAATAGCTTGTCACGATTATCTTCAAGAGATCGAGCATTCCAATTCAAAATATTTAATGATTTAAAATCCATTACTGAAATTCAAAGTAATGACGACATTGTTCGCAATTTAGTTGTTTGTCCTCATGGGCTAGATAAATCGAGTAGGTAAGCCGACTATCCAACATTATGATCAAGGAATCAAACATATCGCCAAATGTCAAAATGACAAGCGATCAATGAGCCAAACTATAACGCTTTGCTAGAAATGGAAAGCAATAATGATATAATCTTCTTCGTTTTGTTTCCTGACAAACAGCCCCTGAAACACAGCTCGCTCGGGCAGGTAGAAAGAAACGTTGGCAAGCTGCTTCACGAAGTAAAGCAGAAGATGATGCACGTGTTTTAATGGGATTTTTTTGGATTTGTATTTTCTCGATTGCCGATCAAGCTATGTCCTCAACCATGTATATTGCAACAAAGTAGGCGAGCAATATATCATTATCCTTCTACCACTCCGACCGAGTTGTGTTGCAGAGAGAGTTGATATGAGATTATGATACTTCAAACCAGATGCCTCAGGAAGGACAGGACACTGGATGAACCCCATTTTCACCCCAGGCAAGGCAAATGTTCAACCAGAGGCTTTTACCCCCGTTCGATGTTGTGGGTTGGATGGACAAGTCCCCAACATTACGTACATGTAGAGAACGGAAATCGATTGCACGATTAAATTTTATGTTTGATACGTTTATGAACAATGATGACAACGCCACCACAGGGTCGTCAACCTTATGGTCAGGTTTAACGAACGTTTCAGTTATAACGGCAAAATGCACGTTATGAACTCTCAAAAAGTTAAATAGCTCGTCTTCATTATCTTTAAGAGATCGAGCATTCCAATTTAAAATGTTAGTTAGTTAAGCATATCAGAAATCAGTTAGATTTAGGCATATCAGAAATCATGTCAATTAATTATTTCTGTAAAAATTCCATTTTAGAAGCAGTAATGCTTCCTAAGTCAAAATTTTCAAAATTCCCGTTAGAATTACGTTGGTTAGTACTTTGATTTCTACCTGTTGCAATAGCAACAAAGGTAGCCTCATTAGCTCGCTGAACATAGGGGAGTAGGTATTGGGGTATTTCCCCAAAATTTCACGCGGCCTATGCCTGACGAAAGGAACGGCTGCGCTTCAAGCAAAGACCGCGGTTGGGCAGCCTGTCAAAATTTTGTAAACAAACATTGAACTTTTGCGCCTGATGAGAGTCAATATTTATCCATCGAGCACATTGATTCAAAATTAACATCCTTTAATTATAAATATTTTTAATTTGTCGCGTAAAATGCCCCACGAAGATATTTTGCACCGTGTACATAATAATCATGCAAGTGTTAATACAGTTTATCATTGCCTCTACGCGTTTTATTTTCTCGGAATGAACCGTGCTTCTCTGGCAAAAATATTTAGTAAATCAAAATCCATCATATGCCAATGGACGAGCGCGACGGAGTCTTCTCAAGAAAGCACCGAACACAAGTGTATCGACGTTTTGGAACCATGCAACGACAATGGCTGCTGGATTTGTATTTCAGGAACCTGTGATCTTCATAAATGAAGCACGAGATCGCTTCCAAAAGCATTTCAAAATCTCTATCAGCGCTGCTTCCGTCATTCGGATTTTGAAAACTGCTGGACTGACTTGGAAGAAGATTGAAAGACGGGCCATTCAAATTCGGAAGGTGGATATTCTCAGGTATAATACTAATTAATCACTATAAAACTATTTTGATGACAATTTCGATATAAATATTTCATATTATCAGGTATGCTGACGAGCTAGAAGCTTTCAAGTGGAAGCTTCCCCAATTTTTTTCATCGACGAGGTTTCATTCGATTCTCGTGACATGCTGCGGATCTACGGATATGGAGTTAAAGGAAAAAAGGTCATCTATCGCGGTGAATTTAACAGGCGCCCACGGGAATCCTACTTATGCTTTCTAGGAGAAACAGGGCTGCTGGAATCGTATAGAACAGAAGGTATTTTTACTCGTCAAAAGTTTTTCGACTGCATCCGGAAGTTTGCAATCCAAAGTGGAAAAGCAGAAACGTATCCAGGGCACCATTCTGTATAGATAATGGATGGTACTAGAATACATTGTGATAAAAATATCATAATATATCTTCGATCCCTGGGCATTCTACCTATCTTCTTGCCTGCATATTGCCCGATGTTCAACGATAACCGAGACATTCGTCAAGTTTGAAAACTATTCGTGTACACAACTTTTTCATAAATGTGGGTACATTTCGGAGGCAACTTTGACCCAAATATTGGCCTCGCATTCTGTGAATATTTGCAGTAAAACACATGTTCTGTCAAACTTTATTTCAACTAAGCATGATCAACATCCATTACGTCCCCAACTTCTTCTGCAACTCTTTGACTTACAGTTGATTCCTGGGGTGCCAAAGAAGTTTGCATACCCTTCAGCATGTCTCGGCACATTTTTAGCTTCTCGTTCAAACCTTGAGCCACCAGTTTCACTTCAAAAGCGAAGTTCATAAGTTGTTCCGCTTTATCACACAACACTTGAACACTGGGGGCGAGATTGTCTACGATGTTTTGAGCAAACACCAGACCTTCACGCACACATGCTGATCGGCTTCCTTCAGAGATAGGAAGGGATGAAAACATACCCCTCATTTCCGCTGGTGGCAACCCAACAAACAATTTTAGCTGCAGCTTAGCTTATACAGGCAAAAATTAGCTGCATAAGGCAAATTTTGGCTGTATAAGCTAATCTACAGCTAAAATTGTTTGTTGGGAACTGTGTCATCAACCCAGTCTGAAGATGAGCTGGAGATGCGTGAATCCAGTTGGCCCACTGAATCCATCCAGAATCATGGCTTCTCAAGTGGGAGTTTTGCTCTTTCAAATGTTGGACCAAGTCATCGAGGTTTACGTTGCTTGGTGCTCCAGCTCTGTCTGTTTCCCTTAGTTGAAAAAGGCATTTGTTGACTTCTTCCCAGATAGCCACAGAACTGACAGATTGGGAGTAGGCGAATGCAAATACATTGATAGTTTTCTCTCTCCAGTTTAGCATGATTTTTCCCTATCCTACCTGGTCCAATTTAATCATGGTCTTTCATTTTGCGTCCCGTAGGTAGACGAAGTTATTATTATAGCGAATATCCGGATCTTCTTTCGCAGACCACGAAACTTCGATCCCGTCAACTTCATTCACATCAATTTCCCGGCAGAGATGTGGTTTAACGAAGCTCCATATGCACTCAAAGACATCTGACAGACTGTCTTCGGATACTTTTTCAGGAATGTTTGTTTTTTTCGTTGATGCATGCACCATTTTTTTTGCCTCGTATACTTCTTCACGAAATAATTGGCCAGAAAATAGAATCGTTTTTGCTCTACTGCTTCCTCAGCTAAATCTCCTGCCTCTCGTGTTGAATCATCAGTTACGAATTCACTCTGATTCAAAAATGGGTTTATCGTATAGTTGACAAGTGTTGAGCAGTCTGGAGCATCTGACCTGTTTGAAAGTTCGTCTTCGACAAATGGGTCCTCATCCTGGCCAGCATTATACAGCGGGTCCTCGATTAGGTATTCCACTTCTTGGTCTACTTCCTCACCTGAATCCTCGTCTCGCTGGTTCATTGCTAACGTCCTGTCTAATGTATAAAACTGTGAATTAAATACGGGAGTTATCTGATATGTGATAGAAAGCAATATTTATTAATATCTTACCGTTAATCCCAACCTCAATGAGATAATTTTCCTCAAAAACATTCGAAACCGAAATCGAATCAAATTTCCTTTTACATTTTTGACAACTGTTTGTTTTGGTTCTCAGCATCGAAGCAAGGGTCGCCAGTGGCTCTGAAATATTTTATATTTACTTAATAAATTGTACTGGTGACAAAAAACAATCCGACAACCTTGATGCGGTGCTTGGTTTCAAAGCTGTGTTCTTTGGTGCGGTGAACAAGTTTCAGGGAATGACCCAATATAGATGAAACATTTGAAGCAGGGGTGATATTTGTACCTACGGTTACGAATGTAGAATTTGTTCCTCGCTGACCGTTGTTAACAGCAGAGGAGTAGCTTAGAACGAGATTGTAAGATCGCTTTGCGAGTCTTACATTCCCAAAAATTAGATTTGTGGTTTTCACCACAATTTGAACATTTAAATTTCTTAGGACCTTCCTTCACAGGACAGCCGTTCTTTGCATGAGAGGAATCACCACAATTCATGCATGTAGCTGGCATGTAGCAATTTTTAGTTCCGTGACCCCATCCGTGGCACTTACGGCACTGGACTAGCTTTTTCCAAGGTCTTAAGGTTGTTTAGTTCACTAGACTTGAAGTGAACTAAATAAAAATCATTAGAAATCCCGTTGCGCGAATCGCCAGACGGGATTTCATTTTCATTTTGATTACTTGGAGTGGCACAACTCCAAGTAATTTTGCCAGTTCATCTTTTATCTGATCCAGGGATTCACCACTGGGCAGTCAACCTTGAACACACGTTCAGTTTTGGTGTCGTAAGTAAAAAATTTGTGCTGCTTCTCAGTAAGATACTTGAGAAGACATTTAAATCCGTCCAAGGTTTCAGCCAATACAGGGCATTCACCCCGACGTCTACTACAAATTGTGAAAAACTCGGGTAGGGTCCAAACAAGGATCGAAGAGGAACAAGAGTTGGAAAAGGTAGAAATTTTACAGGTTGAGCACTGAAAAGTGCTGTTTAAATATGTTGTAGCTTTAGGTAGTAGTAACACTTCCTTCAGCAAAAAAACAAATAGATCCGCACGGCAAGAGAGCACGATGCATACTGATTATTTGATTGATGATTTTGCTAACACTGATCATATTCTTGAAAATGTAGTAAACTCATAGACTGAGTAAAACTATACGAGATTTTACATGAATTTGTTTTGTAATAAAAGCAACATCTCGATGTACATATGAAATTAATACACGGAAAAAAGTTTTCATGTAGTTTCCATTGGGAATCTACATAACATTTCTCCATTAACAAAACCAATGATATCTATCTGAATTTCACATAACATTCATGTGATCACATGAGTTCTATATGATAAATCACTTAAATTTCATTTCATACATAAGGTTCATTGGATTTTGCAGTGCGATTCCCAATTATGATATTACTTGAAAATTATGTGAAATTCTAATGAATATTTTCCATTGGAAATGTGATTTATTCTTTGAGTGCATACTTCTAGAATGAGTAGATTTTTCGTCGATTTTTTTTTCATATTCGAAAAGAGTTATGAGGCTCGGAAAATTTTACTCAGTCTACAAGTAAACTACGTTTTCTAGAGTTTGAGTAATTTAAACTTAAATTTATGTCGATCTTATATTCCATGTAGTGTGAAATTCGTTTGTTATTTAGTACTGGTCCTTATTCCACCACCTAAATATTGGGAAATCGACAATCAAAAGAGCAATTTATAAGCATATTAGTACGATTCTAAACACTTCGAGCTCAAAAAGTGTTGATGAATCAGGATCAGTGTCACTGCTGAGATTTGTCATTGTCATTGACAGACCTTCGCGCCATACTGACAAAATTGTTCATCACACAGTCACTGACAGGCTTTATTCTCCAAAAAACCTTCGGCAAAATATCATTCATTTTTTCGTCAATGACAAAGGTTCACCTGACAACAAAAAATTTAATTTCGTGAATTCTGTGTCACATTATTGTTATCCAAGTAGTTCAGGACGTAGATGCTTGTTTACTTTAACGGCTTCATGTAATTGTGTTGTTCAAGTCATCTTATTTCGTTACAAATTTAGATAATAAAAAAATAAAAGATCATCGAGAAATGGAAAGTACTGTGCAACGAAGCCAAGTATGATTAATTGGTGCTCAACACTAACACTGTTCTCGTACACCAAGTTGTACCGAAAGTCTTGATATCACTTGAAAACACAATTTCGTTTCAAGACCCGTGAATGGCATATAGCAATAGACTCACTTCAATGGGATCGGAAAATGTTTCTGTATGTCTATATATGTATGTGTATATGTTCGAATGAGTGTGACTCACTGAATTTTCGCAGACCAATTTGAGTGGAAAAAGTTCCAGAAGATGTGTTTCAGATCCCCATAGATCGCTATTGTTTTTTTTTCCCGATCAGAATTATGGTTCCGAAGATATGAACAAAAATGTGAATTCCAGATTCCACTGGGGAATTCATAAAAGATTGTTATATCAAAAACTCATCAGGCGATACCTAAATCACATTACAATTTTACTATAAGATCAATGGTGGACATATTTAGATCCAATGATCACAATGGCCTCTTTCAGATGGATCCCCTGGGAAGTGGACAGATTCTGACATGCGCCGAAATGCATCGTGCGATACCTCAAATCACATGGAACTCCAAATAATGATTAGTGCAAGTATTTAATGATTTACCTTAACTTATAACTTACCTGATCCTTTGAAAAAGTTCGTTTTGGGGTTTCCTCTCGAGTTTTCCTTGATTTTTCTCGATTTTTTCCACATTTTTATGACTCTTATTCAAGTACAAAACGGCGAAAATGGCTGCTTCGTTCAGCACTAAAACTGCATGAAAATAATAAACAACTTTACACGGCGATGCACCCGCTAGTGTGCGAATGATAAACGTCACTAATCTCTATAGCATTGACAGCTCGTTCGTGTGGTGGATTTGAAAACGCGCGAATTTCTAATGCGTGTTGGAAAATGCATCGCACTTGTTATTTGATTGAAGATGTTGTTTCGGCCAGGATGCGTCCCTACGTTGTGTTTTCAAGGCGGTAAAGGATTTCGTTTCAGAGCACACAATAAACTACAAACTTCACTTGGCGGCACTGCAATATTACTTTTTATTGCCTCCGAGAGGCATCCTGCCTGCTCGGAGGTAGTACGTTTACTTAAGAACTATGCATTAAATTTCACCTTTAAAAGCTAACACAGAACAATTACTATAATTTCAATTACAAAAAAACCATTACAAAATGTAAACAATAACATTGAATGGCATACATTAACAATACCACGGTGGGGAGCGAAACGGTAGTCACTGTTCTTACAGTATGACGGGCTTTACTACCATCTGCATTGATTTTATAGTCGCTATATTCATAGTCTGGCGGATAGAATCTCGGGAATCAATTGAGCTATCAAATAGCGGAACCAATCGAGCAAATCACGACCAACAACAGAAAAGAGCACATCAGCTATTGCGAACAAAATTTTGGAAACAGCTTTCTCGTGACTCAAGGCTCGCCTACATAAACTAACACCATCTTTAGTTGTGGAAAGTTTCCCCTATCCGATAATGCTGGAAATTTACCTTCGATTGGCGAGGAAAGCATAATCAAAGTTTTGTGTGTAAAAGTTGATAGTACCTTTTAAATTTTTGGTCTACAATTATATTGAATTGGTTTCGTTTTTTGATAGATCGAAATTCTATTCGCCAGACTAGCGACTATAATTGATTTCTGTTTCCTTGGCATATTCAAATGCAGTAGAGCCCGGTGCCGATGGTGCGATCGAACAGATGTAAAACAGTGTAACCAAATAAATTTTAAAATTCTCACTTGATTACAAAAGTCTGTAAATATCTGTGAAAAAAACTAAAAAGTCTGTAAATGTCTGTAACGAAAAAAATGTCTGTGAAAAAAAATAAAAGTCTGTAAATTCACTGACATGTTTGTAAATCTGGCATCTCTGGTGCAATCACACACTTTCCATCATTTTTTTTTCAAACACAGCGTTACATGTTTACCTTCACTACAAAATTTTGAAAAGTAAAAAGTCAAACAAAGTAGATAGCAAAATCATATCCGCAGACTAAATCAGTAATAAAAGCATCAAGTCACGGTCAAATCTGAAGGACTCTTACCGTACATTTAATTAGCACCAGAAGACAAAATTGATACACACAGAAAGGGTAAGGCGATGGATTCGAATTGAAATGATCACAATGGGTTGAAGCATCACAATGCCCGGTATTTCTTATAAATTCGATAACCATTATTGAGGTATTGAGGACAACCCAACTTTATGGAAGAGTAAAAAATGAAGATTTGAAAGTATTTTAAGAACCTCTTCCGCCTCGCTTCCAGAACTGACACATCTATCGCAGTGATCAGCCCGAACCGGATATTGATAATCCACTCGACAGGCAGAACATCTGTTTGGCAAACACTCATGGTTCGATTATTACCTGCTCAAATTAAAAACAGATGAATCTCTCTCTCTTCCAACCACAAACTTGTTTGCTTGTGGATTCTTTCTCCCTATGTTGTCTTGCTTGGGACCAGACGCACAAGGAAAATTCAATGACTATTCAGAAGCTTATTAATTTTTCTGGAAACACGTCATGCGTGGAATTGTCGTGAATGGCGAACTCTATTGGCATTCGATGAATAAGCCAATTAGAGTGAAATTTTTTTTGCACATGGTTGTGCGACAATTCTGAAATCTGAAGTTCATTTTTCCACAAAGCTATAGGAAAAAAAAAATCCTTCCAAGTCTCGCTAAACCACTCCAGAGCGACTACCCTCATTACCTCCGAGAAAGGCAAGAGTCACAAGGTGAGACTTTCCTTTCCATCCTCGAAGCCTCGAACGCCGGTGAAGTGTAAATTAAACATCACCCAAGATGATGGCCATGAATAGGGAAATGAAGATTTTAATTCCACCTCAAGTGTGTGCTTCCGCGCCCGCAAGAAACCAATCACGATCCCCTTTCGGTCCTCCCCCCATTCCCTTTCCCCCGGTCCCCATCGAATCAAGTGTTATGGTAAACAGAGGTGATAATCCAGGTGATTAAGGGCTGCTGCGTGTGCGCGCGCCTCTGTCTCTCTCTTTCTCTGTCTCGGTTTCTGTCTGTTAAGAAGGTGCAGGTTATTTGTTTTGGTCGTGTGACATTCGAAAGCTCTGCACTATGGCCGTTGGTAACGAGTGGAAATTATTCTTTTCAGGCGTTCCCCGGCCCGTTTCCTGAGATCAGGGAGCGTGACTTGAGAGTGAAAATATTTGCATTTAAATTTATTCATGCTCTTTGGGGATCGCTCCCTGTGGCGGAACGGTGAGTGGCGGGGGAGTGCGAGTGAGTGAGTGTGTGTCTGGGTTTCGATCACTACTGAGAAAATCGATAAATTACCAGATTAGTGGTGATTTATTAACTGCCGGGTGACTGTAAAGCGAAAATGGTGGCAATCGATATCGGTGGAAGTTCAGGGAGTAGCGGTGGTGGTGATTGGAGAAGCGATGGGGCAGCGATTCGCTCAGAGTTAATTTATTTACCGTAAATTATCGGGCGGATTGGTTGGCTGCATATTTAGTGTGCTGTTTAATGGATAGGAGTTAATTGCATTTTTTTTTCTAATTCTTTAATAAGGTGATTTTTAATAACTTCTGGGCAAGTTCATCACCAAGAGATAATTGTAGATTTTCACCATGCATAAGGTATTTCACGTACTGACCATTTCTTCCACTGAGATCAGGACGATTTTGCAGTACCGTAATGCCGAACTGGTTAAAGCTTTCTCCATGAAGTCCTGTTTGTGGACTAGTAATCACATTCTCGGTGATACGGTATCATTTTACTAGCCACACGGTAAACAAATTCTTGTTATGATAGGCATTGACAACAGTTAAAAAATGACAGAGGCCATTAATTTTAAGACAGCCGTAAAGTTCCAGCAGGACCAAAGCTCATGTTTTTTTTATAAATCCTTTGGTTACTTCTACCATCAGCTAAATTAGTTGGTGGTTATTTTTCTTGGCTCCATACTATCGTGTGTAATATTTGATTATATATTACTACTTTCAGGTTGGCTGCTTTCGATCATGTGTAGAGGAAAATAGTCAACAGAGAGACAGTTTTTTTGTTGGAGATTATAATGTTCGAAAATCGTTCAGTTGTTGATCATCCGATTTTCAAGGAGGTGTTTGTCAACATTGATTCCCGGTCTGTCAGAAATAAGTCTGATAAAATAGCAGGTTTATTTAGATTCCTTAACTTATATGAAAATTCACCAAATAGAAGACCGCCTTAGTAAAAGACTTTCGTTAGTTTGGCTGAGCTGACAAAGCATTTGTTGTGGAATACACCGATTGTTTATTATAATCATTATCGTTTTAGAAACTATCCAAATTGTTCATCGATGATCTCTTCGAAAAGGAATCAGCACTGTCAGAAATGAAGTTTTTTTTTGTTGCGACGAGTTGAACCAATTGACACAGTGGTTCAAATACCAAAAAAAAAAATTAAGTTTGGCTTTGATTAAGGTGGGCTACAGTCCAACTAAAACGTAGCCCACTTAAGGTTCAATTTACTTTGATACATTTTTTAAAAATTCAAAAGCAGTTTTTTTCGACGCATTATTTTAGATTGCAAAAAGCTCGCGTCATTTTGGGTAAAATATCAAAAGGAATCGAATAGTGCGAGCTTTTTGCAATCTGAAACAAAGCGTCAGAAAAAACTGCTTTTGAAATTTTCCAAAAAGCATCAAAGTAAATTGAACCTTAAAGATTAGGCCCTTTTCAAATGTTACGTGAGTATTATTCATGTAATTCATTTTTAGTAAACAGGGCCCCGCTGTTGTGTCACTTTTTGTCGAGTGAGTGAACTCAAATCCATCCGTGCACTCGTCTATAGTATCTAAAGTAGCAACAGGAGAAAAAAAGGAAAAAGACGCTAATATGATTGGCAGTGATGCCGAAATCAACGAGGTGTCAAAAGTTTTGATATTCATAGGTGTTGTTAATTTCGAATTTCGAATTATAGTCAATTGCGTACCGATACGTATTGCTTTTCATTTTCGTCTATGTTAATGATATAACAGCAACAATAAAATGCAAGGCGCTAAACTGCGGTATGAATTCACAGTCAGATCCAGGACTGCAGTTTATCAGATTTCCTAATGATAATTTCGTTCGGTTAAATTGGATTCGGTTTTACGTAACAAGTGAGGAAGAAATCGAGGAAGAAATTCAGTTATTTGAACTTCAAGGAAGTTCAAGAATATGCAGTCTTAGTTGGAGGATGAATCTAAAAAAATAATAAACACACACGCACACACACACACACACACACACACACACACACACACACACACACACACACACACACACACACACACACACACACACACACACACACACACACACACACACACACACACACACACACACACACACACACACACACACACACACACAGACAGACACACACACACACACACACACACACACACACACACACACACACACACACACACACGCACACACACACACACACACACACACACACACACACACACACACACACACACACACACACACACACACACACACACACGCACACACACACACACACTTGCAAGGAGCGAAGCTGCAGATAGCCCACCACAAAACAGAAGTGATGTTGGTCAGTAACTGCAAAGCAGTGCAGCGGGCAGAAATTACCGTTGGAGAGCACACCATTGCTTCGAAGCGCATGCTTAAGTATCTGGGAGTGATGATCGACGACCGGCTAAACTTTAATAGCCACATCGAATATGCTTGCGAGAAGGCGACGAAGGTCATCAACGCAATAGCCAGAATCATGCCGAACAATTCTGGTCCAAGCAGCAGCAAGAGACGTCTTCTGGCTAGTGTTTCCTCATCAATACTAAGGTACGGAGGTTCAGCCTGGATTGAAGCGCTGAAAACGAAGCAGAACCAAAGGAAATTGAGCAGTACGTTCCGGCTCATGGCCATGCGAGTCGTGAGTGCGTACAGAACCATTTCGATGGAGGCAGTATGCGTTATCGCCGGTATGATCCCAATCGGCATCACCTTGGCGGAGGACTACGAGTGCTATATGACGAGAGAAACCAGAGGAGTACGAAAAATGGTGAGAACGGAGTCGATGGCTAAGTGACAGCAGGAGTGGGATGCAGCAGAGAACGGTAGATGGACACACAGGCTAATACCGACTCTTTCGACCTGGGTGAACAGGAAGCATGGAGAAGCCAACTTCCACTTGACGCAGTTCCTGTCTGGTCATGGCTGCTTCAGGAAGTACCTGCATCGGTTCGGACACACAACGTCACTCTTCTGTCCGGAGTGTGGGAATGTGGAAGAATCACCAGAGCACGTGGTTTTCGAATGTCCTAGATTTGATGATGTGCGAGAGGATATGCTCGCCCTTAGCACGGAGAATGTCGTCGAAGAAATGTGTCGAGAGGAGGGCACCTTTAACGCCGTCAGCAGAGCAGTAACGCAGATCATGTCAGCGCTGCAGCGAAAATGGCGGGAAGACCAACTAGAAAGTAGTAATGTGCTCACACAAGTGCGAACTGAAAGCCGAAGCCGGGAGAACTCTCCGTCAGAGTAGGCTGTATCCACCACCAAGGATAACCGAGTAGAACGTGACGCTGGGAGATAAATGGCTCACAAATTGGAGAGACGATCAGCGAACTGGAAGCGCCAGTTAGCTGAGGTAAAGTGAGGTGCGTAATGCACGGCCCCCTCCGAAGTAATACGACAAGTGGTTCCGGGGGAAAAGGGCAAGGCGTCTAAGGAGGTTTTAGTGCGGTAAGAATCCCACACACCGTGTCACCGCGACTGTGCGCCCAGTCGTCAAGCGGTGGCACGATGGCCTTTTTGAAGGTTTCCTCCTTGCCAAAAAAAAAATACACACACACACACACACACACACACACACACACACACACACACACACACACACACACACACACACACACTCACACACACACACACACACACACACACACACACACACACACACACACACACACAAGGAGATGGGAGAAAATGGTGCGTGGCGTAAAGTCGAGAACCAGAAGGAGAGGAAGAAAAAACAGAAGGAAGATGAAGTGAGGAAGAAGGAAGAGGAAGCGAGAAGGAAGGAAGAAGAAGCGAGGAAGAAGGAAGAGAAGAAGAAGGAAGACAGGAAGAATAAGGAGAAGCCTAGGCCTCGTAGGGAGAGAAGCAAGGGTGACGCTCTGGTTGTTGAGGCGAAGGACAAAACGTCCTACGCAGCACTCCTCCGGAAAGTGAGAGACGATCCGGAGTTGAAACAACTAGGCGAGAATGTGGTGAAAACCAGGCGAACCCAGAAAGGCGAGATGCTATTCGAGCTGAAAAGGGACCCTACGGTTAAGAGCTCAGCTTTTAAGGAGCTCGTCGAAAAATCTCTTGGCGAGACGGCGAACGTAAGAGCCTTATCCCAGGAGTCAGTGGTCGAGTGCAGGGATCTGGACGAGATCACAACAGAAGACGAGTTAAAAAGTGCGCTGAAGGTGCAATGCAACCTGGGAGACGTACCGATGGCAATTCGGTTGAGAAAGGCGTATGGTGGCACGCAGACGGCGTTGATACGACTTTCTTCGGACGCAGCTAACGAGCTGCTGAAGACTGGCCGAATCAAGGTTGGGTGGTCAGTGTGCCCGTTGAAAGCTATTCCTCGGGTATCTAAGAAAATGGAGAGATGCTACAAATGCATGGGCTTCGGTCACCAGGCGAGACACTGCAAAGGCCCTGACAGATCTGATCTGTGCAGGAAATGCGGAGAGAAGGGGCACGTTGCAAAAGACTGTACAAAGCAACCGAGGTGCATGCTCTGCAAAAAGGAGGACGGAAATGGCCATGTGACGGGAAGTTTCAGGTGCCCTGAGTTCAAGAAGGCGATGGTGGGCCAGCAATAATGAAGGTAACCCAAATAAATCTCAATCATTGTAACACAGCACAGCAACTGTTGTGGCAGTCAACAACGGAAACAAAGTGCGACGTTGCAATCATTGCAGAGCCATACCGAGTCCCTCTCGATAATGGTAACTGGGTGGCGGATAGAGCAGGAATGGCGGCCATACAAGTCATGGGCAGGTATCCCATACAACAAGTGGTGGCAAGCTCATATGAAGGTTTCGTGATCGCCAAAATCAATGGAATCTTTGTATGTAGTTGCTACGCACCCCCGAGATGGACAATTGAGCAGTTCCACCAGATGCTAGATGGGCTCACCGAAGAGCTCATTGGACGGAGACCAGTCGTCATCGCAGGAGACTTCAATGCTTGGGCAGTGGATTGGGGGAGCAGATGTACCAACGCAAGAGGGTATAGCCTGCTGGAAGCTCTGGCAAAGTTGAACGTCAGTCTGGCCAACGAAGGAACCATCAGCACCTTCCGCAAAGATGGTAGGGAATCCATTATCGACGTTACTTTCTGCAGTACGTCGCTAATGGCAAATATGAACTGGACAGTGTGCGAGGAGTACACCCATAGTGACCATCAGGCGATCCGGTACAGTATCGGCGAACGAACACCGGGGGAAATGCGGAGGACGAAAGTAAGCGAGCGGAAGTGGAAGACGAAGGCATTCAATAAGGATCTCTTCATTGAAGCTCTAAGGGTAGACAACAGCGTCCCGGGCCTAAGTGCGAATGAGTTGACCGAATTATTAGCAAGGGCATGTGACACAACTATGCCGAGAAAACTGGAGCCAACGAACAGGCGGCGTCCAGCCTACTGGTGGAACGAGGAAATTAGCACCCTCCGTGCTACTTGTCTTCTAGCCAGAAGGCGTGCTCAGAGAGCA